>NC_092081.1:6999217-7305394 GCF_043229965.1 Drosophila suzukii | reverse complement strand
AGTCGGGGGATTCCCGGCTGGCCCTCGCCAGTTCGGTAAGCGTAATGAACTTTTCCGCTGCCGAACACAAGTGTGTCTCAACTGGCAGTCGAGTGTCCAAGTTGGCCAAGATACGGCCAAAAGCCAAAGCTGATGGGCGTCTAATTGATTCGGGGAAGGTCAATGAGTGTAGGTTTATTCGACTCAAATGAAGGTCAGGATAATGAGTCAGGAAGGTGTCATGTGATATGAATGCCTAATTCGCAACGCTCCCTGCCTCACTTTGAAACCAGAGAGCCATCAGGGATATCGGCCTAATGACTAAAAGGCGATGAATGGGAATTAATGTCCGGAACAATCAAGTTTCAAGGAGGAGCGCAGCTCAACAATAGAATCTTAATTTAGGGTTGTGATTCGAAAGCCCAATGAAGTGAAAGTGATTTAACTTAATAAGGGTACGTCGTTCTTTAAAATTCATCACAGTTCATTTTGTAGGTTTCAATGGTTTTCTCTTTAAAATTAACTTAGGATTGTTACAGTTACTGTTAAATTACAAACATTATCAGACTTCAGTACCGAAATGTTTATTTACAAGGCACACAAGTTATAAAATGCCTTTAAATAGATCAAAAGAAAACTGAATACGACAATAACTCCTAAAATAGATAAAAAGACGAGAGTCCTTGTTAAAATATTTGTAATCGATATATTATAAATATTACATCAACATGTTTTAAAGTGTTGTATGTATATACAAAACTAACCAAAATTAATCATTTCCTTGTGACTCTGATCTGGACTTTACTTCATTTTAAGGTCGGAAATTGTATCCATTGGCTTCTAAAAACAATTCTATATATTCGTCAGAACCCTGATAAAATTCTTAATTTTTTTTCCGGTAATTGATTAAAAACTTCTTTTAAAATTATTAATATTATTGAAACAAGTAAATGTTGCGATTTGTTTTTGATTGTAATTTATTTATTCGTTGACATAGACCTCTACTAAAATGATTACTATTATTGAATTACGAAAATACTGTGGTAACTTTGTTTCTTCCATTTAAAACATATTTAAGTATACCATTGAATTTAAACATATTTTGTGGTTAAATATTTATTTAAATATTATAGGGGGTAACACTTTAATCTATTTCCCTTTCTGTTTTACTGACTGCCTAAACTTGATGAAATTCCATATTTGAGACCCAAATTTCCACATTATTAACAAACTAAACCGTCAACAAATTAAACTCGTTCCCTAATTACCTCTTTTATTATCCTTTGTAATCACCTGGCTTATCTGTGCCCGAGTTCCCCTTAGGTTTAGACTCCCCCGCGTAATTCCCCAGGAGATTTCCTAAGGCAACCCTTCCATGAACCACAATTGTGTCGTTACCACTTATGAACTACAACTAATACAACTGGAAAACACCATTTATTTTAATTTAGCCACTCTGCTTGGCAACTATTCAAGGGATCGGGGGCGGTGACACGCCCAGTGTCGTCCGATAAGCCCTGACATTATGCAAATGCAGGGAGACGCGGGAAAAGAATTGCAAAGGGGCTCCTGGAGTGACACCTAATAATGAATACTAATTCGCTCATTAGGACGGTGATGACATTGTCGGGAAGGCATTACTTCCACTTAGGTAGTCCATATAAGGCAGAGGTGTGGAACTTCCACCTGCTTAAAGCAAAAGTTTCGCTTGTCGCACATATGAATTATTAAAGTTAATTAAGTGAATGTGACACTGTAGGAATCCGAAAACATACCGCCCACTCCTCCACTCATATAAGAGTTTACGAGTGCTCGGAATTCTTCGCCGGTGGTTGGAGATAATTAAGAATTTAATTATTTACACCTCCTACCCACACACATTGCAATGTTTATTAGCTTAGACACAACACACACGTCGTACTTATGCAAACTGAAGGCTTTTTGCCTGATTTGATGGCCAAGAACCCCTGCCAAGGTTGGGATCTATTCAATATTCATAATTCTTAATGAAAGCTTAGTGATTCCCGGGGGGTTCGGGCTGTGGATTGAAGATTCTTTGGCCGGGGGTGCAGTTTTCAGCTGCCTTGCACTTTTCATTGTGTCTGCTTGACGACAAAGCAAAGTGTTTGCCTTTGGGCTTTGCTTTTATTTGTTTGCCTGTTTGCTGTTTGCCCGAGTCAACGGCTCCTAATTGAGGGTGTTGGCTGGTGTTTGTCGAACCCAGACCAGTCCAGCTTATTTCGGTTCAGTTCATACGCATTGCCATTTAATTATGTACACAATTATCCCTCCATCCGCTTTCATTTACCCCCATCCAAAGTTTACTTTGGGTGTCGTGTGCTGAAATCTCTCTGAAAATGATCACTGTGATTGCAGATTTTTACTGAATTTTCCAACGCATCATCATCGGCAAATGCCGGCAATGCGGCCTTTCACTTTCGTTTTTGGTCAGCGCCAAAGCAAAAGTGTTGGCAATTACCTCTGCCTGTCAACATGCTGTTTGACAAATGAGCAAACAATACGGCATGTCACGTTCGTTTAGCCGATGAAAAAGGCCTGTTTAAATCCAAAAACATTCACCCCTAAAGTAGGCAATCCCAATTCAAGTAAATTTAATTAGTCAAATTAAAGCAAACCCATAATAGACAGAATAAGATATGATACTTCCCATAAATCTGTCTTGTATAATATAAGAGGATTTCAACTTGTGATACATTTAATATCATTTAATCAGAGGAAAACTAGGCATTTATCCTTCCAACTGTTTTTATAAATGAAATACAACATCAGTTAATACAATAGTTAGCATCTAATAAATTATGGGCTTGAACTATTATGCAAGCAATAAAAAGGTCTGACTACTATTCATAGTGATAAAAAAGAAAAAAAGGTCCTTATGCTGATACAAAAATTATATACCAATTTCTTTGGTAAAATCTCCTTTGATTTTATGAAAATGTCATGATAAAATTTCTGTCATATAAATATGTTATGACCCAAAATGATCTCATTTGGAATACCTTTTTAGAGGCAATGAATAAAGATGTAAAATCAAAATATTCTTTTATTGAAGTGAACGGAAATCTTGAATTATTTATTAAAAGAATTTTATCATTCGACTTTTATGTGTTTTGTTAAACCTCCTTTGGTTTCATAAAAATGTAATGATAAATCTTCTATTATATAAAGGAACTGGGAAAATGATTTGAAATATGTTCTGACCAAAATGATCTAATTTGGAATACTTTTTTAGATAGTATGAATAAAGATGTAAAATCATCATATTTTTTCATGGAAGCTAATGGAAATCTCGTATTATTTATTAAAAATATTTTATCAGTAGACTTTTGTCTGTATTGTTAAAGCTCCTTTGATTTTTAAAAATGTCATGATAAGATTTCTATCATATGGGTAAATTATTTGAAATAATTAAAAAATAATTTGGAATACTTTTTTAGAGACTATCAATTAGTATGTCTTAAATCACTTTTCTAAAAGTTTAATCAGTCGACTTCAGTTTTACTAAAAATGGATATTCTTCTTTCTTTCTCATTTATCTCGTTATCGTTATAAAGCTTTCATGTCCCTTTCTTATAACTTTTGACAATATTCAACATCTTTTGTCGTGTTGTTTGTGAAATATATATTTCTTCTACATTTCAAAGTAAAAACTGGTCTGCTTTTTCTGCCACCATAATGTGAGCTAGGAGTCTTTTTCATCTGCTGCTGACAGAAGTAATGGAATCGCGAGATGTTTGTCAAATTAAAAACACAAACTGGTGCCTTATTCTCCCCTTTAAGGGGCGTGAAAAGTCAACAGCAGTGGGCGGGGAAAAAACGCACCACGCATCAACTGGCGACATCGACAACGGAAAACGACAGCAACAGCATCACGTGGCAACAACAATGCCATAAATAACAAAGCCAAATGTTGGGGAGCGGTGATGGGTGGTGTTGGGGGTTTAGGTGGTATTGGGTGGTGTGAGTGGTGGTGGGGTGGTGAAAGGAAGCCACTGCCAACGAGGACGACAGGTGCAGACTTGGTGGTGCTGGTGGGGTGTTCCTGGGTGATTGTGCCGTTGGAAGCGCAGCAACAGTCGCAGCGCCTTCGACAAACAATCCCACACTTGAAAAAATAGGATTACATATTACGAACCGGTTCTTCAGCATGTATTTCTACTTTATTGAGACCATAGGTATGTTTATGTTTAAAATTCATTTTACAATGAAGCGGCAAGAAACTGAAAAAAATATATAAGCCATTGTTATTGATAATCTTTAAGTTGACTTAATTCCTTCAAAAATGGATATTACTTTTAAAAAACGTTTTGTTTGAAAGTTTTTGGTGACAATTTTTTAACGTAATGTGATACCTAAAATAGATCTTAAAGTACTGGAACGTTCAGTTTTGCCTTAGATCTCAGACAGCACTCATTTTATTATTAAAGATATTTTAATGATCGAAAATTGCATTTATTAGATCTAGTATTTTAGTGACCGAATAAATGAATTTTAAATGTTTAAATTATTACAAAATAGTTGAAGACTACAATTTTAGAATGTTTATCATATTTGAATACGATCCTAAAAATAAGTGAATCAATGATAAATACTTCCTTGGATCTTAAAACAAAAATTGGAAACCAATTTAAATGCATTTAAGTTATGAATTTATTAGTTCTAGTATTTTAGTGACCGAATAAATAAATTTTAAATGTTTAAATTTTTACAAAATATTTTCAGACTACAGTTTTAAAATGCTTATCATATTTAAATACGATCCTAAAAATACGTGGATCTATGATTAATACTTACTTGAAACTTGAAACAAAAATTGGAAACCAACTTAAATGCATTTAAATGATGAATTTATTAGTTCTAGTATTTCAGTGACCAAATAAATGAATTTTAAATGTTTAAATTATTACAAAATATTTGAAGAGTTCAATTTTAGAATGCTTATCATATTTAAACACTGTCCTAAAAATAAGTGGATCTATGATTAATATTTCCTTAGAACTTGGAACAAAAATTGCAAACGTATTTAAACTAAAGCATGGGTTCTGAAAATCCAGTTTAAATTCTTGCTGTTCTTCCTCTGTATAGTGAAATATAGGGGAGTGACACAAAGCGAGCTTGGGCGGAGGAAAGGAACAGGGTTTATGCAAGCAAATATTTACAATCAAGTCGATTAACAAAAGGAAACCTTGTGACGCGCACTTTGAGTTTTTCCCTGTTGTTTCCGCCACCGAGCCCCGGCTTTCTTTTCTTTTTTTTTCACTCTCACCCGCTGTTTGGTTGGTTTTTCCCCGACCGCCCTAATTTTTGCGTTTTTAATTAAAAATCAGTAGACTCACGTAGTCGCCGGCTCTGCGGAGCCTCTTCAGCCGCCGACTGTCATCAGCGCCATTTGGCAAATCAACGTAATCATTGCTCCTCCCAGCTGCCCCGCTGCTTTTCCATCTTTTTTGTCAACCTCCCCTGGCACGAAAATATTTTTCATAAATATAACGCAGGCAACACTTGAGATTTTTTGCCACATTTCCCCGGCAGCGACAACAATTCATAAGCGACGTCATCATTAGGGAAACATTTGCCGCCTACACACTCCTGCCACACGAGTGTGTGTGAATTGTGGCGACTCCTGCTGCTTTCTCCCCGCTTTCTCCGCCCGGCATCCTGGCCCAGTGCTTATTGTCTTAAGAGGAAGTCGACGGAGGAGGAGGTGGAGCTGGAGAGGCAGGAGCTGGAGCTGGAGGCACTGCCGCCGAGATTGGCAAGCGGATTGGGGCTACGCATCTCGCTTTTCAAAAAGAAAGACTCCCTGTTGCTGGATTTTATGCTGGGGCGGATGTAACCAGAGAATTGCATGAGCACTCACTGTGGATCCAACTTAAAAGTAAAAAAACTGAACATTAAATACTCACTTTAACGTTGAATATGCATCATATGAACGGGTGACTTTCTACGGGAGTGTTGATTTCTAATATATTTTGAACAAACTATTTGTTAGTACGAACAAAAAATGAAATGGTATAATAATATTTTTAGCATCAATATATTTTTAAATTTAATTATTCACAAATGTAGTCTTTACCAAGCCCGATCTATGTAGTCCATTTTTTTAATGGTGTACACAAACTAATAAAGGTGGTACAAATTTGAAGAGGAAAAACATGCCTCAGCGGTATTAACTGTATTATTAATAATTTTTTACAGGAATCATAAAATGTAACTATACTAAAGTAATAACGAGTTTCTTTTGTTAATTTTTATATTTTTTAAAATTGATTTTTTCACCCCTGAGTTTCCGAATCGATCCACTGTGCCTTCACTGCTCAGCGAGCAATTGCAGCTTTACTTTTTCCGAGTTCTATGCCCATCCGCCCCTTTCAAGTACTTTCGCCTCTTCCTTTCTCTTTCCCTTTCCCCACGCGCTTGTTTATTTTATATATATTTTGCAATTTTTCACTTTACGACTTTCACATTGTTTATGCAAATAGGCGAAAATGCTATTTGAATTTAGCAGAAAAGAATTATGATAACGCGATTGTCAACGGCAGCCTTGATTTTATTTTATTTCCTTATTTTTCGCCACCATTCTTGTCTTTTTCACTGACATACAGTTGTGATTATGACAGGGCACCATGTTGTTAGGGCCAAGTGCAAAAAATAATATTACAAAATGAAAAAACTACGGAGCAACCCTCCTCATACTTCATGCCCCACGCCGCGACACGTGCTACAAGCCGCACAACAGTTGCTGTTATTGCTCGCGATGTTGCTTTTTTACAAAGTGTAAATGGTTTTAATACTTTTTAGTGCTCTGCAGCGCCATCTTGCGTCGCGTAGTTGCGGCAGCTGCGCCAAACTGCCACGCCCCCTCCTCCCAGGGGCAACTTTTGACTTACACGTGTACGTTGCACGTTCAAATCTCAACTTTTACGACCTCTGCAGGATATTATCGTCGTTGTTTTACTAGCGTCACTTTCGCGTTTGTTATTTTTGTGCTCCTGCGATGACGCTGAATTTTACCTGTTGGCCGTGGCCGCAACTTTGGCCCCCCAAGAAGTACACTGCAAGAAATATAATTACATTTCTTGATCTCTACAAATATATTTTAATTGAATGTTGTTCTAACTCTTGATTGGTAAAACTTGATGTTATTGGTATATGGTATTCATCAATCTGATAAAATTATTCTTATGTTTATGGTCAAGGACTTACACTGCATTGCTAGTTTAACACATTCCTATGAATTAATTTATTTAAGCTGTTTAATTTTGTGACGTTTTACAAATTTTTAGCTATTTGGGATAATTAGAAGAATACTATATATATATAGCTATAGCTTAAATGATGTTTAATGAAAGATTTGCTTTATATATTTTATTACTTTCCTTAAAAATTTAACGATACTATTAAATGTAGTCGATAAATAGAATTGCACATCATCAAGGAGAATATTCTAAAAATTATTAATTAGTATCAAACATTAAAAATAATATAAGATTACGTTAAACAAGGTTTTTTCGAGTATCTCAAGCTTGGGGATTTCTGTGCTCTTTAGTTATTTTTCCAGTGCACTCATTTTCACCTGCTGGCTGGCATCTGCCAACTGCTTCTGCTGACATTTCTCCAGTTGTAGACTGTGTGTCTCAGTTTTAATCAAAATTGTTTCATGAATTGTTCAGTTGTTTCAACTGTCAAATAAAGTTTTGACGCCCCCTCTTTTTTCGGGGAAACTCCGGGCAATTAAAATACTTTGGCAGTCACTTTGCTTATTTCGTTTGCTTTCTGCCGTTCCATGTTGACTGTGTTCTGCCCTGCTCTCAATTAGTTGGGCAATTTCGCCCATCACTCCTTTGAGTGTCAAAAAAAGAGTGCAAATATTTAACATTAAATGGGAAAATTAATTTATTTACTTTCGTCTTTCATTACAGTTGGCGAAACAATTTGTTTAAACGCGTGCAGCGCAATGGCAACTCAACTGGGACAGTTTTAAAAGTAAGTTGAAAACTTGGATAGTACAAATTGGCATTAAAATTTAATCAAATTGTTAGAAAAAGTTAAGAACTAACCACAAGATTGTAATTAAAGTTAATTAGTTGGTGGTTTTTGGTTCATGGTTTATTAATCATAAACATGGTATTCATTTAAGCTCTGTTCTAACAGTCAGTTGTCCTAAATACACATGTGAGATGGTAACATGGTGTGATTATCAATCAACCAAGTAACCCTCAATTGCAATCAACCAGTAGCTGCGTGTTAATTGAATAATGTGTTAAATGACGTTAGTATCATTCCCACAAAATGAGTATCCCATGCAGCAATGGGGATAACCACAAACCCTAATTTCCGTTGATTGGTTTAGTCCCTTGTCCACGTTCTAACTGCCCGTCTTCATTTCCATTGGCCAACTACCTGCCCCGAGCACCCGGATGGATTTCAAAAGGGGCTGTGATTCCCTGATTACCACATTTTCACTTGGCCCGCAGTCTAATGACCACCTATGAGTGCGCCGCTAATGTGGCAACAAAACGCCCTCTGGCCTCCCTTGTTGGCCATGATTGAAATGGGTCAATCACTAAACGGCCTGAAATGTGTCAAATGGCCCGAAGACAGCTGCATCAACCAGTTGCAGCTACCACAGTTCAGAATCTGCCACTTCAATGGCTGGCTAATAAACGCAACCAGATTTCTGGCTCGAACCAGAAGCACTCAACCGAAAGCCACTCCACTCAGGTGAGTTGGCACCTGTTTTACCTGCACTTGTTTGGGCCAAGAGAGAGAGGGAGATCGAGAGAGAACTCTGTGGTGAGTAGAGCTGGCGATCCCCTGAGGTGAGTTTGACCTGCACCAACCTGGCCAATACCACAACCGCCTTTCGGCCAACTTTCTACGCAATCTTCAGTTGTTTGAGCAGCCCCAAAGCGAGCGGTACGAGAGCGGCTCTACCGCGAAACGAGATTTGAAAAGAATCTATCTCGCACTCGCACTCGAACCGAACCCATCCTATGAGATACGATACGATCGATCGCGAGTGCACGTAACTGGAGCAAGCGGATTGCCCGTTAATTGCTGGCGACGGTAATTGCAGATCGCCGCATTCCGACTGCCCATAGAGGTGTTCCCCGTCCTGTTAATGTGTCAATTGATTGATTGCCTCGCGACCCGTGATTGACGCGCGTTCCGCTCACCGTAATGCTCTCGAAGACAAAGAAGAAGTGCTGGTGGAAGATCCGCCTGCCGCAGGTGGTGGTCAAGCAGGATCAGTCGAAGAACTACCGGGACATCATCAACCTGAGCGAGTGCTCCTCGGTCCTGGCCAATACGGTTACCACGATCAGCGATGGCTCCACCACCGAGAGCAGTGGCAGTCCCACTGCCCGCCACCGAAGCTGCGACAGCTTGTCCAAGAGTTCCCAGGCGGAGGCGGGCAAGCTCTTTCCCCGGAACATGCCCAGTATCCGACGGAGTCGTCGGCGGGCTGTTTCCGCGGAGCGTGAGCGCCTGGCCAGCCGGGAGCGGAATCTGGAGGATCAGGTTCAGCCGCCAAAAATGCCACAGATAAACCCCGAACAGCAGTCTCGGCTATCGACAGTGACCAAACTGACGCCCAGGAAGCCAGGTGGCAAGTCCACCTGCTCCAAGAATCGGGGGGTTCACACCCCCGCCAAGTGCATCATCAAGTCAGCCGTGCGAGCCAAAACCAAGCCAAAGCCTAAGATCACCCTGGCACCCTATGAAATAGCCCTGGAACTGCCCAATGAATCACCAGCTCCCACTTTGGCCATGGCGGTGGCCCAATCCTCGGGATGCGAGCAGAGGAAGTTGGTCGGAAGCGAGGAGCAATTCCACTCCTCGGGGATCTCCTGCAACGGGGAGACCGACGATGATGTGGAGGTGGCCATGCTCACGGGCAGTCTTAGCCCCGCCCAGCTGGCCAGGATTCAAGGGCATCAGAAGGATCCTCCGCCATCCATGGCCCTGCCCTTTGGGGATCTGAGGAACCTCAATCTCTGCCGCAACCGAAACGCCGTCTGGCTGAATCCCAAGGACACGGAGCGGCTCATCGAGGTGGACAGGAGCAGGAGCAGGAACTGCTACTTCAACCTGGCCATTGCCGATGATATCCAGCTCAGCGATATTGAAGAACAATTGGCCAGGTTTGATGGCCAATCAAAGAGGCCGCCGCCGCCAGCAGCGACAGCAGCCAAAATGTAAGTCCTCTCCATCTCCAACTGGCCTATCTCTAATGGCCATAACTCTCGGCGATAACTGCGGCGGATCGCAGTTCGGAGTCGGAATGTGGCCAACTAATTTGAAATCCATTTGATGAGCTTTGCATTTTTCGGTTTTAAGTGACTATAAAACGCTGCGTTGGTGGGGGAACTCGGCCGGGAGTTTATGGCCCGATTTAATGACTCCATAATAGCTTTATACGTATGAGCCTTGTTCTTGGCCCGAATTGAGCAGTGATTGGGGCTGGAGGATTTTGTTTCTAATCACTGAAATCATATTTTATGGCTCCTCGGATTTAATTGGCTGTCCAGGAGTTATGGGTATAACAGATCCCATTTAAATGGGTTACCAAATTGGCATTTTAATAGTTTTTCGTCTTACGTTGAGTTTAAAATGGTATTGGGTTACTTAATACCTTTTGGCTTCCGTTGAAATGTGGGTCTGCAACTTTCTACCAATGTAGTATAAACAATAATTGAAAGAGAAATATGAAGGCCAAATAATTTGCCGACTACAATTGCAATTGTTTAAAAGATAATAAAATAATGGACAATAGATGTTTTTTAGGGCCTTGGTTTTATAGCTTATTTTAGGGTTATAAAGCTCAAACCAATAAATATATTTTATTTACCTATCAAATCAAAAAGTACTAGATAAATTAAATATAATACCATGCTAAATTCTTTTTATAAATAATTGTTAAGACAACTTCTTAGAAAATCGAAAACAATATATCAAACTTATCAGATCATAAAGTATTGGGTAAAACTTTACCTGTGAGTAAAACATATTAAGATGTCCGTATTTAGATGTCAAGTAGCTATAATAACAGGCTACATTATTTTTAATTATTCCTAGAAAATCCAAAAAAATATTTCAAACTTATCGGACTTATCCTTTTGGATAAAACTCTAGCTGTGAATAGATCATATTAAGATGTCAATTTGGTATAATAACATTTTACGTTCCTTTTTGTAAATTATTGTTGGTACCACTTCTTAGAAAAACCAAAACAAAGTTTTAAACCTTTTTGGCTGGCTATAAATAGACCGCCGTTTATCATTTTCACCTGATCAACAGCGTTTGTTGGCTGCGCGTATCAGTTTCAATTGTGCTGAAAGTAAAAATCCGTCGAATAATGGTAGAAATAATCCGGCATAAGAGGCTCTGTCAGCTGGAGGCGACTCTTTGGACTCGCTAAGAAGGTGTTATTAATGCCCGACTATTTGCAAAACTGACACCTAAAAGTTATTTATCAACTTTGTGGCCAGCACGTGCTTTTCCCCTCTTTTCATGGCCCTTCCTGTCGGGTTTTGTTAACTGGGCAAATGAATTGCATGCAGCTAAGTGGCAACAGCAGCGGTTAAATGAAGTTGGCACAACTTCGGCTCCAGTGGGTCCATCCTCTCGAGGTTCTTCCCTGTCTGCCCTGTCACTTTGGGTTTGCAACCAGCCCGAGGAGATCCTGCACTCTCATAAATTCCATGCCTCGACTTCATAAATTGAGTTCTTCTTTTGCCGCCTGACTGAGTGCCCTTCATCGATCGAAGGTATTCCATATCTCAGCGATCTTCGGCATCTTTTGCCATCTTTTGTCCTCCCTGCATTCCCAATTTGCATGGACTTCTGTTCATAAATCGATGCAAACTGCTAATTAGATTTTGTTTTGGGTGCGGCCATTAAATATGGCTGAAAGCAGTGTGTCATAAATTTCACTCCACACTCCACTTGGTAATGTGAGATGCATTCACATCCACATCCAGATCCAGATCCACATCCACACGACCCATTAGCAATCAGTGGGGGCTATTAAATTCCCAGTTTAAATAAACCAAAATCAATATTGACTGGCGGCTACTTAAAGCGTAATTAAGCGCCTCGCCGGGCAGAACACTTTGCATAGGAATCTCAACAATAAAGTAAATAAATAAGGTCTGCAGCCGCGGCGGCCTTTTTCAGCCGGGCTAATTGAAGTTGGCAAAAAGCAAGGGGCTAGTCGAACTCTCGGGTGGTCCATCCGGGCTTATCGGTTTACGATTTGCTTTGATTTAAAAATGAGCTACGCATTTGATTTTAATTGCATTGGATGTGCGCAGTAGTTGGGGATGTAGATGGAGCGAAAGGCTTTGGCTCTTGGCTCTTGGCCGTGATATATGGCATTTTAATTGAAATGGCAAAAGGCCGACCAAAAGGGGGTGGAGTGGGGGGTCTTAGTGGTTTGGGCCTTAATCTGACTTTAACTGATTCGCGGACATATCAAGTAACGCCCCTTTAAAGCTCTGCGCTCCAGTGAAGTGGAGCTGATTTTTCTGCTCTCTCGGCTTTCTTCAACATACATATTTTCTAATTAATTTTTTTTTTTGTGGGGCGTTTGGGCAATTTCTTTGGCTGTCAGCGTTACGAAACCCATCAAAACCTCCACTCGCTCTGCGTAGTTTGTCAGAAAGTTCAACCCCCTCCGAAGATTGTGTGACACAATCCCGAGATGAAATGTTGTAAAAGCCATCTTAATGGGCCCAAGTGGCTGAGAAGTCAGAACCCGCGTTTTATTGATTCAACACCTAATCGTGAATCCATAAAACGCATTAGCAAAACACAAGATTAACAAGTGAATGGGGAAGAAGACAGAAGAGTTGATTGATTTCGCCTCGAGTTGGGGTAAATTCAATTTATAATCAAAAGTTGGTGGGGTCGAAAGAGGGGAGGAAGTGTGTTTTACCAGGCAGAAAATGTGTTTATGAAATAAAATCGAAAACCGCAAATAAAATTAGCCGAAGAGGCCGCAGGGAAAAGGGGAGGGGCTGGCTAAATTGAAGGGCGTTCCTTTGGAAGCTCATTATATTTCCTGTTCTCCCCGGCGGATTATGATTACCTTTTCTCATCCGATGCCCCGTGCGGTTGCCCAGCCATATTTATATATATATCCGAAGAACTTCATATATGGAGGGAGGCAATTTAGTGGCCATAAGTCAGGGACGCAGGCACAGAGGTCGCACTGTTGGCTTAGAGCGTGTGTAAACCAAGTTAAGTGTTCTAGCCACGATCGGGATTTGGCATTCCACAGTAACCACGATAACCAGTTTGCCTCTTTGTTGCGTTTAATTTTCGTAATTTACGTTTAATTGAAATCGGAGGAGTGCGCAGCCCCGTGTAATTAATTTAATGGCCATCGCTTTGTTGGTCAAATACAGGTGGGAAGCGGTCAAAATGCTCGATTTTGTGCCGTCATGCCTTTTACAAATCGTTGCCAAATTGTGGCAACTGGGAGCTGGTCTATTACCACTTCCAAATGGCATTGCAGACATCTCGAGACGCCCACGCAGCGAATTGATTTTCCATGGGAACACTAAAAATACAAACTTTAGAAATTGCCATCAATCAGACGGTGTCGGCCAAATGAGAATCAAATGCAAATCAAGCAAACTGGCACAGATGTCACTTGGCCAAAAAGCTTGTGAAAGTGTCTGGCCGCCGATCGCCCGCTTGAATTCCAAGTTGATAATCGTGATTTTCTTGAAATATTTTAGCCACTCGAGTCGAGATTTCCGCAAATTAATTTCGCCTCCCATCTGGAAGGCACTTTGCGGAGAAAGCCGGCTCGCAGATAAATGCATTTCGACTCAGCCGATCCCAGATAGCAATTTAGCTGAAAAAACACGTGTTGTTAGCCTGGTACATCCACCTACGGCTTCGCTTACACGGAGAAAAATAATTGCCCTAGAGGTTTCCGAACCCAAGTAATTATGATCCCCTGTATCAAGATGGGAAAATCAGAAGATGTTTGGGAATTCTTCGGAAATTATTTTTTTTTAACAGGAACAAGGTGCACACACTTTGTAATCTGATCATATTGCCTTTAAGAATAGGGTTCTCGATTATATTTTTTTTCTGTGCACCAAGATAGGACGTGAGTTGGGTCAACTCGAACACAATCGTCAGCATCAATCCGTAGTCGTTTCAACGAATTCCCATATGTCGCGCCGCCTACGCGACTGGAAGCGTTAATGAGACGCCGCTGGGCTTTTGGCCGTGCTTTTGGCCAGGCCCTAGCTATAGAACTACCACTTGATAAATTGGAGCCAGCTTCTAACGGATCTGTTCTCCGTTCTGCGCTCAGACGTTCTAACAAGATCCTGTTCGCGGTCTCGGCCATTCAGGCTTCATTAGCAGTAAAAGTTGGCGGCTGGGGGCTGGGGGTCTTCGCATTTGCCCAGTTTCCCTCTCAGCGGCAGAACGAGTCCAGAATGGAGACCGGACTGGATCTGTGTGGTGGCTTCCTGGTTGCACCCAAATGCATTAGTCTAATGCGAACTTGGCATCCGAGTCGGTCTTTCTTGGTCTTTCTTGTGGCTGTGTCAAGTCGCTTGGACACTCAGGCCAAACATTTGATGACTTAATTGCGCATTTTAGCAGATACACATGAATGCGGCTAGAAGATGCAGGAGACTTGACAGTGCACTGAGAGAAATTTTAGTGCAGGTTTAATTTAAAATAAAATTAAAATTTATAATATCATTTAAAATGGGGAATTTTATAAATTATATTAATATAAAAATTTTAAACCCAATGAACACAATCTATCAAATTTACTTAGACTTATTCAATATAAGATTCAGATATTTTAAATACTTTTATAGATTTTTGCGAATTTTTTGTACAAATGGGCGTGTGTATGCTTGTTAAAATAGAGATTTTGTTAACTTCTGTATCACTCTCTGTGCCCAAATAGATAATACTTACTAGTTCTAATTCACTGGTGAAATTTCAGTCTTTAAAAAAGCTTCAAAGATTTCCGAAAACCTTCATGAAATCTTTCTTAAACATGTCTTTTACCATATAATCCGACTTTTGGCAGTGTGTCATGTCTCCAGGCATAAGGAGGTTCCCCTGTGATGCACCACACAACTTTATTTTGACAGGCGGCGATTAGAAGACGTTAGCCATCCCATCCCTCCGGTCCACCGCCCCTTTCTCCGGGGTCTTTTGTTAATTGAAATGTTGTTGTTGCCCGCTGATGCAGATGCTGATTCTGATGTTTGTTTGCTCTGTCCCTGTTCCTGTCCCTCTCCTCCCCAGTATTCCCATCTCGCTCCCTGTCGCCTGTCTGTCAGATGCTTGTTGCTTTTGTCAGTTGTCATGTTCTGAGCGGGGACCTACACGATTTTGGCATTGGCATGGCGATTGCCATTACAGTTACAGTTAGCCATGTTTGTCCGTTTGTCCGTAAGTCCCCTCTGTCCGTATGTCCGCTTGTCCGTATGTCCGCTTGTCCGTAAGTCCCCTTGTTTCATGTAGGAAGTCTCGGCGGCTGATCAAACGCATGCAAAAGATAATCCGTTTACGCCCCAATGGAATTTCAATTGGAAATTGGAAATTGAAAATTCGTAGTGCGTGAGAAAAGAGCTCACCCCGTTTAGAGCTCGTTGCATGTATGTATGTATATGCCATCATTAATTATGGGACCAAACATCCTTTGGGCCTTTTTTGCTGATCGGCGAAGCAGAGAGTCGAACCAGAGTGGTCATAGATGGCTGCACTTGCTCCACCACAGCGGTCACGGCCAGGTGAACCGGGACACTCCTCAGGTGAGCAAAGCGCAGTGCAACCGCAGGAAAAATGCATCCCCGCATCATTTTCGGTAATTGCTTTTGGCCATCGCGGGGTTGTCGCTGCCGAAACTAGGTTCCCACGTTCCAACAGGTGAAGTGTATAGTACCCTGCCCACCTGTTGGCCATCCATCCATCCAACCATTCATTCATCCATCTTTTGGAACTCTGCTCGCGTTTCACGCTCGGTTGGATTTGCTCGGCTGTCATACGAAAACAGACAATAAATTCTACTCCGGTTTTTGTTTTGGGTTTGTTTTTTGGTTTGTTTGACTGCGTTCTTTGTTCTCGGTGCTTTGAGCTCCTCCGATTTCACTGGGTTTCTACGAAAACAGTCTTGGGGCCGCGTCAATTATTTCGTAGGATTTTAACGCACTTTAATTTAATCAACTTATTGTGGCTACCTCTGTATCTCCTCTCGCTCTGTGTTCTTCTCAGATTCCCAAATATAATCTCTGCTTTGATGTGCCTTAATTTGATGGGAGAGACATAGAAAGATTGTTGCCAAGAAAGCAATTACATTTATCACCGGCTTCAATCATCATCATCATCATTAAGAGGAGCACATCAAATTAGAGGAGATATTTAATTTATGTCTAAGACCTGTGGGAGCCGCGTATCATTGGCGAGTAATCTTTTGGGCCAGGAATTCACAGCTAACTAAATGGTTCAATTGTATGCTGGGAACGGGTTCAGAACAACGGAACCCCTGTCATACCATCCATAGTAAAATCGGAACGTCGCGGAACCATATGTTTCTGTTCGAAAGCAATTAAAATCAAATGAAAACCCGGCAACAGAATACCATTTTGTCAGTGAAATCAATAAGACGGAGAGATGAACACACAAAAACTTGGCCATCAACTTGGGGGACTAATGAAGCCAGCAAACAAGTTGGCCATAAGTATTGAAGTTCGGTGAAAAATACCTCGAAGCAGACGCCTGAAAAAGAGCAAAACAAGTAGCGAGCGAATACACGAAGTGAATTACAGAAGAAGAACAGCATTTTGCATAAATTAGAGCGAGCCATGCAACATGAAAATCGCTGAAACGTGTCCAAACTTGTTGACAGCGTGGCAAGAGGGGCGGTGGGCCAAAAGGGGAGTGGCAGCGGCAGGCTGCATAAAATTAAGCAAAAGCTGTTAATGACGGAACGCGAATCAGCTCAAACTCGACTCAAACCCGACTTGAGTGGAGTTGGGTTTTCGGTTCTGTTTCGCCTCACATGCCACATGCAACTAGCTAGCAGCAACCAGCAACATGCAACATGCAATGCGGCAACATTAGCGGCAACAGCATCAACAACTCGCTCCAAAATCGCAAAATCGCGAGTGTGGGCTGGCCAAGTGCATTTGGCTGCAGCTTCATCTTCTTTTGGCCCCTCCGATTAATTATGCATTTTAGCCGCTGCTGAAAATGCAGATCCAGATGCTGGAGCTGTTGACTACGATGCTCTTGTTTGACTTGACTATCTATGTGTATCTGGGAGTGGCCTTCCCGAAACGGGGTCTTCGGGGGCTTAAGATACCCCAACAATAGAATATATTTATTGCTTATGAAATAATGCAAGATTAAAAACGTTGATCTTTTATAATTATAATAAAGCACTGCATTATTCATAAAACATCCGAAATTTAAATATACAATTTAGTATAATCCATGATTTAAGCCTCGGTTTAAAAGATCGTCTTTAAGGTGGGTACTCATTTCGATGAAAAAGGGTTCAAAACGAATAAGTTGTATACCAAATTGTGAAGAGAAACATTTTTTTGAAAAAATATTTGCTTAGACTTCCAAAATGTTTGTGTAAGATCGTTTTTTTTTCTAAGTAGATCATGTTCATCTTAATGGGATCTTAAGTAATAATCCTTATAAGTGTTTTAATAACACTAACTTGTTAGCACTAATATTATAAATTATTTACGTAATTAATTTCTATCAAGGTAAATGTGAGAAACAGGCTTAGGATACCTTTCAAGATCCCCCCGAAAACATTCTCCACGCACGCCTCTGCACGATGCTAGATGGCTTATTGCTCATAGCTTATCACTAGCCTTGGCTCCGAGTAGCGAATAACGTGTACCGCCTAACGGTAACGCTGCACTAAATCACCACGCGGTACTTAAATAGGCGGTGTTGCACACACATTCGGTTGAATGTGCATTCACCACCGTCGCGAGGAACTTGTGCAACGGGCCCGACTGGCTCCCCAACCCAGGCGAAAACCCAGACCCAGACCCAGACCCAATCCCAGACCCACTGGTATCCCCATCCTACCATCCTAAGTCCCGATTCCAGGTGGAGCAGGCGATCCGCGGACAGGCACACAAAATGTGCTCATGTTCGTACAAAAACCCATAAAGAAAGAGAAGAAGCTGAGGGAGAAACGCGGCGAAATGCATAAAAATGCTGAGCGACAGCAACACGTGCAACATATGACGCGATTGCATGTATGGTTTTCTTTTTTTTTTTGTTTACTACCCGGTTTCGGATCTGATGGGTTGGGACTGGAGTTATTCGTGTGACGTAAAGGCAGTCAAACGCGGCAGTTTAACCCGAAAGCCAGCTGCACAGAGGGTACCCGTTTGGGAGTCGTTTTGGGCCAGACAATGAAACACGCAACGCAACAAGGTCACGAGTTGGGGGGGCCAATCATAACCCGCTCTTCCCCTCGCCAAAACTAAACTGAACTGCCACGCCCCCTGGCCAGATATAAATGGGATTCTGGATCGAGGATCTCTGATCCCAGATCGAAGATCGTGTGCTGGTCATGGATAATCAAGCATTACTAGGCCTAATGCCAGGCTTAACCTGGCCGAGACGGCGTTTATCTTTCGGCCAATTGTGAAAGTAATTTAATGCGGATTGGCTGCCTCGACTCTTTTCAATTATTAAGAATTGCATGTTACGTATTAATTTCGCTTCCTAGTGCCTCAATTGCCGTCTGTTCTGTGTCGTAGTGCATTTAGCATTTCCCAGAATCGGGGGCCCCGATGGGAGAACTCGTTTTTGTGAGAGGCCTAAATGATTTTGAACCAGTTACGTGTTCCTGCTGCGGATTTTTCTGGGGAAACTGCGTGTCTAAAATTTAATGAAATCGTGGAAACACTGCGGCAATACCGTGGAACGAATAGAAATGCTATCGATATTGTGGTGTTGCACATAATTGAGATATTATTGCAGCGGGGATTTGGCATTTGAGCAACACAAAACGTGCTGAAATTGCTAAAAAGTCCGTTAATAAGCAGCGCATAGGATTGGATTGTTTCGGATTGGATCAGATCGTAGATGTGGAAATCGATTTGAAAGGAGATACAAAGCGGGACATGGCTTTTGAAATAGCTAATGGCTGTGTGGAATCTAATTAGTTAGGATATTAGTTAAAAAGTATAATACCTAGTTAAGTTTGTTGATGCTCCTGGAAGTAAGTTTATCCATTAGCAGACCCAAAATCTTTGGTTTTGAATATTCTGTTGTAATGGGCCATAAAACCTCAAAACCATAAAAGTCTCGCTTTCTATAAAAGTGAAAAGTTAACCGAACCATACATTTTTATGATACATTCAAACTCTTTGTGAAATATTTATATTGTTTGGTATAATCCTGAGCCAAAACATTGTATCTTCTCTGTGGAACTGACACACTTGTAGAGATATGCATTGCATTCTTTCGAGCCCCCATAATCACAGATAATTCCCAAAAGTGTCTTCAAAACC
Source organism: Drosophila suzukii (assembly GCF_043229965.1). Classification (NCBI taxonomy): domain Eukaryota; kingdom Metazoa; phylum Arthropoda; class Insecta; order Diptera; family Drosophilidae; genus Drosophila; species Drosophila suzukii. Next base: position 7,285,847 of record NC_092081.1, on the reverse strand, counting down.
ACCAATCGGTGTTGGCCAAGCGAAAAGACCGGATTGCCAGTTGTGGAACAGCAGAGCCATACTTCTCAGGCCATTCCCATCCGATTTGAGTGTCAAACAATTTACTTTTAATTATCCTCAGACGTGCGCAATTGCGACAGGCCATCAAGGAAATGACGGACATCAAACCAAATAAACTCAAAATCTTCTTAACCCAAATTTATGTATATGTCCAGGCCGCGATCCGTAGTTGGCCATGCGGCATTTTTGCGTATTTTGCGCCTTGCCAAGTGGCGTTTGGTGCAGAAATCGCATGCAGCATGTATAGAAACCGTCAACAGGTTTCGCTGATCGAAAAGAGAAAACCGAAAAGGCCGAAACCGTCTAGGCCGGCCGAAAAGTGGTAGCCAGACCACAGTTGGCCATATTCGGCAGCTGGAACCGGGATTGGGATTTGTTTTCGTGTTTGTGTTGATTTGATTTGAATTGAATTGATCTGATCTGACGTGGTTTTTTGGCCCGGCGCTTGGCCGCTGTTTTCCGCTATCAAAGTCAATCGCCAGTCGTACGGTTTCCCATTCATTGGGTGACAGATTACGCCCTGACTTGAGGCAGTTTGCTTTGGCTTGGACAATCTTGACCGAGACTGTTTAGAAAGTACCCTGCGATCGATCAACTTTTGGCACCGCACGGAACCTACCTGCTGACAAATGAAATTTGCATTGGAAACCCACAAAAACAGGGGCCTAAAAACTTTCTCCACACACACGGTGGGGCATTCCAGTGGCACTGACTGATCTGCGAACTGTACGGAGGTGTTAATGGCTCCTGGTCATCCAAGTGGTACTAATGTAGCCAAGTACCTACATAGCATATCACACCATGGTGGGGCATTCACTTTCTGTGGGTTTTGCTTCATTAGCAGAAGGCTAAACTCCGATTGTGATGAGATGTATCTAATTTGCATAAAGCAACCAGCAGGCCGTCTAGATACATTGGATTTCGGTGGAATGGCAAATTGCTGGGGGTTTCTTCTCACGTTGATTAGTAAATATAAATGTTGGAAGGCCTAATGGCTTTGTCGGGGTGTTATTCATGCTCTGGATGTTGTGCAATTTGATATGAGGTATAATAGCTGCAAATGTAAAGCGTTTTTGAATGAAACAGTTTAATATTTCACACACATTCACGGCGGCGCTCGACTTTGAGCCATACAAATGACTTTAATTGCCACATAAACAAGTAGGAAAAAACACTGAAATTAAGGCTGAATCATGACCAGGGGACTGGAATTTCGCGGCTGTCTCTGCTTGGCTGCATAATCGCGCAGCGTGCCACAAATCGAGTGAAAGTACCACAGAAAGCGGCGCAGGGGAAGATTCCACTGTGGGCAGCGGTCAAGCGAGTGGCGGCAAAACCTTATGAATGCAATTTCAGATTGGGCCTGGGATTGGGATACGGATTCGGGTTCGGGTTCGGAGTTTCATCAGATTTGATTGGTCAACTGCACGCATGCAGCTGCGGCGTAATTGCACTCAAAAGTCATTTGAAATGCCTGGGGGCACTCAAAACAAATTCTTTTCCCGCTAGTCCAGCAGTCTAATTGCAAATGAGTCGGGCAGATGGAATCGGGAATGATTAAGGTGCATATTAGACAGAATGGCATTTCAGAGATGGAGTTCTCAGATGTAAAATATTCATATGTGTTGTAGCTTAAGAGTACTCACAAGAATGCCTTCGACCAAGATTGAATTTTTTAACGACATACGTTAAAGTTGAGGGTATAAGTATCTTAATATAATAACTATCAGCGCTATAGGTTCTTCTTGTACTGCATCTACATCATTTTAAGAATTTCTTACCAAGTCAAATTTTAAAACATCAGTGATTAAGTATCATGTTTTTCTGCTGAACGCGGCTAATGTTTAATGGAATATTAATTTTTGTATTGTAGTTTCACTTTCTTTTAATTATAGGTTTATTTCTGGAAACTAGAAACCATGTCCAATGCTTTTTTCGTTATCTAACCATCTGACCTCTTAATGATTTCACTTTTGTTTTGTACCTTCTTGTTTTGACGAGGTCTGACCATTTCAACTCATAAATCTATCTAAATCATCTATCTTAAAATCAATTAAATATAAATTTATCTAGCTGATGTTTTCGTGCAATACACATTTATTCAATTTTTGATTTCCCAACAGACTAATGAGTAAGCAAAGTTTAATGGAGTATTAATTTCGTAGGGTGGTCTCGCTTTCTTTTAATTAGAGCCTATAATTTCTGGAAACTACAATAGAAAGCATGTCTAATGTACATTTCGTAATCTGGACACCTCCTAATGATTTCCCTTTCGATTTGTATCTACTTGCAGCACCCAGTACAGCGAAGTCAGCCGAAAATTCAAGCCCACGCCCGCACCCCGCTCCACCGGCAACATGCAACAGGCCCCGCAGCAACATCCGCAGCAGCAACTGCAGCAGCAGCAACACCATCCGCCCAGCAGCAGCTACTACACGCAGACGGAGAGCGAGTTGCTGCAGATTGAGGCGGGCGGCACGGGCCTGACCTTTGCCACCCACTCGCAGCGCCCCGAGTCGGCGGTCAGCGCCCTGCAGCCCACGTCGCTGGGCAGTCAGGTGGCATCCACGTCCAATTTGGACGTGCCCTCGGCCGCCTCCACAGGCAGTGGAGGCAGCGGGGGCAGTGGGGGCAGCGGTGGACCCCCGGGGTCAGCGAGTCACTTTGTGTCCCCTCTGCAGCGCCGCCACTGCCAACCGCCCAGCCACCTGCCCCTCAACTCGGTGGCCTCGCCCCTCCGCACCGCCAGCTACAAGTCGGCGGCGGCGGTCGCGGGTCATGGGTTCCACCACAGCCACCACCAGCAGCTGGACTTCCAGCGGAACTCGCAGTCCGACGACGACAGCGGCTGTGCCCTCGAGGAGTACACGTGGGTGCCGCCGGGTCTGCGGCCCGATCAGGTAAGATCTGCCGTGAAAGCTCAAGTAGCTCACACTCGACCGAAAAAGAGTGGTTTGAACTGTAAGGGGTCAAGTAATACATAGATCAAAAGCCAAGAAAAATGTTGAGTAACGAAGATCTAATACCAAAGTTGATAAATGGAATAAATGGAATGAATATTAATGATATATTATCAAACTTTACCTAAAAAGAAATTAAAACTTTCTTGTTTTCTATGTTTTCGGAAGCTTGATAGTATTAAATGTTGAAGTAGTTCCGTTTAAGTCAAGCAATATTTGTGTAAGGGTAGTACCAGATTTAAAATGTTGGAGTTCCCATAGAAAAACTTAAAATTAGATTTGCTTTTATGCAATAACTTAAGTTTCCATATAATTTCAAATGGTTAATAATATGTTAAAACCTTTTTACTTGCCTTAAAGGGAAATCAGCTGGGAGCAAATCAGAATAGATCTACGAACAAATCAAGATATTATTTTTGCAATCACTTTCTCCGCGTTTATGATCCATTTTGTTGAATTCCAAGCGAATCTTTTTCCGAGAGTGCCATCTTATAGGCAGACCTCCCCAGCGTCATCAGCATCATCATCATCCCCGACATGTGTTCCGATTTGTCGCAGCTAATTAAGTGAAATCTCGAGTGATGCGATGTGGGGCGAGGTGGTTGCCTTTTCGAGCCGCAGGCCACCCGCTGCCTGTTTTGGCTTTCGATTTCGATCGATTTTCCACGCTCTCCCAATCGAACGCCCAAAAACCAATCCAGTTCAATGTCTGGTCGTTGGCCACTTGTGCGCTTAAGGAAATCGGTCGGGAAACGACTTTAATTACACGCTGTAGAAATTATCGCTCCCGAATCGCCATCGGTATCTGGTGGAAAGCGAAAGCGTTTTGTAATTAAATTGCCGATACATTTGGCGGCAATTAGAGCTTGAAATGCCTGTCGATTTATTTTTTTCGGGGCGGAGGCTTACATAAGTGCTCCTGGGAAAAGCAGAAAAGCCTCTGAGATTGGCCTGCAGTTTTTCCTTTTCCTCAAACTCAAATTCCCATGAGCATTGCGACAATTTTTACTTGCACGACTTTAGTGGGCGTGAAATTGTTTCTACCAACTTTCGATTATTCCTTTATGATTTGTCAAATTCGTTTTACAGACTAACAAAGCTAATTCAAATTTCCGGTTTGCATTTTCCACTTCGCAGGTCCGCTTGTACTTCAGTCAACTGCCAGACGACAAAGTGCCCTACGTCAACAGTCCCGGCGAAAAGTATCGTGTCAAGCAATTGCTGCACCAGCTGCCGCCGCAAGATAACGAAGTGAGTATTGGGCAAAAAGGAGAGTCGAAAGAACAGTGGTGCTTAAAAAAGGAAAAAAGTTAGAACAATGGGGTGTGCTTTCCAGGCAACGGCCACTTTAAAAATAGTTGGGAAAGGATCGAAAAATGTTAAGACAGAAAACCCTCTTAAACCATTTTAATCTTTTAAAGAAATTAATAACTTAAGTTGAGAGTAAAAACAATAGAAATGACTACAGTCAATAGCCTTGACTATTATGCAGAAAATCCACTGTTCTTACTAACCGCCACCTAACGTCAATATGAATAATCTATCTAGGTGGCTCCATAGCAAAAACAGCCGATTTACAGCATGCATATCACCCTCCCTCTCGCACTCCCTTTAGCTCTGTGAGAGGTATCTGGTAGTTAAGGACGTCGTCTATAGCGTTTTCTCTTACCTTTACTCTCAATTTATGTTATTTGGTTTTAAAATGGTTTAAAACAGTTTTCTTTCCTAACATTTTCGAAATTTTTTTCCAATCATTTTTAAAGTGCCCTAACTGCACTCCTGGCAAAAATCAAAGAGGTGTTTAAAAAAATGTTTATGTTTTTCCCAAAATTAACTGGAAATATATTTTTAAATGTTTGTAAAATTTTGTTAACTATTTTTTTAAGCAGGATTTTTATTGGTCCCTGATTTGTTACAAACTTAAAGTTAAAATAAAAATTATATTGGCCTTCATTCCAATTATAAATTTATGAAAACATTGTTTACCAATAAACTGTGGCTGGGCTTCGTATTTTAAGAAAACTATTTCACTTAAAACACGATGTCTTATTATTACAAAATCTCTTTTAATTTAAATTAAACTAAAGTAAATATATTCGCTTAGAGCATTTTTCCACAAAAAAGTTGTTTGTTCGAAAAGCACAGCTCGTTGTGACAAAATTATAATTACCCCGGTGCGGGCATTGAAAACAGAGTATAAAGGGAACCCTTCAAAAGGGCCGGCGAGATTAAAAAACTTGGCGCTGCCTTTTGAGTTGCCTTAATTAAAATGCAGGATTCGGGAGTACAGAAGCTAACTTTCCTCCGTGTTCGTCTACGTGTCTGTTGCAGGTGCGCTACTGCCACTCGCTGAGCGACGAGGAGCGCAAGGAGCTGCGCATCTTCTCGGCCCAAAGGAAGCGGGAGGCCCTCGGCCGCGGAGCGGTCCGCCTGCTGTCCGACGAGCGGCCCTGCAAGGGGGTAAGTTTGAAAACAATTTCCCCCCCTTTGGCTCCTTATTTTTAACCCCCTCCCTGCCACTTAATTGTTGCAGAAATTTGCATTTTATTATGCACAGAAAGTATGAAGATGAAGAGTCGTTTCGATTTCATTTGTGCCTGGCCGGGCAAAGTTTTGCGCCAGAGATTCCTTCTTGGCCCGGGCGAAGTAGGAAAAAATTGACAATGGCCCGGGAAAACAATGAGCTCGAAGGGTGTGGGGCAGACCGACCGGTGTTGGCAACTTTCAAACGTCTCGAAGTAAAAGATGACAAAAAGATTTCATTAAGTACACTTTCAACCGGCGGACGGGGGCTGAAAATGAAAAACGTTGTTGCAAAAACAATTGCAGTGACTTGGCTCTGACAACATAAAGGCTAAGAGAGTCGCAGCTTTTCCGCAGAAAGTGAATGGAGTTGCCGGCCAAAGACGCAATGAAATGGCATTAAAGCACAATGGCAGTGGCATGAAGTAGTGGCACCCACAGCACTGCATCCTTTGAAAGTCTGGCTTGGGTCTGGAAATTTGCATTGTTATTGGCCGACAGTCGGAGGAGACCACCCCCTGCAGCCGGCGAGTTCGAGCCGGCATGCCGATGTGCACTTGGTCATCTCGGCACTTTTCCGGGTGATAGTTGGCAGCTCGATTTTATTGTGCTCACATTCGCCACTCGTAAAACTTATTAAAAACTTTATGCCGCATGCTGCGTGTCTGGGGCCTGGTCGGATCCTATCTGGCCTTTCCTGGTTGCTGGTTTCTGGTTGGGTTCGGTTGGTCTGGTCCCGAGTTCGAATCCGTCTGCTACGTGCGCCGGCGAATGGGAATACGGCGGATAGGGACTCGCCCGGAGTCGTGTGCGTGTGTCTGATTTTATTTGGGATGTTCAAATTGGTAGCCGACTTGGGTTTATTATGACTGGGGCCCAACTTGAGGTTGGAGTTCATTAGAGTCCCGAGTAATCAGTGTGAACTTGGCAAAGAAAAGCCCGGAACTTTTCCTTCCTCTTACTTATATGTACATCCGTCTTGAGAAGGGCAAGAGTTATATTTGGAATATTTAATTTCCTTTTAAATTCTAGGAAGTTCGAGTTATGGAATTGGACAAAATGTTTATTGTTTATAATTTAAAGCTTAGTAAATAGCGAAAACTTCACGAAATTTAAATTGTTTTTTATTGAAAGTGTAGGAATTATTCCCAACTTGATAATTTCCTTTGAAATAAAATCTAGAAAAAGCAATGAAGCGCCTTAAAAGGAAGCGAAATCAAAGAAAAACCTTTTCAATGGCTTTCGGAACCGTGTAGGCGTTTTTGCCAAACTTTCCACTTCGTTGCCATGTAAAATCTGAGAAACTTTAAAAAGGATTTGAAAATCGGAAACCCTCCACGTACCCCATCTAAAGCCAAGACGAAAGTGCTTAAAATTCACAGACCATAACTGACTTGCTAAACGGACGTTAAAATGCGAACAAAGGCCTCAACCCAGGGCCATCCAATCGAATGGCGTGGAAAGCATGGGGAAATTATGAGGGAAAATTTATGAAAACGTTCAATGATCCTGAATCCTCAGACTCGAAGGGGAGGAAGCTCCGGCAGTCAGTCAGGCGTAAATGAGTACCAAACGTGTGTCACATCCAACTGGCAATGATTTTGCCAAAAAATAATGGAATCGAGCAGCGGAATGAGAAGTATGGGGCACACTTCTTGACAGATTTTCCGCACGAACAGCAACGAGCGGAAGCTGAAGTTTTGACAAGGATGTGACACTAAAGGTCGTCCTGGCAACAATGAAATAATTACGAGAAAAGCATTTTCAGACTGGGCACTTTGTTGCAAAAAATATATATGTATTTTCAAGGACAAAGACAGAAACTTAAACCTTTTTAGATAATTCTAAAGATATTAATTACATGGGAATGATTAGTATATTCATTTGAAAATGTATTATAAAGTAAGGTACCTAAGGAATATAAAGTTTCGGTAATGAATAACATTTTTCTGCTATTTTAAAACACTACTAATTTTTTCTCAGTGCACCAAGGTAGTAAGAGCCAAACAAAAAGAAAACCCCGCCAAAGGAAGGTGAAGCGCAGTGGCTGTTAAGCGAAAAGTTTATGTACTGAAAAGGGCATGATAACGAGCGTCATTAATAATTCGAGTTGCTTTTCGGGAGAGGTTTGGAATGGGATTTTGGGCCGGATGCCGTCTTGCCCGTCTGCCGGCGAAGTTTGTCGCTCCGAGTGGGATTAGTCCGGACACGAAATGGGTTAGCAAGGACACTTCCCCCCCCCCCCGCGGGTCATCGGGGTTCACTCGGTTCAGCAATATATAGCGATGGGTTTATAGGTGCTGCGATGGCACCGCCGGCAACAATTTGTCAATAGCATAATTGTCTGGCGCAGAGTGCCTGCAAACAAGCGGCAGCCAACAGCCAACTGGGATTAATTGGATTGATAAGATAAATGAGCAGCGATTGCTGTTATTTACATGACATTTAGCCGGGCTGGCAGTCCAATGAAAAATGTCATTTTAAGTGCACAGATTTTCCGGACAAACTAATCAATGGCGGGGGCGGGCTTAGGATCGAAATTGGTTGGGCCCTGGGATCGAATCCCCCCTTCAATCCGAGCTGAAAACTTTAGCACTTTGTCCCCACCGCAGAAACTACTTAAAGCGCTTCCTGCGGGAAAAGTTTTTTGCCGGGTTTCTGGGGTTAGCCGGGCCAAAGTGCAAGGACAAGTCTATTCCGATTTCAATGCGTCATTAGCCAGGGAAAATGAAAATGGGATAAGGGCAGGGGAACTGCCTAATTAAAGTGCGCAGTGAGCAGCTTCAAGGTTTTTATGATTTTCGTGGCCCGAGGCGATAAATTTTTGAAGTTGCCAAACAATTAACGACGCATAGAGAGAAGCTACTTACGCCCCGGGAAATTATCAACCCAGTACAGTTGGGGCCCAAAGCTCTCGCCTGTCAATGCTTAATGGCTTGCAAAAGTAAATGCTGATTGCGGGGAATCGGCGGAGGATGTGGGTCCAGAACGGAGCACATCCCACGGTGCGGGAGCATCGCCCGCGCCGAGGTTTAATAGCCTGGAAAGTTAAGGAGCTCCTGGATACCGAGTTCGGAATACTGAATACTGAATACTGAATACAGAACACTGGTTCCTGGCTGACTGGCAATGGCAATGGGGCCCTGAATCTTATGCGGTGGCTCTGCGGTGGCACCGGGTAATTTGCCTGCGCCAGAAACCGCCGAAACCAAGAGCGGAGACGCAGTCGAGCAATCTCGCCAACTGCCTGAAATGAGGGTGCAAATTGGCAGGGGCTTTGGTTTGGGGTCAGGTTCCCAGGAACTGCATGTCTTGCTCCTTATAGGAGGATTGTGCATATATCAGAGTGGGCGGGCTAATTGCTTTATGGCCGGAAATGCGGAAAGTGGCTGACAGGTGTGGGCGGCTATCAAAACAGAGTTATCAAAATAGATATATTGTAGATATGTAATGTAAGAGCCTACTTCACAGATGTGTCTTTAAAGTTTGTCTATGTTAAACAAACATTATTCTTACCTTCCACGGTTTCAAACGCGTCTGTATCTTCAAGGAAAATATCATATCCCAATCTAACATTTATTTTATTTGACTTAAACTTTATAACATATGCAGGAAGTTTTCATATATTAAAGGCAAACTAAAATAAATTAAAATTTGTATTACAATTGAGGTTAACTTTTAACTCAATTTTTTTTTCTGAATGAATTGCAAAGTTATCCTATCTTCCATTTGCAAAACGATACACAATATGCTTTATCAGTTTAAAACTCATTATGACAACATTCGTCAAACTCTTAAGGTTTTAAAATGCCTCGCTGTAAATGTTATTTAAATTCAAAGCTTTTCTAAGGAACGTTTTAATATGTTTCAAAATATTTCATTTTAAAATGCCCGAAAAATGATGCTTCTCCGACTAATAGTTTAGAGTTCTCCTTTTGACCGTCTGACCTCTGAGTGAACTCAATTAGAGCTCTTATTTAGGGGCATAAAAACGTCACCATGCCCGGGACCTTTGGCTGTGAACCCTTTCGGGCGAAATAAGTTCATTATGCGAGCGCGTTTAAATTTAACGAGTCTCGAGCTGTGTGGCTTGCCAGCAGTCATTAAAAGCGGCACTTCCTGCTCGCATTTCTCAGTTTCGGTTTCCAGAAATTTCCCAGCAGCCAGCTCCACTTAAAGCGCTTCCTTATCCACCGAGGAGCACTTTTGGGGTGGACCAAACACACCGAGCACCCCGACCACCCCAAACACACCGGGCTGACACGGACACATGGCCGGCAGCTATTTTTGCATGATTTCCGCTTTGGAAAATCCGAGGACAGAGAAAAGAGCTGGGAAAACCACAGAGCAGGACTTTTCCCTGCTGGAGGCCCCTTTTTCCAGAAGGGGTGGGGTTTGTGGGGCGTTGAGCTTAAGCGTTTTATTACCGTTATTTAGCATTTATAGTCGCTTAAATATTTCTGCCCCGGCAGCAGCAGCCAGACGCTGCAGATTTTTATCGCTCGAAGAACTCGAGCATATTTCTCCCATTTGTACGATTTACCCAACTCATCCTTTGGTCTTTCCTCTTTTTTTCAGTGCGAGGAGCCTTTGTCGGGCGGTGACATCGTGGTTTTCGCCCAGCGACTGGGCGCCCAGTTGTGCTGGCATCCGGGCTGCTTTGTGTGCAGCGTCTGCAAGGAGCTGCTGGTGGACCTCATCTACTTCCAGCGGGACGGGAACCTCTACTGCGGTCGCCACCACGCCGAGACCCAGAAGCCTCGCTGCTCCGCCTGTGATGAGGTAAGTGCTCGTCAGAATTCTTGAGTAGCACTGTCGGTGGAGAAAAGCTGTGGCTTTTGCAGATAGATTTTGGGAAAAATTTAAAGAGGTTTTAGGTATTTGAGTTCTGTATGCGTTGAATTTAACTACTTAGATAAAACCATTTTTTTAAGTTGTAAGTTTGAGTAATTTTAAATAAACAAACTTTCATTAAAAAGGTGTTTTAGGTACAATATACTTAGGTTTTATATCACTTAATTCTGTATAAATTAAAGTAAAGTTCTTATATAACCCACTTCCAAATTTAATATTTTTTGTGATTTTGTAATAACTAAAATGTTCAATTAAAATATGTCTTTTTATGTAAGTATCTGATATAATTGTCTTTTGCATATTATGAGAATCTTCGCCATAGGTCTAGTTTATTTAATGTTGGAAGGAAGAAGTTGAAGTCGTCAAAGTAATCAACATTTTTCCATTTAAAGGACAATTTTAAGGAATAACATAACATATATTGCTGTAACCTTATAAAACATAAATGTTATCATAAGGAGGCAATCTAGAATCTAGGTTATATTTTAATTGTAAGTGCACTATAGGTTTTTTTTCAATTAATTTGATATGCTAATGACATATATAACCGTTTGTAGTAGTAGTCTTATAAGAAGTTAGTACCTACTGTTTGTCGAGTAATATTCCTCGGTTGGTTATTGTATGTTGACACCTCTAAAATGTTATGTGTATAGTCCCATCCCGACCACGATCCCAATTTCTTGCCTAATCCGATGTTTCCCGCTCTTTCTTCATTTCAACCAGATCATCTTCTCGGACGAGTGCACGGAGGCGGAGGGTCGGACGTGGCACATGAAGCACTTCGCCTGCCAGGAGTGCGAGCACCAGCTGGGTGGCCAGCGGTACATCATGCGCGAGGGCAAACCGTACTGTCTGGCCTGCTTCGACACGATGTTCGCCGAGTACTGCGACTACTGCGGGGAGGTGATTGGGGTGGACCAGGGCCAGATGAGCCACGACGGGCAGCACTGGCATGCGACGGACCAGTGCTTCAGCTGCTGCACCTGCCGCTGCTCCCTGCTGGGCAGACCCTTCCTGCCCAGGAGGGGCACCATCTACTGCTCGATCGCCTGCAGCAAGGGCGAACCACCCACGCCGTCGGACACGAGTTCGGGTCCCCAGCTAAGACCCACACACCGGGCCTCCACCTCTAGCCAGATAGCTAGATCCCCGCGAAGGGTTGGTGAGCGGGATAGGGAACGGGATCCAGGACGAAAGGGCCACCATGGGCATCCCAAAGCCACAGGCAGCGCCGGCGATCTCCTCGAGCGGCAGGAGCGGCAGCGCATGGAGGCGGCTGGAGTGGCGGATCTACTGCTCGGAGGAGGAGTGCCCGGCATGCCACGCCCTGCCCATCCGCCGCCCATCGACCTCACCGAACTGGGCATCAGCCTGGACAACATCTGTGCCGGCGACAAGTCCATCTTTGGGGATGCCCAGACCCTGACCAACTCCATGCCGGACATGCTGCTCTCGAAGGCGGACGACTCGCACAGCTACCAGAGCATCGACAAGATCAACCTGAACTCCCCCAGTAACTCCGATCTGACGCAGAGCACCCAGGAACTGGCCCACGAACTGGAGTTGGACAACGAGCCGGTGAGGGAGCTGCCCCACGATGGCTACGAGCAACTCTTTGCCAACAATCGGAACCAGGAGCACCAGGCGGATCAGGATTTGGATGACGAGCAGCTGGACAACCGGCCACTGAAGGAAGTGCGTTTCCACAGCGTCCAGGACACCATGTCGCGTTCCAAGAGCTACACGGACAACTCGAATGCCCGCCGGCGGAGGAGGCGTCGCAACCAGTCGCGCAGCTCCTCGGAGATGCAGATCAACCAGACCAATCTCCGCCTGCACAATGCCCAGACGCAGGTGGGTGGGGGAACGGGAACGGGGCCACTCAACCTGCTGAACAACCTGGACAACTGCGACGTGGCCAGCATCTGCTCCACTTGCTCCTCCAGTTCCTCCAGCGACATGGACGACTATGTGTACCGCCTGCCGGCGCGGAAGCATTATGGCGGAGTAAGGGTGGCCTATGTGCCCAACGATGCGCTGGCCTACGAGCGCAAGAAGAAGCTGGCCCAGGACTCCTCCCTCGCTCCTGGCGGAGGCAGTGCATCCGTGACACCGGCGATCATGCACGAGAGCAAGAACTGCACGATTTCCTGACCACCCCCCATGCTGCCGCCACCGCCCTTCAACCTGAGCAGCTACTACATCCTGGACACGATCCTGGAGGAGCAGAGTCTGATGCTGCCGGAGAAGAAGCCGGGCTGCCTGCGAAGGGTGTGGAACTTCTTTGGGCTGGGGAAGGCCCGCCACTCCAGTTCCCAGCACACCAGCAACGGAAGACTATACAGCGTCTAGGTTGGGGATGGGATCTGAAAAAAGTTTTTAACACGGTTGTCAAGATGGGTTCTATCCTAAAATCCATTTTTCGTTAGTACTTTAAAGGATGGTTTTAAAAATGGCAACCGTGGCTGTAAATAACATATCGACATGTATAAAACACCGAATAAGAAGGCACATATGAGATCAGAGATGAGAGAAATCGTTGTACAAAGCTATAAAACTATATCATATTTGCATATTCATATACACATGCCCCATCACGGGCATTACCATAAAACATAAGCTATTCTAGTGTTAGATGTAGGCAGAACAAAAACAAACGAAAAGTAGAGACCACAAACAACGCAATCAACGAACAATAAACTCCAACGAAATCCAATCGAAGGCCAACAAAAGAATCTCCAAAAGAGTGAAAGTATTATCTGTTTCAGATATTAGCCAAATGTGCAATAATTTAAAATGGCAAAAAGCAGAACCCGAAAAATAATGGCATATCCACAAACACAACGAAACTTCGAGATAGAAAACCATTAGCATTTACAACATTTGCAGTTTCTTTTCCTCGGATATTTTGTTAAACAAATCAAATTGAAGATTCTTTTGTTTGCAAACCAAACGTTTTATGTAATTTGCGTGCTTTCTCCGCAGCGTGAAAGCGAAATTGTTATATAAAGGGAATGTGTCCAGAATACTTGGAGTGAGGAAAGTTTTGTAACCAACCAGTGAGAGTTTAACGAAAACCTATGTCTAAGCTATGCTATATCAACAAGTGTGTATGGAAACATAATCAAAAGTAAAATATATGTCTGTGTATTTTATTCTTAAAAACCTACTTGGTCGTTTTATTGCCTTTTTTGCGGGGAACCAGCTGCATTTGGAACATGGATTGGGACCCAAACCGCGCGCCGATTCCTCAAGAGACTTGTTTGAATCTCGTACCTCTAATTTGGCATTGGTTCTATAGAATGCCCTTCACCTGCACTTTAAAAGCAAGTACAAGCTTCATGAACTTAGAGAATGGAAGTCCCTGAGACAGACCAGTGTCTATCCTATCACGTGGAACTCATGTTTTGTATTCAGATGCTACAGGCATTACACAAAATTTTCTTCCATCCGGATAAGCATTTTACCCTTCTTGGAAGTCGTGAAGATCGGGGTCAGGATGCTCCTAATGTTTCTCCAGGTGTTAACCGTCATCACAATAAGCAAGGCTTATGCTGGTGCTTAAAAAAATGATCAAAGTCCTGAACACAGACCTTTTAAACCAGTTGGGTTTTATAGAATTTTATAAGATATTCTTGCTATTTCGCTATTTTGAATCGATTCCAAGTCACTAACTGGTGTGTAGTGCTTTTGAAAGGAGGCTTTCTGCATGACCGATGCACCCATATTTTTGACAGATGGGAAAGGGCGAGACGCAATGTCCAAGTACTTGGTGAAATTAACACCGAGTGAGTTCAGCAAATAACAAGTACATCTATTAATATAACATCATTTTCTAAGAGAGATATCGCTTGCAACAGGTTTGAGACTTTTTTTTTTAAATATCAATACATTTTAAACATATCTGCCGCTCTCTTCTAAAAATCGGATAGCAAAAAAAAAGCTTGTAGAGTGGCTTGTATTTCGCACTTTTTGATTTGTTTATGTTTTTGTTATCTAATGAGCAAAGCTCTCTGTTCACTCATGGAACAAAAAATATCAGTTCAATTATATATCAGCAACACTATCATTTTAGCTTTGTAGACCCCACTTCGTAATCGTGTTTGATAGAAATAATTGCACCAGGTAACGAGAGTATTTTCGCACAATATAAATATAGGAACAAAACAAGGAAGAACGCTATAGTCGAGTACCTCGACTATCAGATACCCGTTACTCAGCTAAATGGAGATATGCAAGCAGCAAAGCGAGATTAAAATGCGCCACCTACCGGCGGTATACAGATTTAAGCGTTATGGGCGTTAGAGTGGGCGTGGCAAATTTTTTTTGGATCAATCGATAGGTATCGACGAGACTAATACATTTCAGTTACAATTTTTTATCTAGCATGAAAATTGTGGGCGTCACAGGTTTTTGCGGTTTGTGGGCGTTAAAGTGGGCGTGGCAAACTTTTTTTTGAGTCAATCGATAGGTAATGACGAGACGAATACATTTCAGTTAAAATTTTTTATCTAGCATAAAAATTGTGGGCGTCACAGGTTTTCGCGGTTTGTGGGCGTTAAAGTGGGCGTGGCAAACTTTTTTTTAGGTCAATCGATAGGTATTGATGAGAACATTACATTTCAGTTAAAATTTTTATTCTAGCATCAAAACTGTAGGAGCCACAGTTTTGGGCGGTTTGTGGGCGTTAGAGTGGGCGTGGCCCACTCTACTGAAACAAACTTGCGCTGCGTAAGAAGCTCAGGAATCTGCACGCCAAATCTCAATAGCCTAGCTCTCATAGTTTCCGAGATCTCAGCGTTCATCCGGACAGACGGACAGACGGACAGACGGACATGGCTAGATCGACTCGGCTAGTGATCCTGATCAAGAATATATATACTTTATGGGGTCGGAAACGCTTCCTTCTGCCTGTTACATACTTTCCGACGAATCTAGTATACCCTTTTACTCTACGAGTAACGGGTATAAACATTTCACTACAATTTAAATTGGTACAAATTTTATTGTGTAATAATAACAAGTGCCTATTAAATGTTAAATATTATATAATTATGTGCATTTTATTTAATAGTAGCTGAGTAGTCTGTTCAGTATTCACATCATTCTATTTACGCGGAACCAAATGCATCCAGAAGCCGGTCCTGGGGGTGAAGTTAAAACCGCGTGCGGATCCCCAAAGATCCTTGGTGGTCCTCGGGGAAGCCTCGATCTTGTAGTTTAGCAGGAGGTTGAATAGCATGCCCTTGACCTGCATCAGAGCATATCGGTTTCCTGCAAATATTTAAACAATACAATATTATTTATGATTGGCTATAATATATTTTAAACCTGGTATATCGGTACTAGCTATACCTTAAACTTAAAATATTGCAGGTGTGCATATACACAAAAATTATAAATGCATAAACAATAAACAGATAGATAATTCGTTGGCTCACCTATGCAGTTTCGAGGTCCTACGCCGAAAGGCAAATAGGTGTAGGGCACCAATTCTCCCTTACGTTCTTCGCTAAAACGTTCCGGGTCAAACTTTCTGGGTTCTGGGAAGTATTGGTCATCCAAGTGCAGCCCAGAAATGGGGATGTTGACGCGGTCGCCCACTTTGAAGTCGAAGAGCTTGGTGCCATCTTCATCCGTGAGGGTGTAATCCTTGGAGCAAAGACGATCGGTGGCGGCGGCCAAAGACCACTTTCGGAGGGATTCGGAAATAACCATATCCATATAGGTCATCTTTTGCACAGTATCGTAAGTGAGGGAACCGCCCTTCAGAGCCTCCTGGGTCTCCTTAACCTCCTCGTACAAACGCTCCTGGACTTCGGGATTATGGAGTAGCTCATAGGTGGTGGTGCAGATTAAGTTGGAGTTGTTTTCAAAGGCAGCGAAAAAGAAAATGAAGCACTGGGCCACAATCTCATCGTCAGTCCAGTTATCCTCCGACTCCTTCTTGGCCTCCATCAGCAGCTGGATCATGTCGGGACGCGAGATATTGTGCTTCTCCCGGTACCTAATCGCATCCACCACCAGACGAACAAAGTACTCCACTTTGCCGGCTTCAAAGATTGTCAGTCTAAAGAACTAAAAAACAAATAAATAAATTATAAAAAGTTTCAATATATAAATCTTATGAATGAACTTACGTTAAAAATCTTAGGCACCATTGAGGCCAGCATGAACTTAAAGAACTGCATTCCGCGGGAAAAAACCAGTGACTGCCCGATGTCGTAGAACTCATTATTTGGGTTCTCATACGAGTTTACTTTCAGTCCAAACGCTGTAGTGGCGATAATGTCGTTGGAGAGCTTGTTGCACAGAACCTTCATGTCCACTTCAAAACCCTTTTTTCCGGGCAGAGTGGCCGAGGTGTCCAGATGCTGCAGACACTCCGCGAAACTCTCGTTCATCAGGGTGAACATATTACGCATCTTGGCCGCCGTGAAGACAGGGGTCAAGGTGTTCCTCATGTGCTTCCATCGCTGGTCTCTCATCACGCTGAGCATGTCGTTTAAAAGGCGCTCGTTGGAGGTGATGAAGAGTTGGTGGTTGGGAAAGTGGTCGAAGTCCTTCACGCAGATCTTTTTGATCAGCTCGGGATCATTCAACGTGATCATGGGGGTGCGAAGATTGAAAAAGCCCACAAGTTTGCTGAAATTCCAATTAAGTTGCTTAGCCATGTTTCAACATGAAACTGTTGTGTTGTGAACTACTCACTGTTGACGAGTGCGATCGTAGAACTCGGATAGCTGCTTCTGAAAGCAGGCTTTCTGAAAGAAAGATGCACCCATATTTCCGACGAATGGATATGGTTTTTCAAAATACAATTTCCGCTCCTCGAAGGTTTTAAAGGTGGCCGTACTCCATTTGTAGATCAGAAAACCGATGGCCAGGAGGGCCAGACCAATTTCTAGGACAGCCATTGCGAGGAAAGTAACGTTCTACCACCCGGAGAATTTATTGCGAACTGAGTTTCACAATTGCCCGAATGCGCATTTTATACCCCACGTAATCAGAAATACGTATGTAATCGATTTGTATGTAGATAAACCTCTATCTGTATTCTCAACAGGTTAGAAGCTTTATTTCTACTTTTGTTGTCATGAACTCAAGCAAAAAGCGTCTATCTACCGCTCTCTTTAAACAATCAGTGTGGTTTGCCAGAATAATATAAGTGTTGCTCATATTTGTTTACACTTTTGTTTATCTACTGAGAGAGGTTTTAGGCACACTTCTCTCTATAACATTCTTATCAAAAATGTATCTGCCAGTTCAATATAATTTCTAACAACAAATAATAACACAGTACTACAAAAAAGGCGAATTTTAAATTTGAGTAATCCATGATCGGTTCTGTTTCTTTTCTGTTCTAATTGGAACATTATCGAAACAAGATAACCTTTGGAATATCTCAAATCATTACCTATAATTAATTATTATCTCTTTCAAAACGATGAACGAATTTGTATGACGCTTTCTTAAACTATTTCCATACCTTTCTAACATTAAATTGGTTCCACACAGCTTAGTTTCTCATTCTGATTAAGGTATTGTGGTGAGAATCCAGTTATAATGCATTTAGCGTATATAACTTGGGAATTGTTTTTAATTGTAGGCGTATGACGAAATTAATTACATTAAGTTCATTAATAAAAAGAACGGTATAAAACGAACGATGACTTATTGCAATATAATAATATAGATTTCATTATACCCCATTGAAAAAGTAACGGCTTGACATTGTTGTTAAAACGCAGTCTCAATTGCTGATAATGGTGCGTATTTTAGCTATCATACCACTGATACCATTTTTGGCCTATAGCTGATGAAATAATTATATAGTTTACATCACTTTCTTCACCAAGAACGAAAGTTTGATAACACCTTGTAAACAAAATGCCAAATGAAGTGCTCACTTAAAAATTCGGACAGAACCATAGTTTCTTTAATTATGATTCGCAAACTTTAAGCGCTATGCTTATGTCATCATACTAGAACTCCAGTTTGTCATGACAGTCAGGCTGAATATGATGTAAACCCGACCCGACCAGCGGCTTCGGCTCGAAGCTTTTGTTGATCTTTGGGTTCGCTGTTTTAATATTTTAGCATATTGACCCAAGGTAAGTTGAAGCCACCAACAAAAACAAAGTAACAAGCAAACGGTTAAAACATCAAATTAGCCGAAAGCTAAGAAACATAATTAAATATTTAGACGGTTTTGTTATCGAGGTAAGTTTTGTTTTATTTTCTACTTCCCTTTTCGTCAAGTTTAGAAATTTGTGGCAGAAAATATTTAATTGATTGGTATTGATGAGGGTACAAACGAATTGAATGTAATATTCAGCAATGCGTGATGAATATATTTTTACATTAGAACAACATCGCAGCTAAAATGTTAACATTATTTTAGATATAATATTATTTATTTAAGGTATAAAGCTCTGTCCTCTTTCGTGAAACCCTACCCCTCAAAATTTAAGAGACTTTTATTAAAATAAATTATTTTTTTAAAGTCATTTATATATTTTTTCAACGAAAATTGTATCTGGAACACATGTCGCATGTCCAAAATATTTTATATTAAAAGAAGAGCCTTGATTCAGTATATAAGTATATTAGAATAAAAACATGATACATGTTTATCTACATTTTTTAGAATTTTTAAATGGAGACAAAAATTTGTCTCCAAATATAAGTTAACCGGGTTTTTTTCTAGTATCCACTGTAGCTTTTCTGTATTCATAAGGGTTTATTCACCCCTTCGACGCAGGCATGCATTCAAATTCCAGTATATATGTGCATACATTGCTTGCCCAGCAAACTCAGCTGCTTTTCCATTTTCCCTGCTGTGGCCCACATGAAAAGTCCTTTTACATTTTATGCGCAACTAAAGTGTTAGAATATATATGTCCTACACATAGTATATGTCGTATGGGAGGATGTAAGTGATTGTGGATGTGAGTGCTGCATTTTATCAAAGCTTGCCCAGCAGTTGCCGATGTCTGTCAGGCTATAAGGCCCCCTGCCACGCCCCCCGCCCCTTCTATTCCATTTGATTCTATTCTATTCCGCTTCTTTTTATGCGCAAATCATGCTGCATCATTAAATCTTGCTGCTGTCGCTGCCTTTGTAGCTATTTTGCTGTTGCTTTCTCGCTTTTTGCATTTCCTTTCGCTTTCCTTTCAGCAGCTTTTTCCTGGAAAACCCGTCTGAAACCGACGGGTGGAAATTTACGGCTTTCGGCGTTGATTTTGTTTGGGATTCGGCTGCCTGTTCCTTGCCACAGTTTTATTCTGTTTCGCTTTTTATGGGGTTTTAAGTAGTCGTAAAGCGTAACACTTGATGAGATATTAAACGCTGAAAGGATACCCCAAATGGAACGGAGGGCTGCCGATTTGGGATCACACATTGTTGCACTTTGTTTGATTTGATGGCTTTTTAAATATTGGTTTTTGAATTTTTCATTATTTCCTGGTGCAAAACGGTCTCAATGACCGTTTAATACGTTTGGGGCCTCGTAAAAAACGAGGGACGCAAATCGGTGAACTGGGAAAAAAAGTTTAACAACAGTTAGGCAAATTAATCCATGTATCTATAAGGAACAAAGATTATTCAATTCAGACCTGGCCAGATTTTTCTGTAAGCTTATATTATTACCAAAAGTTAAACCATATATCTTTCTTCTAGAACTTACTACTAGAACTTTTCTTTCAGTGCTGGGGGATAGATGGCAGGCAGTAGGTGAGAAACGGGCACAACTCACCTGACATCCTCGTATCTGTCTCATCAAGGAGCATAAAGAGACCACAAACCCAAGGAACCTTGTCTGCAAACTTGTCAATGACTCCCAGCAACTAAATATTTTATTAGGCAGTTGCCGGCACACAAAAAAAGCTACGGAAAATTGAAGAAGGACGAAGGACCCTGTGTGTGTGGTCGTGATTGCGTGAAATTTAGTAGCTCTTGGGGCGATGTAGGGACAGACAAGTTGATGCTGATGAGCCTCATGATGTGCCCGATGATGATGACGATGGAGATGTGGACGTGGAAGCCCGATGAAGCTGCCTCTGCCAGCCTGTCAGGGGAATTTCGGATGTGGCGGCAAAGTTCCTTGACTCCACCCCGGGGCTCCTTCCCCTGGACTGTTTGCTCACAATTGGCTGTACGTGTGCAACATTTTTAAGTAGCTTTCCCACTCCGCACGCCCTGTTTGTCTTAAGTTCGGGGAAAATGCCAAGCTGGAACATATGTTTTCAATTTGGCTTGCAAATGGAGGGACTTGATTGAATTTACCTCGGCCAAAACGAAGATCAACGCCGCTTTAAGATGTGGAAGCTTTGCTTGGAGTAAAGCAAAGAAGATCTTTTTAAAACGAGAACTTTTAATGGTTTTTCCAGTAAGTTGGCAGACATATATCCATAATAATTTTAATTGTGTTCAAAAATGTTATTGTTTTTCCAATTGTAGGTTAATATTCTGTTTGATCTGCACTCAGGTAAAAAATGTTCTTTAATTTTAGTTCATTGATCTTAGTTTAAGGAATAATGAACTTAATATGACTAAAAAATTTTATACATGGATTGAAGAATGTGCTTATCATATTATGACCATTTGGAATTAAAACCATTTATAGACTAAAAGTTATAGTTCAATTAGGCCTTAAATATATAAAGGAGGCACATTTTTAAGGGCTTTTAAAATTATGTTTAGACATTATTATTCCATTGTTTCTAAAACTAAGTTCAGTGGACTCAAATCAATAACGTTCTTCTTCTGGGTGTAGAATATCCAAGATATTGCTGAGCGATTTTGCATCTATAAGCCATATATAGTAAAATAAAATTCTGAGGGGTGTGCTGAAAACTTTTAGACACTGCTTATAATTTTTGTCGCTTTTGCTTTGCACTATTTCTACTCTTATTGTTACCTTTAACATGTATTAATATATTTCCCAAAACTGCAGCTGAGACCTTTAGTTAAAAAAGATTTGGTAACTTTCCTGAATGTGCTCATTTTTCATAAGTGCCAAAGTGGTACTTTAACATTCAACGTGGTTTTGGGATGGCCCAAAACTATGCGAAACTTCATCCGTCAACGGAGTCCCCAAGGAGCCCAGGAGAGGGAGAAACACTCGCAAATTACATTTGCGGCGTCTGGTAGTCTGCATCAATCATACGCACCGTGTTCAGCAGCTGTCGAGGCGACAGGGGAATTGACTCCTGGCCCCGAGAATTCAGCGGGGAATCGGACTGTTGACAGTGCTAGTCTCCATGTCACTCCATTCAAATTACTTGCGATTCGCCTTTGTTGTTTGTGAAAGCGTCGCCTAATTGCAGGCCACATGATTTGCAAGTGAGAATGCCAGAATGCCAGCTCCTTTTTCCGGCAAATTAAAATAAATTGTCCGAAATTAAAGGAAAACTTTTACTTTTCCCTCTAGCCCAAGCCACGTAGACTCCTGCTTGTTTGCCTGCTTAGGAATTCAAATGGCGTTGCTCCGGTGATCCTACATGGCCATGACTTGTCTGACAAGCCCCGACTCCTTCCCTCCGCAGGATAAACATATAACATATATATAAATGGTGTGTGCTCGTCCTTTGGCTGACATTCATTTGCGATTCGCAGGGCGTAGGGAGGTGGCTCAACTTTTTGCATATTACGCACTTGGTCACGTACACGCCTCGTCTTTATTTTGCATAAGTTTGCAACTCCGGCGCGACTGATGGATGCCGAGAGCTATATAGCTTTAAGACCGGATCCGGCTGGGAATTAGCTCAATTAGGCCCTGCCCGACAGTGTGCCCCCGATAAGCGAAACGATAAGGCCGAACAAAGGCAGCGGGCAATTTCACCGAGACAAGGTAATTGGACCGAGCATAAAGTCGAGCTTGAGTTATGGCCCGGCACTTATGGGCATTTTTACTGTCCTGTTCCGTTCGGCCGGGTATTATTTATTTGACTTTTCATTTTTGCAACTCTGACTCCTCGACGACCTTTGCCAGCCACCCGAAACAAGTTCAATGGCTCGACTCCACCCCACCTCGTTTTCCACTGAAAAGCAGGCAGCACCATTTTTTATTTCGCATGTTGCGACGCTAAGTGCTTCCTGTGCTTTTTTCCCGGGGGCTGGGCAAGGTGCCACATCAACTTTGGCTGGCACGCCATAATATTAATTGTGCCTGCCAGAAAATATATTTTTTTCAGCTTCTGGGGGACTAAGGGGCTCCTCTCCACATACATATAAAGGACATGCCGGGGGCCACTTAAATGCCATTAAATTTTTATTTTATGCCCACGAATGGAGTGCGTGCGCTCTTAAATTTTTAATAATTATTCATAGCCGGGTCCTTGCCAGATAATCGCACTTTGTTCTTTGGGTCCAGAGGGCCAGCAGCTATTTGGTCAGCCGACTTTTTGGGGTCTCCAGCCCTCCTGGCCCTCATGAGTATTTGCATTTGAGCTCTTCACTTTCGTTTTTTTGGCTGTTGTGAGGTGGTTTGGGGAATTATGATTATTCTACGGCCAGCTGATGCTGCTTTTGGAGTAGTTGGTCCGAGGGGTGGCTGGTCCCAGTTGGTGCCAGATCCTTACACTAGTTCCCCCTTCAGCGGTTGTCAACCAGCCCCGGCTCTTCAGACTTCCCGAGTCGCGTCTGTGGAAAATGACAAATTGTCTCATCAGTCAGCGCAAATGTAACAGAACAAGAACGGAGCGGAACAGAACTGAACCTTATGCAGCGGAACACAATGGATCAGAAGTGGAACGGTGCTCGAGCAGAGGTTTTTCCCTGCTTGCGGAACCATCATTATTATTGTCTACTTTTGAGGGCTTCATCTGGTTCTACACCAAGAAAGTTTTTGAGTTAAAGAGTAAGATCTTGAAATTTATAAAAATATATTAAGAACCTAATATTTTATTAACCTGACTAAAAAGCTGGCTTTACCACTGAGCTGGTAATAGAGGAAATACATACCCATATTATAGAAATTATTACTAAGCTATATTTTTATTGGCTCTTATTTTCCTTTAAAAACAATTAAAGGATCATTGAAAAATAAATCATTAATATTCTCTGTGGAAGATTTGATTACATTTAAAAATGTTCTCCTAAAATTTAAATATGGAGATATTCAAGATACAGAGTTTGCCAAAATAGATATAAACCAAACTTGGATATTTTCGGATAACAGAAAAGTTCAATCAAATAGCTCTGACCATGATCTAGTTTCTGAATAGAAAAAGGGTTCCTTTTTTTTAAATCCAATTTGCAGTACCATTCTTAAATATAAAAAAGGAACTATTTCTTGACAGCTATATTATATTGTTTAGGATAATTTTTAGCAGTGCACTCCACCTTCTCATCTGCTGGATGCGTCCCATTCAGACACATGTGTTTTTGACAAGCTGCCGCTCATCGCCTCGTGTGACATCATTTATTATATTTCATTTGCAATGTCTTGGGACACCTTTTCTGCATTCCATTTCCCCAAACCCCCGATAAATATGAGTAATGCAGAACGCTGTTCATTTGCGCCGCGAAAGTATGCAAAATGTGGGGGAAACTTTTCATTCCTTCACTCAGGCATTTAATGAGCAAAGTTTCAATTAAATCGAAGCTCTCAGCACCCGACTTCAGTTTGGTTCCCAGCTGCTGCTCAAACAAATCGAAACAAATAGAAGCACTGGCTCGACTCCCCTGAATTCCGCTGACAGCAATGCCAATAAAACCCAGAGCCAAAGGGAGCAAAAAGCTTATGTGTTTTTCAGCGATTTCCCCAACTAAATCACAGCTAAATCTCTGCTTTCCCCCCTTGGTAGATGAATTTTATTTGTTTGTCGTTCTGTCTTTTTTTTCCTGTTATTTTTTGTTTCGTTACTTTCGAATGTAAACTGATAAAAACAATTGAAAGCAAACAGAACCAAATGGGGGGAAAAGTAATCTTTAAATTAAGGGTCGCAGTGCTTATTTCTTTTAGAGTTTTACGAGGGTGAGGGCCCCAGAGCTTTGCACGACTTCTTTTCTAAAACCTCCCCAAGTTGCCTTCAATTTCGCATATAAGTAAAGTCATTTGGGTTCGATTTGAATTTAAATGTTTTTCGGTTTTGTTACCATATTAAAGCGTTTACCACAAAATGGAAAAGTTTCGTCCTATATGTGTTTAGCCTGAAACACGCACGCACACTGAAAAAAGGCGGCACCCAGAAAGTATGCCAACTTTAATTGATTTTTACCCTGAACCTTGGCTGCATGTGTAGAACTCATTATGATTTAATTAGCTGCGCACTATATATTTACGCGGTAATTCATATTTAGCCCACATTAGCGTGCTTGACCCCTGAATTTTCCGCGTGTGTTTGTTTTATAAAGCAACTGTTGGCGCTGTATAATTTTCACATTTTATTATTATCTTAATGTTTAATTTAGTTTTTCATTATTTAACGCGATTCGTGGCGTGCTAGGAAGGTTGCCGGGTTAGGGAGTTGGAGAACTAGTTGACCTTGAGGTGAAGGAATATACGTTCTAGTGAATTGTTGAAAAATTAGATTAAATTTACCTTTATTTAAGGACTTGTATCTTACTAAAAATATTCTTTTTTGTCAGAAAGATAATAATGTTGCTTATATATTACCTATAAATTTTCCCCCATTTAAGTTTTTATTTTGCTTATTAATATCAAAGCATAATTAGTGTTATTTCTTCCTATTACATACTTCTTGACTGTCTTCCCTCTGAACCCAAACATTTGCATATTTTGACCATTTAATTTGGCATGCTCTAATTAAGCAAGTTAATGGTGTCTGTGTGGCCACAAAGGCCTTCTGTCACCTCGGTCCAATTATAATGTTTTCTAGTTTTCCACCCCAAACCCCCTATTCTCCTCGTTTCAGCCACATATTCAGCACTTGAGACCAAGTAGTCGGAGCTCTAAGGAGCAGCACTTAGCTGCGTATTTTACAGTTCATTGCATTGTTATATAATTTAACAGGCAAACACCTTGCCTGAGTGCACACACTCAAAGGCATTCCATTTCCTCCCCGCTGCGAGTGTGTGTTTTCGGGGGGAAGGGATGGCCAAAAGCCGGGCAACAATGTAGCCAAGTTTATTTGTGCTAAAAAGAGTTTCTCAGACTTAAACCCCCATCGCCTCGTCTTGGGGAGCCATTCCAAATGCTCCTTCCCACTGAAATACACCCACCAACCCACTCGCACGCGGGGTGCTTATGAAATGGCTTTGGGTTTGAGCCGGGGTGAGTGTATAAAAAATTGCTACAAAAGATGCCATTAAAAAATCTTTGTGTTGCCACAAATAAATCCAGCACAAACACATACGCACTCATCCACATGTGAAACATTTCACACAGAGAGAAACGAATTTACTTTATAAGGTAAATTTAAAACCTTAAGAACCTTTCTTAGAATTTTCTTCAGAGAAAATTCTGACGTTCTCAACTGAGTAGAAAATGTTCTTAAAAATAGAACGAAATTTTTTAGTTGAAAATGTTTTTATTTTGCTCGAATCAAGTTAAATTGTCGGTATTTAAGTACAGTCCTTAGTGTTTACTCATCAAAAAGTTGTTAAATAAATTCAATTTAACTTTTCTCTTCTCACCATTTCGTTCTTATATTGATTCCAAAATGTACTTACACGGTTTTTAAGAACGAATGTTCTCAATTCAAGAACAATGTTCTTAGATAGTTTTCTATGTGTATGTATTAAATGTTTAAAGACAAAGAAGTCATATAAAATACCAATATTCTTGATTAGGAAATTAAAGGATTAATGATTAACCATTAGGTTAACTGAATGACACTATATTAATTGGTTAAATTCTGTTTAATAACTACCGTCAGATAAATTTAAATTTAATTAAATCACTAATATTTTACACATAGCTTTCAAATTTTTAAATATTTTATTTAATGATTTTATACTTTTATATGTAAGAAATCCAAATTCAATTTTTAATAATATTTTCATAATTCATAATATGTATAATATGTAGCAATATGAAAAAGTTGTAAAAATGTTTAATCCGCAAATTTTATAACAGAAATTACTTGGTATTCCTAGATTTTCAGTGTTTGCGCCCAACAAAGAGCTTTACATCCATCAAAGTAGAAACTAAGTCGCAGTTGGGGCATCAACAAAAGTTGCTAAGACCAGGGATGGGGATGCGTGGTGGGGGAAAGAGGTCGAGGGTTTCCCATTTCAGTTGGCTTAACGCATTTTACACTTTTGCAATTGTTTAGCCGTGTTCTGGCTCCCTTCACCCTCACTTACAGTTTCCTCGTCCAGTCTGAAAACCCTAAACTCCCCGACTCCACATGTCACAGCATACTTTCGGGCGGTCCCATTTAAATGTCACTTTAGACTTCCGGGGCTCAGTCTGCACTTCAACCTCCAATCTCCAACCTCCAATCCCCAGCCCAATCCCAATCCTAATCCGAATCCGAATCTCGCACATTAACACATTTTCGTGTGGCGCCGCTGTCTGCGTGGGCCTCATAAAACGCACTCTCTAAAACTATTTTGGCAGGGCGTGTCAAACAGTAAATTTAGCGACAGCTATCCCCATCTTCCATTTGAACAACCTCGGAATAGTCCTAAACCCTGCTTTCAGATCGTAAAAAACGGCGGAAAATCCGCTTTCGAAACGTTCATATGTGTGCGAAGGGAAATCGCGAGAATTTACATAGAAAGTGGTTATGGAAAGAGGAAAGAATTCGCGGAAGCCCTGAACTTCTGTTGTTATTCACACGCTTTTAGGCCGGGCCCATATGTCAATAAACTGGTTGAATGTGGCAGAAAAACTGCACAAAAAACCGACAGACAGTTCAATTTTGCTCACGCTATTGTTGCAACTGCTGCTGTTGCAGCTTCTTTTTTCTGTTACTCTTGGAACTGTCATGGTTTTTATGCCCTTATCACATTTTTGGTTGGTTTTTAACTGATGATATTTTTGGGTAAATGTTTAATGCAGCTGGATTAAATTTGACTATCTAAACATATTAATTTTACTTAAAAATATGTTATATTTTTATTTAAATTTTGTTATTTATTATAAGAAATAGTTATAGTTAAATATTATTAAAATACACTTATTTTTGCTTCCTGGGCTATATTTATCACTTCAGCTTGACAAATAATAATAGGGTAATAGGGTTAGGTATATTAAATCCTTTTTATTTGAAAATATTTTTAAATAAAAAGACTTCTCAGTGTACTGTGTTTTTTGTCGCATGCTATATTTTCTATTGTTGCTGAAATTGGTTGTCATCGCAGAATATCGTTGCATATCTTTGGGCTTTCGCTTTAAATTGAAGAATAGGAGCCATTGGATTTTGTGCATCTCTCGTAACCCCCTCCCTTCAGATCGATGTGTCATTTTGACAAGCAAATTAGCATACACAAAAAGGCTAAAAGGAAAAGCACAGAGCGGGAGGGCAAATGCTTTGAGCTGCCGGAGGAGACAGCCCCATTTTCCGAGGATGATCGCTGCAGTCCGCTGGCTGGAAATGGGATGGTGGCATCACCATCACCATCATCATCATCATCATCATCATCATCGTGCCAATTCCCGCTGAGAGTGTGCTTTGGCCAAACATTTTCATTCCAAATGCATCTTCGCCGAAGAATTTGCATTGCAAAGTTGCAACATTTGCTGCGCTGCTGCATGAATGGCGATCGTTACATAAAGTACGCCACCAAAGCCGCACAGCGCCATCGAAATAGAAGGCGAAATAGAAGGAGGCCCAGCCCGGATCTGGGGGCTAAACCCATCCCGAGAATGAATCCGAACCCGAACCCAAACCCAGGCCCAAATCCCAGGCCCAATCCGCAATGGCATCTTGATCATGTCATTTGTTCTGCGCAGTGGCAGTTGCCGCAATTTCCTGTTGGCCATAAATTGAAATAATTGAGGATCGCATGCGCTGATTTCAATCAGCTAATTGACATTTTATGATGGACACATTTCTGCCCGATAGACAAATAAACGTCGAAGGTTGCCCAAATATTGCAAGAGGCGTGCACATGAAGAAATCAGTACTCACTTCGGGAAAATATAAAATTCTGGATTATTTAATATGTGGTATGGGACTGTATAGAGGAAAGCTAACAACACAATATTGTGCAAAGAGAACGGATTAACAAAATGACTTAAAACGTAGGATATAATTTACTTATGGGTATAACTTCTTATAAACCTAATTTATTTTCAATAAGGTACTATGCTATAGAAAATTAATAAACAGTTTTTAAATTGCTTTCTAATAATAAAGAGTAGGATACTTACAAAATGTATAAACATAATTTATTTTCAATAAGGTACTATGCTATTAGATATGAATAAACAGTTTTTAAATTGCTTTATAAATAATAAAGAGTAGGATACTTCCAAATTTTTTTTTAAATTGGTTATTAAATAATAAATTCTCTAACGCAGTTATACCTATAAGAAATAAATGTAGTTACATTTCTCTGATTTTCTAAATACCAGGACGTATGTGTACAATAATTCTGGTGTTGTCAAGGACACACATATATTTCCACTTAATCTAAATTCATTTAGTTAGGAACTTCTGTTCCAGTGTAATGGTGGGGTAAGCACCAGCCACCCCAAATTGATATGTTGTCTATCATATCGGGAGCGTTCCTCGTCATCTTCGGCAGCATCTTCAATCGAATTCGATTTGGTTGGTTCGCTAGATGGCTATGGCTGGTGCCCTTCTATGAGGCTGGATTCTGAATGCTGGATATTGGATGTTGGCTGTGCCCACTTTGGGCATATCAATTGACTGCTTAGGCGGCTGTCAGATGCCTTAACGGACAGTCTACAACGTCGTATGGCATGTTGCTGCTGATAGATGTCCGTGATTTCGTAGAAAACGAAAGGCCAGGGTCCGACACCGACCCCTTGCCACAGGTCTGTTTATTTTAGTGCTAATTAATGGGAAGTACAAGGAGTCGTTCTGGTTGTTGCAGCTTAATTTGTCGCGGCTGGAACTTCTCGAATGGGCAAATCCAGTTCCCTGTTGCATGCACCAAGTGGGCAGCTCGAGATTGACGTGTCATCCATGTTGCAGCTGTGGTTGTTGCAGTTGCTGTTGCACTTGGTGTTGCTGCATTGCGTTTGTCCCTGTCAGCGTTGTTGTTGCTGGGTCTGTCGCCTGGTCAAGTGGACAACGCCGCCGCCGCCAGGGAGCCGGACTTTGGAATCGGTCTCGAAAAGTGCACTGAAAAGAGTAGCACTCCTATATGGTCTGACATTCCTTTTTATTTGAAAGACAAGAAAAAAGCTTTAGTTGGGTCCCCTGATTTTTAAAAACCCACTACTTACAGGCCCATAACAAAAAGTTATTATTTAAAGTGGAATAGTCAGGAATTAGTGTTTGGTTGATACTAAATACTTTAGCAATACTAAATGTTTATACTAAATGTTTATACCATGTATTTCGAGGCGTTTGAGTTTTCAAATTTAAAACAAACAAACAAAATACTCTGAATATTACATTTTACTTTAATGTTATAGTTCCGAAAAGTAATCAAAAAGCCTATATATGTGCTCATAAAATATTCTGCTTGTAGTTTTTGTATTGATGGTATTTAAGTTTTGTAAAAATATGAACAGCTTTTAATGGATTCAAGATAATAGGCTTAAGATTTGTAGTCAAATTTTTTGTACGGTCTTTTGAAAACTTTGAGTACTATTTGATTTTCAAAACATTAATCTGAGTGTGTGTGCAGAGTGTAGCAGGAGTATATTTGCATATGCAGTACGCTTGATTTGCTGCTCAGTTGATGCCGCCGCTGCAATTGAATGAAAGTTTTTCCGACCCGCGGCAGACTAAATCGAGCTGACCAACGCCTCTCGGTTTTCACTAAAGTGCCTCGCCGAGCAGTCGATTAGATTGGGCTGCGGCATTTAGCTAATTACCTCACTTGTAGAAAAGTTGTCCCCACTCTGTGGAACCCGGTGGTGCGGGTTACGAGGCTGAGTGGTGTCCAAACCGCCTCGCAGATGACAGCTGGTCGGAAGAGCCAGCTCAGACCTTCATCAAGCGGATAACTTTCGTTTGACGATATCGCATTTTATTTATAAGAATTTATGACCATAAAGAGTATTTGTTTTTTATTGTTACAACCGTATTTGCGAGACTTTTCTCCGGGGTATTTCCACGCAGTCTGGTCTCTCGGATGAAAGCTGCATCGAACTTTTATTAATTTTAATTGACGGTTATGATGAAGTGAATAAAATAGAGATGTTGTCTCCAGAGGGGCTATAAATGGACAGATATTGTATCTTTGCTGATGGTACTTATTATGATTTTTTTTTAAGTAGTCTAAGCCGTCTTCAATATACCATAATTTATAAATCAATTCCAAGTTTAGAAGGGAAGACATGACTTAAATCCGATAAAGCAGATAATCCACTAAATCAACAAAGTCTATATATCTAATAGAAACTTCATGATTAAATGTTTCTTTTTATTTCTTTGATTTTTTGATTAAGGTTAGTACTAGTCTATAAGTCCATCTACTCAAGGGTGCCATCAAATTGACTGGAATATTAGAAATTAGTAAAACTTAGGAGTATCATCAAGCGTTAAACTTTTCTAAGCCGGGCTTTATATATTTCCTTGGTTATTATCCGTTTTCTTTAAGATATTATCGATGATGAGTGCCAGTAACATAAAACTCATCGAGAACTTGGCTAGACAAGGGCTCTCACTCATTTGACTCCCGCACAATCTCCGATCAAAGACCCATAACGAACCCCTTCCACGTCCCTGTACCCTGTTCCCATCCCTATAGAAGCCCCATCAATTGTTCACCTTCATCAGGCGGACACGCACAGGCCGAACGAATCCCCCTGGGGGATACATCTTCGATACTATGCAAATGCCGAGTATTCTGTTTTAGTTATGTGCAAATTTATTGTTTATAAAAAGCAGCAGCAGTGGGGAAACAAAAGGCAGGCGGAGAGCGATTGCTGCCATTGTTTTTGTTCTTCTTGTAAATTTATTTATTTATTTTTTTGGTGGTGTTTGGGGAGTTTTTGCGAGCCGGGCGCTGTGTGTTTCTGCTCTATCATCAACTGGTTTTGGGTTACCCGCACGCACACAGTCAGCAGGAAAGCCAAGATGCAGCAGCGATCACATAATTCGTGTTGCTGCCTCATCATTCTTATGCTTTTCCAAGCCGCGTCCCGAGATCGGGCTCCAAGAAGAGAGGAAGACGTTTTTGCCAAGTTTATTTTTATCAACAGCGGCAGCCGCAGCATTTTGCTGCTGTTGCATGATGAATCCACGGAGAGAAATTGCAAATTCTCTATTTACATTTATAGTGCTGGTAGAATGTCTAGGATCGGCAGTAAATCTTTCGTATCAGGCCACTTTAATTGCTGGGGGTCTGCAGCCGTAACTGTTATTAACAACCGGTATAAACGGTGATATTACGTATATCTCGTGACCGAAAAACTTGACCTTATTCAAAAACACGGGTTTATGTATTTGGCGTTAGATATCCAAAAATACATTTATAGTAGTTCTTGGTGTAATGAGTTCAAAATCCAACTTCCAACAACATTTAATTTTTCTTAGAGGCATTTTATTTTCTTTAGTACAACGCTAATAATAGTTCTATAAGTTTTTAAAATGTTTCTATCAAAAACGTACTTACTTTATTTTATTATGGTAAATCTTCTTAGTTAACGTTTCCGCTAAATCCAGGTGAAGGGTAGGTTTGGCTTAAGAATATATTTAAAATACGACTTAATACCAATGACCTAAAAAAAACAATTTGAAGATACAATTTATTAAAGTTCCTCCACACAATGAGTTCTAATATTTTGTATAAATAAACAATGAATGTCATTTAATGAAAATATGAACATTCTTATAATAACGTGTAAAAAAAGTATTAAACATTATTATAGCATAAAAGTTAGATCCATTGAAGATAGTCTACACACAATATATATGTATGAAGGTACATTTAAAGTATAGATCCTATAAAACTTTATATGTGTATCGTTATTCTTTTTGCTCAGTGTCCTGATTGAGTCCCTTCCCCGATCCGATCCGATCCGATCCCGGCAGCTGTGTGTATCTGGAGAGACAAGAGCCGCTGCCACAGAGCTTTTGCGGCCCGGCATCTCACGATCTTTAACATGTTTTGTCTCGATCAGTGAAATCATTCAATCAGAACGGTCAGCACCGCTTCGTCGGTCGTTGCCAGGAGACAGGACACACTCACACACACCGCATTCTGCACACACTGGTGCTTGTAAATTATATAAGGTTAAACCGAATCTGGTTTTGTGCTTTTAAGGCAGCTTCCCATCCCAAACCCCATCCCGATCGCAATCCCCAGCCGCCGATTGAAAGTGTTTGGAGCGTTTCGTTTTTGTGCTTTGTAATGCTGCCCTCAGCTCTTCGATTCTGCTCCTTATATCTATATCGTAATTATGCAAGATCAGCGGTGCTAAAGGAGCCCATCAGTCAAACCAACGGCAGCCACAACAACTCACGGAAGCTGCCAATTTATGACACCCAAAGAAGAGCCTTACAAAAGAGGTCTTCCCTGTGCCCGATTCTTCTTTTTTTTTACCTTTCGGGTGGAGTCCTCCATTCCGGGTCCATAAAGCATGTTTTTAAAATTCCATTAAAATTTATTAGCATTTCACACAAAATGTGCATAAATAACCTCGGCGAATTTCGGGACTTTTGATAAATCAGCGGGAGAATCGGGGCCCAAGACCCCGTTCCAGGTCTTTGATGATGAAAAATTGGCTATCGACTTTGGGTCTTTGTGCACTCACCTGAGCCCGCTGAGATTTGATTTCGATTTTCGTCTTCCGAGTTTCTTAAATTTCGTAATCTTGTGTGTGCGTGTTGCCGTTAATTGGAATAAGAAGGTGGGGGGGTAACTCCAAGCCCGATAAACAATTTATGCGCAATGCTGTTTGTTTTCCCCGCTGCTTTTTGTTTATGGACGCATTATCTAAACAAATACGAAAATAACTCATTAAATGCAAAGGCCATAAAACCTGAACATTTTGGTTCGTGTTCGTAAACGAGAAATTAGAGTTAATGCAATCCCGATCTCAGGGCCCCATCCTCATCATCCCCACCCCATCCCATCCCGAACTTCCCAGCCTCTGCTCTCTGGCTTTTGCCTTGGGTCCAAGCATGCATGTAAATAATTTGACAGCAGAGTAAATCCCAAGGCGGCCACTCGAGGCGAGAGGTGGGCAACAAGTGCAACGGGCGAAAGCAACAAAAACTCAAGTGCACCGCCGGAGAGTCGGAGAAAGAGAGGCCGCGAGATGGAGAAACTGACCGAGAGAATGCTCGAACAATCCCATCCCAGAGAGACGGGAAGATCACCTGCTGAGACTCTTCCCAGTATTGCCTGGGTCTCGGGTTAAGAACCCAATCCACCTTCAAGTTCCTTTCTTTCTTTCTTTTTTCTACACTATAACAGTGGGTATTCGAAATTCAGGCGACAGGTTGTTTCTTTGCGAAGATTTATCTATAAAAAGCTTTATCTAAGTGTTAATATTAAATACTCTGAAATATGCTTTACTCATGGGCTTGAATTTATTTTAATGGTGCTATAGATGTTTACATAACTAAGAGAAGCTTGGATTTTATAGTCCAGCTAGTCTAAAAGGTAACTACATTTCTTAAGATCAACATAATATAGTACAAGTATTTTATAAAAACTGAATTAACCTTTTTACTTTAAAATAAAGCTAGGTTTTAGGAAGTAAAGTATATACTTAAAACATTAAGGTTGATGAAGTGATATATCAAATGCACATTTAATTAATAGCTTTCAGAACTTACTCCAGAGGAGAATAGTATCCTAATAAGTTAAATCACAAAACAATATATCATTATTTAGTTACTTATTCAGGCTAAATTCGTTCAATATCTTATTAAAATAGATCATTACATAAGGGTATTCGATGTGCCCCGAAACCCTTTCCTTTCATACTGCTTTTTCTTGGTGCTGCTTGTAATGCAAAGCACATCAGACTCTGCTTCAGTCGCAGTCGCTGCCTCAGTCGACGTTGTTCTTAGCTTGGCTTTGTCTTGATTCCTGGCCGACCGGCGGCTATAAATGTCAGGTGGCAGGGCCATTTCACTTTTAGTCTCGAGGTGTCGACGCAGGCGCAATGAACCACTGGCTAAGCAGTGAGCTCTCCAGCCCAAGATCACCGAAAACTCCCCTTGAAAACTAATCTCTTTCTTGATTCTCCTAGCTATACTACTTGGGGTTTTGATCTCAGTGCCTTGTGGGCATGGAAATACGATCAAGGAGCGGAACCTCTTCGCCACCGAACTGTTCCAAACTCTGGCCACGGAACGTCAAGATGAGAATGTGATCATCTCGCCGGTCTCCATTCAACTGGCACTTGGCCTGGCCTACTACGGAGCGGAGGGCAGAACCGCCGCGGAACTGCAGAAGACCCTTCACGCCTCCGCCAAGGAGAGCAAGGATGGGCTGGCCGAGAGCTATCACAACCTGCTGCACTCGTACATCAAGTCCAAGACGGTGCTGGAGATAGCCAACAAGGTGTACACCCGGGAGAAGCTGAAGGTGTCGGACCACTTCCGCGAGGTGGCCCAGAAGTACTTCGACTCCGAGGTGGAACCGCTGGACTTCAGCCGCGAAACGGAGGCCGTGGAGAAAATCAACCGGTGGGTCAAGCAGCAGACGCAGGACAAGATCGAACGGGTGGTGGACAGCCTGGAGCCGGACACCAATGTGGCCCTGGTCAACGCCATCTACTTCAAGGCCCGCTGGGCACGACCCTTCAACGACGAGGACACCCGGGATCGGGAGTTCTGGCTGAGTGACAGCCAGGCCATCCAGGTGCCCACAATGTTCGCCGACAACTGGTACTACTACGCCGACTATCCGGAACTGGACGCCAAGGCCATCGAGCTGTTCTTCGAGAACATCAACCTGACCATGTGGTTCATCCTGCCCAACGAGCGTTCCGGCCTCCAAGTTCTGGAGCAGAGGCTCAAGGGCGTGGACTTCAGCCTGCTCGAGGAGCGCTGGCAGTGGCAGAGTGTATCCGTCTATCTGCCCAAGTTCAAGTTCGAGTTCGACACCGACCTCCGACCCACGCTGAACAAGGTGAGAGAGGGGGTCCCTATAATGATATTCCAAGGGGAGATTAGATATAGGAGCTATAAACTATTCAGGAATTCAATTTGGAACCCATTAGGAATTAGAGTAGTCTCCCTTGTAATTCAGATTTTCGAATTTTAAGTATATGTTTTATAAAATTTGGTTTGCTAATAGAGTTTTCCCCGTACTCCCTTTTTTTTAGATGGGAATCAGTGCCATGTTCTCGGATGCCGCCGACTTTAGTAATATTTTCCAGGACTCGCCCATTGGCACTCGGATATCCAAGTTCCAGCACAAGACCTTCATCGATGTGAACGAGATCGGATGCGAGGCGGCTGGTGTTAGTTGTAAGTCAAACAGGTTCCCTAAATTACCAGAAGAAACTACCTCATTTTCGCCCCCCTCTAGATGCTGCTGGAGTGCCCATGTCCCTGCCCCTGGACCCAAAGACTTTCGTGGCCGATCATCCGTTTGTTTTCATCATTCGCGATAAGCACGCTGTCTATTTCACCGGACATATTGTCAAGTTTTAATAAGCACATCATCGCACATTCACTCAGATTAAGCACCTTAAAATGTAATCATTGCATCAATCAATAAATGCGGATTGTATCCGCCAGATCTTAGAAATCCATGAACTCGCATTTGTATCCCCGAACTGGATCGCACTTGCCCTCGTTTTTCACCAGGATCACTGAAAGGAGCTAAAGTTAGTGAGAGGTATTCTATTAAGATATAAGCAGAGTCCTCACAGTGTTTATGATGCATTTGACGGCCACAATTGAAGACCATCATGGCACAAAATTCCAACTCCAAGTGGCAGCCGTTGAGGAAGGCGCAGACCAACTTGCCCTTGAATTGATCTGGACAAGAGGCACATTGGGTTATTGCGGACTGAACCCAGGCTTCAACTTTAGGTAATTCAACAGCAGCTAATGCCACAACCAAGAACGTAAGCCACTGGATATTCATTTCTCTGTGGTACGATTTGAAAAGCTTTAGAATTGGGAATGATTTTACACATTGGACTCCTCTCTTCCATTGATAGGCGAATCGAATTCATTATTTGTTTGGGTAAAATCCAATTACTGGTGTATTCGGAAATCAGACATGCAAGTCACAAAAAACCTTTTAAGTACAGGGCGATATCTCATAATATAAACTGTACCTTGGTGGTCTGTCAGCGCTTAAGCCAAAAATAAACATTGAAGTAAGAAACATACAAAACCGAACACCGTGGAAGACAATTGCAATATTTAACTCGAAAACGACAAACAGAACGTGCGACCCCAAAATTAAGCAGAAAAAGTCGGAGAAAATAACCGAATATAATTAACGACAACTGGATGTGCTGTCGTACCTTAACTTTTACCCTGGGTCTTGAGCGTGTATGGGGTGAAATGAGCTTCCCCTTCTGAATCCAGTTCTTTAGATTATATCTTTTTAATTTTTTTTCGAAACTTGACTTAAAGAATGATTGTAATGGTAAAATTTCTACACAGAACATTTTTGTCTAGGGATAAAAGTAAGTAGACTTTACTTTTCATAATATTCCTTAATAGGTAAAAAGTACATGGTACATATTTATAATCTCACTACTCTCAGTTTCGTTTCAAGATATATGAATAAAACTATAATGGATTAAATTTATCGTATTCCAGCCTATAGGGATGATGAATAAATAAATTATAATATAAACAGCATATAACAAATAGATTGTAGGTAGAGCCT
The DNA here is from genome assembly GCF_043229965.1 of Drosophila suzukii. Lineage (NCBI taxonomy): Eukaryota > Metazoa > Arthropoda > Insecta > Diptera > Drosophilidae > Drosophila > Drosophila suzukii. Next base: position 7,248,576 of record NC_092081.1, on the reverse strand, counting down.
GAACACGATCGCATGATTATGCCCGGATGCTAGGATCTGGGATTAGCTAAATGAACTGTCAGTTTGCGGGGAAACAAGTTTCCCACTGCCCTCGAGGTGGAAGGGGCAGCACTTGTGGCATTTGCTTTAAAAGCGCCTGCACCATGGCCATGCAGCATGCACTGTGCACCTGCTGCAAGTATTCCCCCTTTCGGGTTAGGCTCTTTAAAATTCCGCTCACAAGGCGAAGAAACAAAGAAAACTTGCCCGGGCAGGGGCAAACGAGCAGTTCTAACAAAGGGACGAACAGTCGCGAAGTTTTGGGAGGGAGCGCTGCAGTCATTACAATTACAGAAAGATATCTGCCTGGATCGTATCTGAACCGAACCGTACCCATTATTTTTAGATTACCGGTATTTGAGCAGAGCTGAGAGTTTGCGCCGCCAGAGAGAGAAGAAAGAGAGCGCCAGCAGGGGAGTTCGGCGCATTTTGGAGTTCGTCTTTGGGGCCGATCGTCAATGGCTTTCAGTCTGCTGCGCGCCTCGCACGACTAAAGAACTCGCGTATGCGCGCATGCGCAAACGGATCGATCGGAACGAAACGGAAAGGAACGCTACGAAACGAAACGGCAGGGATCAACGAGGGCCCCCGCGTTTTTGCGTTTTTGCGTCTTTGCGCTTATCAAGTGCCGGGGATCGGTGAACGGGAGTCCAGAAATCGGGCAGCTGTCGCGTGCAGTGGCCAAAGGAAGGAGTTTGAAGTGCCTGCAGTGTCTGTGTTTTCCTAGAGCGGCCTGGAAATGTGCATCAATTATTTTAAATGGCCAGCCACCCCCCAAACGAAGCCCCTGCGGAATGTCCCCAACCACATGCATAAATACAATTAGGCCGCAAGATCGGGCCTGACCATAGCCAAAGTTAATTCGGTGCGCGAACCAGTTTCCGCTGCTGCCGCAAATATATCGACAGGCACTCCGCAAATTTTGTTCACGAGCGCGCCAAGAAATAATAAATACGCCTAAGCTCAAATTGTTGTCAGTTGGTTCGGCTTTTGTTGATTTATGTGCGCGATTAAAGGAAACAACCTCAACGCAGTCAGCCGAGAAACCTCAGAATATAAGATAATAAATATAAATAATGCCAAAAGGCAACACCCCCCTCCCCTCACCTAACCAAGTGTCGCCAGTGAAATACCTATGAATGCAAATCAAGCGAAAAACAAAGGCTAAAGACAACAGCTGATAGAACCCCAGCGATAAGAACCTCGGATATATCCTCCGCATCTCAAACATGGATAACCCAAATCAAATGCCCGTGGAGCTAGAAAGGTGAGTGTCAGACCGGGATTAAACAAAACTTCGGAATTTATAGGCACTCAGTTTTTGGAAAGACAAACAGGACGTTCATAAGAGTTCATAATTATCGTTAATTTTTGCGGTTGGCATTCTAAAACATCTGAAATGAATCTTTTGTTCAACAGATCCCATAAATAAACTTGATTTGCACTTAGCATTTATTTTGCTTCGAAATTGGGGAACATTTTACTGTTATAAAACAAATTATTAGCGGTATAATAAACCTCAGACATAGGCGTAGTTGGCAATGTGTCCAATAAAGGCGATCGAGTCCTTGTACTTGATGGCAAACACAAACGGATGATCTGCCTCGAACTTCTTGGTCCGCGAGAAGAGGCCCTTTAGCACTGCTTTAAAAAAAAGAAGTTTATTGGGGAACCCAGGCTTCTAGATAGCTATGTTACTTACATCCAGTTTCCAGGGGCTGCTCGACTCCCGCTTCAGTAACCTCCACATTGGCCTTGTGCTCCACTGCGTTGATAAAATGGCTAACAAACATGCGGTACATGTTGCTAAAGTCGCCGTCCCTCGAGAACATTGTGTGGACACCCAACTGTTGGAAAAATTTAAATAAGTTTAGTTTGAAAATTCAAATAAACTTAATATAGTTTAATATATGTATTAGAGTATGTGAAATCTATTTAATAATACCCAGTAACTCGAATACTTTTTTGGAAATGTAGTGTTGACATAAAGCTCACTGTTTTAAAGTAAACTTTTTAACTGTTGTCTCTAAAGTAAACTTTCATAAGTCAAATTTGTGTTAAATAAAATTAATAAGCAGTCAATATCAAGAAAGCCGTAATCAATGTTAATTAGCAAAGCTAAAAAGTAATATTTAGTCTGCAGTTTTGGAGTAGTAAAATGTGTCGAGTTTCCGGCTCTACCTACCCAAATCCAGAATAGTTTTCCACTCACCTTCTTGAATGGTCCCTCCAAGCTCACACCAAAGGTGACGCTGAACTTAGGAAGCTCCACCTCCACCTTGTGCTGGCTCATGGCCCCGATCTCGGCCAGAAGATTCTTGCCGGACAGCGACTGCTGCAGGGATCTCAAACCATCCTTGCGATTGGGCAGCAACAGCAGCATGGAGAAGTCGGGGTTCTGGTAGGGCAGCTCTATGACCTTGGCGTCCAGGGAGTTGACCTCGGCGTAGTTGAAGTTCTGCAGGGTCCACATGGTGTCCACCTTGACGGACTGCCCGCTTCCGGTGCGGAAGGATCGCTTCTCGGTCTTGTCCAGCCGGAAGGATTTCTGCCAGGTGCCGGAATACGTGACTCCATTCACAATCACTCCCTCGGTTCGATCATTAAGCAGCTCGGAGCGCAGGATGTCCGTGATCTTGCCATTGGTCTTGGTGGCCACCTCCCGGTTGATGCCGTCCGCAGTGCGCTTGTTGTACGGCGGATGGAAGTCCAGCTTGTCGATGTTCGAGTCGAACTGCCGCCGGGCCACGTCCCGGAAGGAGCCCTTGAACTCCAGGTTCTCGTTGATGTAGATGTTGTTGGCCAGGCGGAAGTTGTTGTCGCGGGTCAGGGACTGCTGGTAGCTGCCGCTCCGCTGGCTCACCGCATCCGCATCCCCGGGCCCGAGGCGCAGGCCCTGCTGCAGCTCCGAAGCCGTCTGACCCTTGGCCCCCACGAAGGCCAGCGCCATGGAGCTCTGGATGGTGGCGGGCGAGATGACCAGGTTCTCGTTCAGGTGATCGGCGCCCACGGCGTTGTACAGATCGGCGGCCAGTAAATTGCGATCGGCAGCGCCATCGTAGCCCAAGGTCTTGGACTGCGCCACTGACGCTAGGAGAACTGGAAGAATCGAGGCGAAACATGGCATTAGTCCCAATTTGATTGCAGGCTCCGCCCCATGAGTAAAGTGCACACGGAGAAAAAGTGTTTAAGAGTATCATTTGACACTTAGATCCCATTCCTCAATGTCATGTTAAGATTATCGTTTGTTATCATCCAAAATTAACATGAAGTTAATTTTTTCGGATAGACGAAATCGTTTTCCTGTGATGTTTATTTTATGATCCACAAATACGTACCGAGTCTGATATCATATATTCAGTAGGAGATTAAGCCTGACGTACAGTTTCGTTCGGTTGACCGACAAACTTAACCAGAACGTTGGCTTTAGTTAAAAGTTTTTAGTTAAATAAAACCTAACATGATATTGAGAAACTAAAATTTTTCAAAAAAACAGATTAACTTATAGACAAAAGTTAACATGACATTGAGAAATCGGATAAAAATCAAGCAACATCTCTTGTGAATTTTTTGATGAAGATTCAAAAAACGAAACTCTATCCTAATTACATTTTTACTTTCGGATCAAGTAAATCTCTTAAATTCTTTGGAACCAAAAAAAAACTAATTCATCAGATAAGTTTTGTAAGCCATAAAAGATACCAGTGAGGGTATATTAATGTATGGAATATTTTTGTATACTTAGCTGTATAAGAACTACACCCAATCGGCAACCAATTTGCTCAATTTTCTCGCTGTGCATAAACCAGATCGTTTTTAATTGGGGCTTACGTAATAGGCAGCTGATGATGACAGCCATGGTCGTCACATAAATTGTTGATGGGCGTCTCCTGCTCCGCTTGATTCGCACTTGAGACTTCTCCGAGCTCGTCGGAATGTGAACTGAAATCACGGCTACCGCCGAGTGGCTTTAGAGGCTGTTCCAAGTCGGATTCAAACGCGAAACGTATGTAACTCTCGGGCCCCGAAAACAAAATACCGATCGTGTGTGTTTACAAATCATTTGTCACCTTTGGCTTGCCGCTGGTGATTCTGTTTATTTGCCAGAGATTTGAGCTTGGCTGATAAGGCGATAACCTCAGTTAGAGCTAGCATTGGAATCGAATATTAGGTAAAATCATGGGAGAAACTCAGATGTCTACGATGTGGCCGGCCAGCAGCAGGGTTTTGTCATTGCCGATGGCGTAGAAGAACGGGTGATTGATGACCAGGGGCACGGCTCGTCGAAACAGATCCCCGAAGGCTGAAAGGCAAAAAAGGGGTTACAGCGGGTTACAGGGCTTCCTGGCCACCGAGTGCCGTTCTCACTTACAAAACGAATCGCCGGCATCGCCGCCTTCCTCCTGCAGCTCCAGAAGACCGCTCTGCACCACCGCTCCCAAAGGAGGAGCGGAACTGGTCAGCAAGGAGCTGAAGACCTCGCTCAGCTGGATCTGCGATGTGAACAGTTTCGCCAATCCCATCTGCAAGAGAAATTACGTTTGGGGCTTCAGTTTCGCATCCAAACAATGGTCGATTTTTTATTAGGTGATCAGGGGTCAAGTATCTCATTATCCCCATTAATTGGTTATGATGGCTCTTAGCATCTAACTTTGTTGTATCTTTGAAAGTGGTACATATAGTAAGGTTAAAATTTTCTAGTCAATACCATCAGAATTTTTGACGACTTACACTCTCGTTCTTAAGTTTGCAAGGTCGTGTATTATGAGATAGTGTTCTACGAATTCAAGGTCTTAGACTTGGAATTAACATTTTAAAAAACTCAAAACAATATACGTTTAAAGTACAGTTACCCATGAAACATAGCAATCCCAGCTGATCACTGATTATAAATGCATACTTGTTAGCTCACCTCTTCGAGTGTTGGTTTCAGTGCAGAGTGGACCAGAACTCTTAACTTGGGCAGGGTGAGGGCCACCTTGCGCTCCTGGAGCTCTCCCCTTAGCTGCTTGAGATCGGACTGTGCCAGCTTCCTCTCCAGATGGGCTAGGCCATCCGCCCGATTTGGAAACACAATGAGCATTTTCAGACCCGCGGTGGCGAAGGGCACCTCTATAAGTTGGGCATCCAGAGCAGGCATCTCGGCATATCTGTAGCGGTGCTGGCCAAACATGGCATCCACCAACCTGGGACGATTTCCTCCGGCGAAGAAGTTGATGCTCGTCGTCTCAGCGGGGTCGAAGGCCTGTGCCCAAGGAGCTCGAAAGGTTAGGCCCGAGACGTGTAGAAAAGGCGTATTGTGCTCGGCCAAGGACTCCAGTTGCGTGGAGCTAACAAGTTCCCCCAGACTGTAGTTGCTGCGGCTGAGAAAGGAGTAGTTGATGTCCTGAGCGGCATTCGATGCACTTTCCCAGGCCAAACGGTGGCAACCAACTCCCATCCGAGATGCCAATACCTCGAATTCATCGAGAAAGTTGAAGGTGAATCGCTGCTGGGCGTAGAAATCACTCAGCAATCTCAAGCGACAGCCAACAGCTGCCGATTGTTTAAGATCCGTTAAAAGACTCTGAATGTCCTTAACTGCTTCCTTGGGGCTACTTGCATGGGTTAGCTCCAAGGCCTGGCGGAGCTCCCTTCCGGAATCCGGGGTACTTCCCGCATAGAGTAGACTCAGTGCCGCCTGTACCAGCAAGGGGGAAACGACCACATTTGCATCTGGCTGACTCAATCCCAGCTTAGTGGTTAGACGTAGGCCAAAGCGATGGTTCGACTGGACTGCCGACTTGGTCGGGAGCTCTCCGCCGACTGGAAACGGTAAAGCTATAGCCAGCCCCGCAAACAGGGCGCAAAGTAGTCTCCAGTGGATCATGTTTGGGAATTGCCAAGCTTCGACTAATGTTAATGATCCAATGGCTTACACACAACTAAGCTCATTCATGAAAATTCAAATTATATTGAGACATTGAGGTCATTGATTGGAGAGCTCCAAAGCCGAAGCTCGGCCCTGAAGGTCTTTGGTGATACGGAGCTGTCTGGGAGGCGGAGAGTTCCAAAATTCTCTGAGAGATTCGACGACAGGGAGAGCGGGAGGTTCTATCCAGTTTCTTATCGCGCTCAGACAATTTTCAAGTTCGAGTACTATCTCACTCTCAATTCGTCATTGCAACACAAACACAGCAAAAAGTTTGTTTTGCTTTATTAACATTTCAATCTATTGTTTGTTGTTTGAATTTATTTAACAATTAACAATTTATGGCTATACAATTTTGTATATATTTTAATGAATTCTGTATAAATAACTATTTCCAAGTAAAAGGAGGTGTATCTTTCTAAAAAATAAGTGTTTTTGAGTTTTGACCTAATGACCTATTATATGAAAGATTAAATGACAATGAAAACAAGTAAATTTAATGATATATTATTATATATTCTATATGAAATCTATAAGAACAACTTTCAAATTATATTTTTTGATATTATGATAACTTACACAATTGTATAATATGTTGGGGAGTATTTTACATTAAGATTTTTTACAAACTTTGTGATTTTTTATTTTAACAAGAGTATTCCCTAATATCATTAGATAGCAAGGAACCTAATATTGAATGTTGAAATTGTTAAAAAAAACTTTATAACATTTTGAATACTTAAGAAGTAGTATTTTTTTCATTAACCATCTATCAAGGTCTTATTCCCTACATACATTCCATTACCTTTTAGCTGAGTGTATTCAACCTTGGGTGAACGCTATTAATTATGCCCAGCTTTCAGCGGGTATTTCAATTACTCATCTCGGGTCTCGGTCTTACAATTCTCCGCCCCGTTCCGCCCCCGCAATGGTTTTCCCTGCATCCCATCCTCTAGTCAGATCTAGTGCGCATGAGGAAGTTTTGCTCATTTTGAAAAATGATTGAGAAATCCGCCTTTGATTTACTGCCGTGGGCGCGGGGACGACAGGAGGTCGGGGTCCCAAACGGGTTTGCCAACTTACAGAAGCGGGCAAACCCATTCGCTGGAAATCCAGAATAGCCAGCAGCCTCGGCAAGCAACTGGGAAAAGGCACAAGCTGTTCTCTCGCTCCGGATGGGAATTGGAATCGGAATAGGAATCGGTGATGTGATGGAGGTCGCATGGGTCTTATCAGTGCATCGAGGTTATCGCAGTTCAGATTTCCATAAATACAGCGTTTTACTTTATTGTTATTTTTTCTACACAAATGCAGCGGCCCAAGGCCCTCTAGTTCCTGTTGTAGCCATCGGCCTTTGGTTCATTTCTTGCGGTCATCGGCGTGGGATTCTCCACGTGACCCATGAAGAGCACTGAGTTGGGGGCGCGGATGGCGAAGACGAAGGGCCGGTTGGCGATGAACTCCTTGGGCTTCGGGGGCAGGGACAGTGGCACAAATTTGGCATCTGCAAATGGAAACATAAGATATTAGTTCTAAGTTCTGAGGTCTTAAAAAGAGTTAGAGATCTTACAGGAAGCTGCCGAGGCCTCGGTTCCCGCCTCGCCCACATCGATGTAGGCCTTCTGCAGGATCTTGCTGACGCGCACCGGCTGGTTCAGCAACTTGGTGACCTGCGAGCTGGGCGTGAACATCTGGTGGATGCCCAGCTGCTTAAGGGGCTCCGTCATGTCCTGCTCGAACTCGATCTGGAACTTGGGCAGGCGCACATGGACCGACTGGCGGCGCAGGTTGTGGGCGATGCGGTTGAGATCAAACTCGGGGCGGGACAGACGCTGCTCGAGATTGGCCAGCCCGTTGGGCTGATTGGGCAGCAGGATCAGCATGCTGGTGGCACTGTCCTTATAGGCCAGCTCCAGGGCAGTGGCGTCCAGCGCGGGCAGATCGGCCAGGCCGTACACATCGTCGTTGTACATCATGGCCACCGGGGTGATCCTGCCGTCGGAGTGATGGAAGTCGTAGGGCTGCGTGTCCATGATGGCGAACTCGTGCTCCCAGCGACCCTTGAAGTACACGGCGTTCACCAGGATGGCCTGCGTCTGGGGATCAACGTCGTTGGGTCCAACCAACTCCCTGATCTTGTTCCTCGTGCTATCCGACACCCAGGCGTTGATCCTGGCCGCCGTGTCCTTGCCGTTTTGCACGTCCACGGGCTCCGTGGCGGCATTGAAATAAAACTGGGCATAGTTGTCATAGCTCTTGTTGACTTCACCCAGTTCCTGATTGTAGTACGTCTTGGTGGCCACGGTCAGATCGGCTCCCTGGATCTGCTCCTTGAGCTTGATCACCCTAGCAAAATCCTGGGCCACGTCCTGGGCCCCCTTGTTGAACTCGGCGGCCTGCTGCAACTCGCGGGAGGTCTTGCCGGCCGAGGCGCCATAGATCAGGGCCAGCAGGGAGTGCACGGAGAAGGGCGAAAAGACCACGTTCCGCTGACCCTGGGACCTCACGATCTTCTGGAAGAGCTTGCCGCTGAAGCGGTCCATGTAGCTGAAAGCGGGCGGCGGGCGATTGGGTGGCGGCGGGGTGGTCGGCTCACGTTTGTTCATGACCACCTCCTCGACATAGTCTAGGGGTTGTGCTTCTTGGTTGTTTGGCGGGTTGTTTTGCGGGCTGTTTTGTGGGTTGTTTTGTGGGTTGTTTGGTAGCTTGTTCTGCCACCCACTGTTCGATAGCGAACGGGGGCCCAGCTCCGGGCGTTGGTCAAAGGTAAGAGCCCGTTGTGGCTCATGGTGCCAGGAATTGTAGGTCTGTGCCAAGGTCTGAGAGGCCAAAAGATAGCCCGTTAACAGGAGGATAGCCCCTGGAAAAATACAAAAAAGAATGTCGTGATGAAATGCAATTCTTCGTAGCGGGCGAGTGCAATTCTCCCACAACTCACTGGCTTTGCTCGCCATATTTCTTATCTGCTATTCCTGGCTGATCAGTTATTCAAATGAATTTATTCTTCCGATCCGTCGATCAGCTCGTTTTCAGCTGCGCTTCAAAACTGATTGTTGCGAAACCGATCTCCAGCAGCTACGGAGCAGAGTCGCGCTTTAAGGCTGTAAGAAGAGAGAACCGGTCCAGAACCCGACTCAACTATGCTACGGAGAAGCGGGCGATAATCGAATCGCCTCTCTTTTTTCAGATGGGAAAAGCCCGGTCGTTTCCAATTACACAAAGAAAAACACACAATATGATATAGGTAGTATATAGTAGCAGAGGGGGTGCTGCGCTTTTCCCTACTTCTAGTATCTTAACCCTCGGATTCGCGTGGGCTGCCGTTCTAGCTGCAATTTCATTGCTGCGACTCTGACTCACCTCGGCGTTTGGGATTCGGTGAGGGAAACCTGTTTAGTTTTCCGTTTATTTATAGATGCACTATCTCGGACTCTACATCGACTCATAACTCCTGCATTTCCTGCTGACATTTCCATGCTGCCTGGCCGACAATTAGATAACTTTTCCATTTCAAATACACGACGGTCGACCCATAAATATGACCGCGAGAACCAACTAATTAAGTATTCCCCGGCGGCGGCGGTAGAGAATCCCCAGATAAGACCCCACAGCTTCGTTTTCTCTGCATGCCTAATTATGTAAACCGAAATGCACACGAAATGCTTTTCATATCAGCACTTTTCCCCCGGCCCCCATTCCTCTTCCCCAATCTGGTTTACGGTGACCCAATTGCAGGCCGCCGAATGTGTAAACATAATTTACTCCAATTAGAGTGCGATGCCACGCCCCTCCTCCCGCTCGGCCGCCCCTCGGAAATTGGGCCACAGGCGGAGTGCATCGCTGATATGAATACGACGGTGGGTACGACTACGAGTACCAGGCAAGAATGCAATCGATAAGTGGATTGGAACCCCCGGGTGCGCAGGGGGAGTACTGCTTGGGGAGCAGTCTAGTTAATTGCACTGCACCAGGTGGGTTCGGCTCAGTACGACCCATTCCGCTTCCATTCAACTCTCGCGTGTGTTTGCTCTCACTGATATGACGTCTGGTGTTTTGCCCGATCAAACAAAGGCTGGCCTCAGACTTATCGCAGGGGTTACGAAGGTGTCTCCACTCTCCACTCTCCACTCCGATTCGATCTAGTCGTATGAATGGCAGTAGTTTCTACTCGGGGAACTTCCACAGATTGGTTGAAGAACCACTTTTAATTATCAGCGCAGGGGTTTCTACTAGATTAACAAAAAAAGAAGAAATGAAAGAGTAAAAAATACTCATGAAAAAGCTTCATTAAGCCATAACTATGAATGCAACTCGCTTTTAAGCGTGAGAAGGGTTTAACTAAAAGTATTAAGTTATTTATAGACTTAAAAGGGCTTAGGTCGGTTAGATAGGAAATGAAACATTATTCTAAATCTATATTTAAATTTATAAAATTTTAAACACTCTTGATCACATTTCATCCAAACAACCCTGAATAAATCTTCAAGCCTGCTTGTGTAAATATACATCTTAAACTAATTTAAACATGCAATACACGAGATGCTATTAAGCTCGCTTCATTTTTTCTTGGGTGATACACCTGATTTAAATAAACAACAAAACCCATTAAGTGCTAATAACTTAATAATGTCTATATACATACGTAATGCATGTACATAGGTATGCCATAATTTATCACAACCACTTGATAATTTGTGCATAATCTTTATACAGTTCTTGGATTACATTAAACAAAACAAGGAAGAACGCTATAGTCGAGTACCTCGACTATCAGATACCCGTTACTCAGCTAAATGGAGATATGCAAGCAGCAAAGCGAGATTAAAATGCGCCACCTACCGGCGGTATACAGATTTAAGCGTTATGGGCGTTAGAGTGGGCGTGGCAAATTTTTTTTTGGATCAATCGGATCAAAATTTTTTATCTAGCATGAAAATTGTGGACGTCACAGGTTTTTGCGGTTTGTGGGCGTTAAAGTGGGCGTTAAAGTGGGCGTGGCAAACTTTTTTTTGGGTCAATCGATAGGTATTGATGAGAACAATACATTTCAGTCAAAATTTTTATTCTAGCATCAAAACTGTTTTGGGCGGTTTGTGGGTGTTGGAGTGGGCGTGGCACATTGCTGAAACAAACTTGCGCTGCGTAAGAAGCTCAGGAATCTGCACGCCAAATCTCAATAGCCTAGCTCCCATAGTTTCCGAGATCTCAGCTTTCATCCGGACGGACAGACGGACAGACGGACATGGCTAGATCGACTCGGCTAGTGATCCTGATCAAGAATATATATATACTTTGTGGGGTCGGAAACGCTTCCTTCTGCCTGTTACATACTTTCCGACGAATCTAGTATACCCTTTTACTCTACGAGTAACGGGTATAAATATTGTTATTTATAAAAGAAGTAATTCAAAAAGCCTTGGCACATTTTGGTACTCAGATCGAAGAAACGTGTTAATAGTTCTATATCAAATGTTACTCAGCTAAGGGGAGTGCGAGGGAGATGGAGATTAGCATGCAGCAAATCTACTGTTTTTGAGATTGGGCACCTTTTTATATGCTTATAACTTTTTAACGAATGGTCCGATTTAACAAATTTTTGGCATGTAGATGGGTATTGATAACGGAAACAGGGTTTATACTTTCACAAAATGATAAAAAATGTTACCTGTTACATACTATCCGAGAAATCTAATATACCCTTTTACTTTTGAAACACCTGGTATAAAAATAGCGAAACATTGAAAGATATTCTTTTCTTTTTTACATACTTTTTGGGCCACAAAGTTTGGGTCTCAATACCCAACTGTTTGTTGCATACAACTTTCAAAGCCTTTGTCAAGAAAGTTTTTTTTTTAGATATGTCACTCGTCTAGTAAATGACCGCTATAACACCGCTTGTTTTGCACAAGAAGGCAATCTAACTTTCCATGTGATCCTCATTTCCGAAACTATTCTACCCAATTTGCTTCAATTACTTGGCCAATTACCCAGACACCCCCGCACCCCAGGCCGCAGCTGGCGACAGAAACCGCATGGAAATATTGCAAGTTGTCACCGGAGTGTTGCCTCAATTAGCGGCAACATGTTGCTGGTGCGCGACCACAAGAGCAACTCGCAGCTGACTTTGGTTACAATCCATTAATTTGCGTGTTGACGGAGAGTCAGTTGGCCATTAACTGGGGGTTAGATGGGATGGGGTGATAGGCGATGAAGTGCAGCGGAGGTGGCAAATGAGGAGCGATTGCTGTCCGTTGGCGGCTCTTACAGCAGAATCGCATTAAATTACACGTTGGCCGCACGATTTGTCCGATTTGCATATAATTATGGCGAATAAATCATAAAGCCGCGGCTTTGGCCATCGCAATATTTGCACATGCAATTTGCATGTGTTGCTCTGAGTATCTGTATCTGTGGCAGCATGTTGCTAACGAGCTGAGCGAATAGCTCGGGTAGGATTCCCCGCATCCGGAGCAGCATCAATTAAAGCGACATAAAGGAAACTTATAATTTTCATGCGGCCTAATCATAGTCGGCATTCTTCTGGCATTGCCTTTCCCTTCCTTTTTCATGCATTTAGCAGCGTTTATAGAAATTGCCAGCCCACCAACTCCCCCTTTACTTCTTTGTAGCTTTGATCTCACTGAGAGGAATTCTGCAGCCTAATGAAGTCAGTAATAAAGTATTATTTGATTTTTTTAGACAAGAAGAACCCTGCAATCCTCGCATTAATTTTCCGATCGATTCTATAGCAGCAATATGATATAGTCGTCTGATTTGTAGTCCTAAGTTTTTCAAATTTAATTTAAAAAAAAAAGAATTCATAAACCACTTTAAATTTTGTCTATTTATAGACTCGATGCATCAAATTTTCATATTAAATCCCTTTGTTTTGACTACATAGGTACTTAATATATTTAGAACTATCATATTTTTGCTTTCTCTGTACTCCTGAAGAATGGACCGCATCCGTGGTTGAAGTTTCGGGGGCGGGGTAATCGCTGTTTAAATTTGTACTTCGTGATGCAATCATTCTGAATGTCAGAGAGACCCGAGAGACCAGGCCGGTTCCCCTGCCCCTCCACTCGCCATTCGTATGTTAGGCGCCATAATGGGTTAACACACACACACACACACAGCGGAACTGGCCAACACACACAAAGCCACCCACACTTTTGCAGGGAGTTGAGGTCAGCAGCCAGCAGTTGTTTTTGGCCATTGTTCGAACTCCTTTTTTGGGTTGGGCCTGCACTCTGCGTGTTCTCTATTGATCTAAATTTGCTGCTTGGAAATTTGTGGCTCCTTTCGACGGATTTTTTGGCCGCTTATCGCCGGCATTCCGCTGGCAGTGGAACTGGCATTTGCATTCGGCCAATTCCTTCGATTCTGCCCATTCTCCCGGCCAATTGCAGTAATTTCCTTATATATTTTAGCCAGGCTAATGAGCCGAAATCTTTGGCTTTGCCATCTTGGCTGGCGGGCCTCGGTCCGCCGTTAAAATTGTAATCAGTTAACGCTTAATTGGGGTCGCACCACGCCCCTTCTTGGCCATGCAATGGGAATACAATGGGGAATGGGTAATGGGTAGTTGGGAATGGGATTGGGGAATCAGAAACACAGATCAGCCGGAAGAACCGCTAAGCTAACTGCTAACTTCTAACCACTATGGCATTTTGTTTTATTCGATGTTTTTACTACTTGACTTGCCAATACATCAAAAGAAACGGGGGAAAATCGCAGAAGCGGGCCGGGGAAAACGAGCGGAACCCTTTCATTAGAGGAAAAACTAAAGCGAGCATCGCCAACGAGAAAATAATGATGAATTGCGGTATTATCGCACGGTAATACGCCGTGAAGGAGGCCCAGAACCACATAGGAAACGGGAAACTGGAGCACTTGCTCACGAACAGGGCCAGGGCAAGAAAGTCGGAAAGTCAGGGAGTCGAGGAGTCAGAGAGCAGGGGAATCAGGGAATCGGACCGAACCTGGCCCAGACCCAAGACAAATATGTAATTGGCCGGGCCGCCAGACACGAAGGTGCGCTGGTATCACGTACTCCTCGGCTTCACAGAGTCAAGCTCAAAATGCATCGACACGATGATTTATTTGCATTGCAAAAGACAAGAACATCACACTGCGAAAAATTCTATTCTATTTAAGTACCTGCAAATTTAAGCTCCCCTTTCAATATCTACCGATATTCATATTTTTTTGGAAGCTGCACCTAGCTCTTAAACGGAATTTAGTTAAAAGAGTTTTTTATTGTTGCAAAAGCAATCAGGAAAATGGTTTTCAAATGGCACCTCTGTAAATATAAGAGGATAGAACCCTAAGCCTTTTTCCCCAGTGCTGGTGGAGAGAGGAAAATCCAACACGTAGCCATGGCCAATTTCCCGAACAACTTAATTGAATCGGGCTGTGGGGTGGTGCCGTGCAACGCTACGTATACGCAATTTCAGCTCGTCCTCCGCCGGCTGGCAGTCTCATTTGCATTTCGCATTCTGCACGCACAGCCAGCCGTCCCATAGATCGACCTTAGATGAATAAAGAACTCCTGCTTAACTCCCTTTGTATATTCAGCACCGACACACCCAGGCCATTCCGCCTTCAACTTTAGCATTTCGCCATAGAGCCCGAGCCCCGATATTCATTCCCGTTTTGCAATTAAAGTTGGACTCGTCGAGTCCGCCGAATGCAACGCCCAAGAAAAGCCTCTACGGCCTTTGGATCCACCCAAGACAATTGCATTTGACATTTAGGCAGCTGGCAGGCCGGCAAAGAAACCAATTTAAAAGCGTCAGGGATTTGAGCCTGGTCTTAGCCGTTTCGCTTTTGTTTCGGTTCGCTTTCTGCCATAATCCAGCTGAGACCCGATCGCTCTCAGCCTCTGGAGCCGCACCTTTGTCGGCCTGTCAAACTGGAAAACTGGCCAAGAGCACTCGCCAAACCGTTTTGACAATTTACCACCAACTCGGTCGCGGACTCGGCCTCAAACTCGGAATCAAACTCACAGTCGAAGTCGAAGTCGGATTCGGATTCGCATTCGGACGTCTGACCATTTGTATAATTGGCATCTCTAATTTTTTGCTGGGATCTCCTAGCAGTGACTTATTATGGAGCTGCTGGATGGTAGATGGCAGTTGGTAACTGGTAGCTGGAAAATTCACGATCAGCGAGCGGTTCTTGCAGCGTGAGTAATCGGAAAGCCAAGCGCGTTGCATAAATATCAAAAAAAAAAAAAAGGCGCAAAAAGAGAGGAAAACTAGGAAAAAAAAATAGGAAAAATTGTGTACAATAATGAAACTGGTTTGTGGTTTTGGGGCGGCCGCTCTAAGAATCACACGCACACAGACAACACTGGCGATCAGCATGAGCCAGTGTTGCCATAATGCTTGTCATAAATTCTCCAAATTACCCAACACGTCGCGCTCTATGGGTACAGCCAATGTCGAGGGGCTCTCGGCTTTGGCTGATTGCAAATTGTGTGACAGCGGGGTCCACCGAACGTAAATTGAATTTATGTACTCGCCCTCGGTCCGCAGTTAGCCACAGGATTAATTGTCCCTGGAAGCCGGGCCTTTGTCTCAGTGCATCCGTCAATCAAACGGCCGCTCTCTTTCTCCTTCGCCAATCGACAATCGGCAATTGACAATCGAAATTGATTTCATAACATGATCTCCAATTGACGGCAATTGGAGGCTTCTACTCGGTCCTCTTGCGGTCGGTGCACTGAACCCATCTGGGATCGGGCAATCTCTATGGTGGGATTTCAGATTTCACATCTCAGATCGAGCTGGTTCCGCATTCCGCTCCTTGGGGCAATCAAAACTTTGATTTGTGTCGGATTTTCATGTTGCGCCTTTGTGCTATGCATTTGGATCATTAATATCACATAAATAATTCTTTATGGCCATTCCCCACAGTCGTTAAAAGTAATAAGAGTTCTATGGTTCTGGAGTGGTGAAAGAAGAGGAAACACTAATTTTATTGGCCGTGCTCAACGAGAAATTAACAATAAACTCGTTTAAAGCAATTAGAAAAGTTACAAAGGAATTCCATGGCGGAATAAAGCCAATAAAATATCAGTATCATCTGCCTGCAAACGAAGAACTTTTATGAATGTTAAGCAAAAACCAGATACAGCCCTCAATAAATGTTAATCTATTCTACCTTTTCTTTTCAATTCCGGTCAGAAAATCTAAATCTTTGTTTTATTTAGAAATGAGCATCCCTACTGATAATGCTTAAAAGTTTTCGTTTTTATTTCTTTGCTTTATAAGTTGATATTTGTAAAAACCCAATGGCAGATTAATCAGAATGCCGCATAATAATAAACCAAAATACGATTCTCTTTCCTGCATTTTATTATTTTTGTAGATTATATTTCGATTTAGTTTCATTGATTACTCATCTAGTTTTATACGAAATTCCCAAGACAGACTTATCAATTAAACAGAAATTATATATTTTTTATAAATAAATTTAATGAGACATTTTTGAAAGACGTGTTATGTTAAATGGTAAACTTTTCGTATAACATAAATCCTTAAAATATTTCCAGTTTCTTTTTTAAGATATTCTATTCAAGTTCCCCCTGAATCAAGAAAACATGGCTAATTGCAAATGCCAAAGTTCCTTCCACGAATACACTGATCTATTACCTTTGGTGGGTGCATGTGTGGGCCCCGCAAAAGTTTTTATTGGGTGTGTTTCGTTTGCCTCGGGGCGCGAAGAACTTGTAAATGGTTTCTAAACTCAACTTTATGGCCAACATTTTGAAAACTTTATTTCTCTTTGTCCACTCGGAAGGCACTTGAGGTTTTTCGCCGAAGTTGCTGGTGTCGTTGAGGTTGTTGCCCATGTTGTAGCCCGTGTTGTTGTAGGTAGCTCGGGTTCCTCACTTTGAGTTGTTGTCAAGGCCCACGCGCCTTCAAAAGCGGCGTCTGAAGGCCTCCTCTTTACATTCTGTTACCGTTTCTCGGCCCCTTGCCAGCCCTCGATTATACGTATATCCCCGAGATTTATCCATCTGAATTCGTGCGCATTACGCACATTTGCGTAACAGATTCAAGTGCGCGATATGGAGAGTCTCAAGTGCGAGGCGAACTCATCGAGAGAGAGCAAAGTTAAACAGCAAAATGATGGAAACAAGAAACTGTTTTCGAAAAAACCTTCTCCACGCTGTCGTTGTACTTGGGAGCATTACGCAGCAATACAAGTTTTCAAGTGCTCACCGAAAGCAAAAAAAAAGGAAAAAACACGAACTCCATAACTCTGAAACTGAAATATTTTCTGTTTCGTATTTGATTTGATGTTGGCGCGTAATGAGTTAGCAGAAGTTTTTGGGCTGGGGCCGAGAAACCAGTTTCCCCCATACAATTTTTTCCAATTTAAAAATTAACTGTGCTTTGATTAATACTCGATTATTCCGGCACTGCATGCGGCCATAGATTATGGAAGTTCTTCGGCTGGCTGCTCCTCTAATGTGCTAAATGGGGCTGGAAAGTGGTGATGGAAAGTCCAGGATGACAGCCACAAATTGCAGGAGTTTTTGTGTAATTTATGAGCAGCTCTATCGGCTAATTGGCCTAATTACGCTGCAGTTGGCTCCGAGGACAACATAAATTGCAGCTGGGCCGCCCGGAGAAGCGGGCAATTCACACTTCCGCGATTGTACCTGGCCAACTTGGATTGGCAACTTCAACGGCAAACAACAAAGGCAGGCGGCTTCGACAGTCGACAGTTTGAGAGTCGAGAGTCAAGAGTCGCCAGTCGCAAGTCGCAAGTCGCAAGTTGCTAGTTGCAAGACGCCGGGCTCAAGAATCGAGTGCAGGGAATGGCACCCAAAGTCAGCTAAGACAGCAGCATCAGCCTGGCCTGCAGTATGTCTGCTGCCAACATCGTGACTAATTACATGCGACATAAAATGAAAGAAACGGCCCAAAGTTCGTTGGGCCCCCAGCAGGGGGGAGGGGGGATCTAAGCAACCAGGTCGTATACGTAATTGAAGAAAAAGTATCTGAAAATTGGCAAACAACAGCAGGAGCAGCGGTAATTGGCAGGAAAGGCAGCAGAAACAGTGGCAGTTGCAGTTGCAGCCACATCGGTGGTTCAGTAACTTGACAATTCAATAAAACTCGGTCTCCGACAAGAGTAATAATCAGCTTTGTCCCGCGATCCGTTGTGTAATTTGATTTGAGCAATGTCAAAACCCAAGCCAGCTAATTGAAAGTCGCCTTTCCATTTTTTTTCTTTCGTTTCTGAAGCCAGCTCGTTAAATCTGCATCTGCCGCCGAGTTGGGAAACAATTTATTTACGAGTATTTTAAGAGCTGGTCACATAAAAAAGAAACGGCAACCGTTCTTGGGGTTCTGATTTCCGATTTCTGGTTTCTGGACGCTGTTCTCCTCTCGAACGCCCACTAGCATGCCATCGCCATCTGCTGAGGCTGCATTTTCAGTTGCCACACGAAAATAGCGCAAAGTAGTGCATCAATAAACAATAACAATGCTCCTTTGCTGCTGCTGCAATGCTGCAGTGCTGCCGTGCTGCAAAGAAAACAGGAAAAGTTGCGGCAGAGCTGCGGCAGAAGTAGATCTGGTGGCTGGCCACATGTGCGGATGTTGCAATTGCTGCCGCTGGCTAGCAGCAGCCTGTCAATAAAAAACAGAAAACAGAGATCGGCTGAGAGGAAAATAAAGGAAAAACTTAAAACGAAAAAAGCAAAAAGCAAAAAGGCAAAAGCATGCTGAAAGCAAAGTGTGGCGGTGGCGGTGGAAAATAAAACATGTGCAAGTTGCAGTGGCCCGCGGTTAAGTGAAAGAAATCGCTGCCAATAGCGGAAATATTAGCGTTTACCCGATCATCGGAGGGGTTGGCTGAGGTGGGGAAAACTCAAAGGAAAGCCTCTTGCCCGAAAAAGACAATGTGTTTATTATTGCCTTTGTCCGCGGGCAGATCGGGCTATAGATATGTGTCCATTGATTTGGAGGGGGTGCGGGATAATGGCGTTGAAATCATGTAGAATATGGAAAGTACTTTCTTGTAGAGCACTGCCGACGTGCTTGAGTAATATATTTATCAAACTTGATTTTCTGGTTTCGCGCTCTGGAAACTATAACAAGATCAACTAGATTAGATTCGAATCGCAATCAATTAAATGCTTGGAGTATTTTAGTGCTGTTAAGCTGAAAATATTATTAATTTTTAAAAATATTACTTATATTCTAGAACACTTCCAATGTTCAATGTTCAAAGCAGACTCCTTTACTATTATTTACCAAAATAATGCTGTTCTTATAACCGTTAAGGGGTGGGAACTCTAGAAAGAACATTCCTACATTTACTAGACTGCCACTTGCTCTTCCAGCACTTGAGTTCCTAACTTCATTCTCTGGTTCGAGGGCCATCCGGAATGCCAATGCCTGAAGAGGGCTCTATTACATGTCACCCCAAAACAGAGCAAATCAATACCATCCTGGGCCTAATCCAATTGTCGCTGAAAGGGCCGGGACCCAACCCCCAAACCACGATTTTTGGCAACTCGGTGCTCGGCAACATCAAATGCCTTGACATGGCATCCAAACAACGGCAAAGTCAAACCGTTTGTGTTAAATCAAATGAAGCATAATTTTGACTCAATTTATGGGTTAGTGTGTGTACTTGGGGAACTGCAGGCAGTTTTCCCCAGTTAACTCCACCGGTCCCAACGGATCGCTTAGCCTGTCATTCCATCACCAAAATCACCCACTCCCATCCCCAGAATCCGAGAGGGTTGCTGCTGCCTTCTGACTTTGATGAGAGCGGACAGGACGGACGAGTGCCTCGGGCACATCATATTTCTATTAATGACTTGCATATTTATGAACCCAAATCCGGAACTCGTACCCCCCCCACCCACCATATCACTTGGCCGGAACAGAACCCATTCCGAATGCCCGGCGGGCACTGCTTCGAAGTCGAAATGAGTGCAAATAAGCTGATTTTAATAATAAACAAACACGAACACAAACACAAATAGGCATCAAATGTATTCCTAGTCTATTTGAGTTTTGGTCTTGGCCGCCAGCGATGACGGAGTCTATTCGGATACTCGCCGAAGCATATATATATTTTTAGTACACCGCCCCAAGACGAGAACGTTTAACTGGAATTTTTACACGGCTTCCCATTTCGAAATGCTCGCCTTCGTTGCGTTTCCAGCTACTTTGATGTGGTTCCCTGGCCATGGATTTCGTCAACATGTGGCTCCGTCCAACGAGGCGTGGAAGGTATTTAAATAAACAGCCACATGACTGGGTCTAGGAAGTTGCCAAACAATATGCTCCACATTTGCATATGCTCATCCGACTGCTTTTTCTTTTGGCAACGGGTGTAACGACCCGAAGATCGTCTTACTCCGGCCCCATTTAGGTGACCAAAAAAGTGGAGTAGTTACTGTCAAGTGCTCGGCGTTTTCACCCGATTTTATGACCGCTTCTGTGCGGGCCCATCAACTGGGAATTCCCACCACTTTAGACAGGGCCTAATGCGAAGAAGACACAACAATGGCCATATCAAAGTCACAGCGACAACTAATAGCGCTGCCGTAATGAAGTGTTAAGAAATATCAGACAAACCGCTAATGAAATACTCAACTGTTGGGCCCAGAGACCAGGAACCATCAAGCAACTACAGGTACAAGCAGAAATTGTAATTGAGCTGGTTCCTATGGCCCTGATTTTGGGTCTATCTCGTAGACCTTTTGATAATGATGGGAAACAACAGCGGTTAGATATTGTCATTTCTGAAAGTGAACTTGAAGGTGATGTATCACGGAATATCCCTCAAAATTTCTTAAAGGGGGCTTTCAAAATATCTCGGCTAAGATATTATATAATTTTTACCCAAATTGATGTGAGTGATACAATCTTTTGGGATCACTTCTTAGACATTCTTACTCTTAACTATTTATTAGAAATAGAAACAATAATATTAACTCTGAAGATTATACATTTTAACTCATAGTTTTGGATAAGAATTTCCCATCAGATATTATAAAATATATTTTAGTATAATGCAGGTATCTCAAAGAGTTGGCCATAATAATACATTTATTAGGACTAATAACAATAGTAATCCTATATATTTTTCGTTTTAAGGATCATAAGAAATGGGAATGGCAGGTAGCTCAAAGAGTTAACCGCGATAATAAAATATTGTAATATTCATGTTCCCATTCAACCGTTCTACAACTTTACGACGGCATAAAGCTTAAAAAACCTGTTTAATTTTAAGCCAACATCGTGAAAAACTATATTGCCTTCATTGTGCAAGTCCCACAAGTTGGTTAATTTCATTTCCCAGCACATCCGATCGATTTCTAGTGCACCGATCCCAAAACTAAAGTTTGCAATGGCACAAGGCCCTGCCAAAGTTGGTTAGACACCCCCAAAAATAGTCATAGACCGTTGTAGACCTGTCTAGCAAATGGAATTAGGAAATCTTTTTCGCCAAATCCAACAAATCATGTTAAAGCCGACCCAGAGGCCGGTGGGTGTGTGTGTCTAGCTGGGGAGAACGCCGGCGGGCAGAATGTTTACACCGCTCTCGGTTTTGCTGTTTTCAAAACTGTGCGGTCTGTCTGAAGTGGAGGGGAGGGGGGAAAGGGGCGGTGCAGCAAGGGTTCGCGTGGGCGTATTGCGACATTATCGAGGGTGGAAAGACCCATCGAAGAACTGCCAGACGGCAAGGGCATAAAGTTTATATAATTATTTTTATGCCGACTCTCATAACTGAAGTGGAGCGTGTGTGGGTGTACTGAGAAAAACATATTATATGAGTTTCTTATATTTCTAAATAAACTACAAAATACAATAAGAATTTAAGATGAAATAGTATTGAATTCGGAATCAAAATTCAAACTTGCCGATATAAATACTAAGAAAATTTTAACATTTAAATGCTTTCATCAGCAGTATTTCTTGAATCATATCCCATGAAAAGATATCTTTGAAGTTGATAAAAGTGAATTTAACTCATGGATAATGACAGCAAAAATCGAAAATATCTTTTTCGACACGTGTGTCCGTCTCCTGGGGATGTGTCAGCCCTTTTCTCGTCACTGAGCCATTTGAGTTGCCAACTATGTGAGTTATGCAATGAATAAAATTAAATTACACAATTGTCATTGGCTGTGATGTTGCTGCTGCTGCTCCCAGCAACATGTTGCTAATGACAGCCAGAACTCACATCCGAAAACGAGACCCCGGCAGATGCATTTTAATTAAAATACTGAAGAAGGGCTCGCTTTAATCTAAAGTCCTGTATCCAAAGCGGAAATTGTGTGCGGCTGTTGAAGTGTCGGTTGTTATTGCTCCACCACCACCCACGATCCACCCACTCTGCTGGTGGATATGCATGTTTGTTGTCCTGTCTGCAGGGTTGATTTGGCAAACGACGCAATTTGTTGTTGTTTGCAATGGCAGCATGGTGGGTCAGTGGGTGGTGGGTGGTGGGTAGTGGGTAGTGGGTGTCAGGTCCCGCGGAGTGTGGGATATTTGCACATTAAATACCGTAGCGTAACCCAGTGGAGCTTTCACTTTTCCTCTGCTGGCACAGAGAAAAAATGTTGAAGAAATATGTTGTCCTTGGATGCGGAAGGTTCAAAAAAGACTTTAATCTTTAACCTTATCAACTCACTTTTACAGAAATTAAATCAGAAATAAAATAATATTAATTACCTAAGGAATGCATAGGTTCATATGGCAGATTTACCTAATCTTTTACCCAGTGGCGGATACAAAATTTGGTTGTGGGGGATATACAAAAAATTTGTTGAGTAGAAATAAAAAATTTGGTATAAAATACTTAGATGTAATATATTACGTGCACTTTTTGAAACAGGCTGGTTATTATATATGTAATATACTAGCTCTATTTAATATATTGTTATACTTAAGGTTATATAAAAAGGGCTGAAGGTATCAATCTGCTCTGGCCACACTAAGTTCTAACCGAGAGTACAAATAAGGAAGTTTTGAACGACAAACTTATTGTGAACTGATACATTTTTTACTCGAGTGGGGGGATCTATCCCTATTTTTTATCCATCTTATTAAAAGTCGAAGAATTGGCACATTAAACTTATACTCATCACCTACTTCAAATTTAATTAGTATCATCTTATGTAAGTAAGTACTTGGTTTTTACGAATAATTACGAATAATTCTAATCCTCCTAAATCTTCTTTATTATTCAAACAAAGTAAAAGTTATCTACTGAACACAAAGATACAACCTCGCTATATTTCTGAGTAATTGTGAGGTTCTTTCTGGCTGTACTCTTTGTATATTTTTTCCCAGTGTGTGTTTGTGCATCCTATTCCCTGGAGCCTCGTAAGTGTTGCCAAGTTGATTGTTTTGGCCTGCATTTGTGTGGGGGATAGGCCAGTACAGTTGCCTCCGGCCAACTCTTTCGTCTTTTGGATGGTTAATTGCCAGCGAAAGCTCTTCTTCTCCAACCGACCGAGGTGTCTGTCCTATTCGAAGCATAAGAGGCATATGAAATCATAAAATTTAACGATCGCCGGAGTGTCTGGCCGGCTTTATAGACAGGGGTGGCTTTTGGATGACCAGATACCACCCAGCCCAGCCACCACCCAACTCGCTCAGCTGCTCGGCACGTGTTCAAATTACCGTGAAGACGCTTAGGGGTGAATTCTCCGCAACAACAACAGCCGGCAGCCAAACGACATTCAAATTGAGTGAGTGAATTAAAAAACCTGGCAATCACGAGAGTCCTGGAGAGAGAGTCTCTGAATTCTCAACCGAAGAGAGTCTCCACTTCTCTCGGCGAAGTGAGTTTGTAGCCAAATATGAGCATACGTTCGAGCGCTCGCTTCCTTCCGTCCTTTGTTCGCTTTCCCGATGTTTTTGGGGTTTGTTCGCTCGGTTCGAGTTTCCTTTCCTTTGCAAATGTGTGTGTGAGAGAGCGGGAAAAGGTCCTGGCGAGAGTGTGTGTGTGAGAGGTCACGGGGATCGTGCCTGCCAGACTTTTATGGTTATAAGTTTCAACAGAGCACAGTGGTCTAAGATTCATTTGTTTGAGTTGCAGATGGGTGGAAACAGAAGCGAAATGGAAATAAACAATTTTTTTAAAGAATTTAGACTTTAAATATTACATTTTAGTTATATTTAAGTAATTAAATTGTAGATTATTAAAACAGTAAGATTTAACTGTGTAGGTAAAAATTTATTATTATAAACGTTGCATACTTTTAAGGTGGCATACACCTTAAAAATAATATTATATTTCGAATCGGTTGTGAAAGAAATTGATTCCAAAATTTTGGTAGTTCTATAGACGAAGAAGAAGTTCGATTGAGTTGCAGCTGGGTGGAAATAGAAGCGAAATTAAAGTGATGCTTCAAAAGAAGTCAGTTTTGAATACTAACTTATTCTTATGTTAAGTAAGATAAAATCAATGGTAGATTATAACATTTATGAAGTATAAACATTCAAATGGATTAGCCATAAATAAAACGTTGCATACCCTTAAGGCGTATGTCCTTCCATAAAGTTTAAATACCATTTCCATTTTTTATGTCTGTATAGTATATCCTTTCATGCTTGCCAATTTTTGAACCACCGTTCGAAAACGTTTTTTGAACATTAAGCCCCCCCCCCTCTTTGGAACACTTACCCCTGGCCTCTCACCCCAACCCACCCCCCTTTGGTACACCTCGCTACATAATTTCAACAATATGCGTGTATTTTACGTTCGCCCACCTCCGAGCACCACCCCCTCCCAATCTACGAAAACGAAATCAGACATAAAAACATTACATTACAAACCCTTATTTGCCACACTCGCACACACACTAAAAAAAGAGGAAGGAAAAAGCCGGCAA
Source organism: Drosophila suzukii (assembly GCF_043229965.1). Classification (NCBI taxonomy): domain Eukaryota; kingdom Metazoa; phylum Arthropoda; class Insecta; order Diptera; family Drosophilidae; genus Drosophila; species Drosophila suzukii. The sequence continues at coordinate 7,223,740 of NC_092081.1, read as the reverse complement.
TCGCAAGGCGAAACAGCCGAAACCAAAACTGAAACTCAAAGTGAAACTCAAACTGAAACTGAAGCAGAGAAATCGCAGGACTCAAGGACGTGGGGCGAACACGGGGCGAGTTCTCTGCCATCGACAAGGGATGCAAAAGTGAGTGCCAGATATTAACCCTCCAGTGTGTTCCAGTATTGGTGTGTCCTGGAGACTCAGAGGTGTGTGTGCCCAGTATCACAGTATTGGTGAGCCTTTGTGCGATGTGTTTGGGTTTTCGCCGTGCTTGTCAATCCCGTCGTGCCAAAACAAACGCAACGAGCATTTTCGCCGATTAGAAGGAAGAACCATCCGTGAGTGCAACGCGAGCGGACGACGATTCCGCGTATTTCCGCTTATCCCCGATACTGATAAGAATTAACCATATATATACAAATTAACTGGAATCGAAGAAGAAAGAAATTATCGCGAATACTCGGAATCTGTGCCAGCTATTTACGTAGATTGTGGACTCCAGTGAATTCAAGTTATACTTAATCTTTTTATTCTACCGACCGCCTTTGTTATTGTTTGCGGCTGCTTCTTCCTCTTCTTTTTTGGGGGGATAGTTCTTTGTGTTGGTGCCCCTGAGAGTGTGTGTGTGTGTCAGTGTTTGTATCTGTGAGTCAGCGCAAATGGCAATGCGCATCTTTGTTTACCCAGAAAATCCAAAGCTCTCCGCAGAAGAGATGTTCACAAAGATGTGGCAGTGAAAGCGGCGCCAAAATCTTAGTCTAGTGTTTTTCTTTGCCTTTCCGGCCTTTGCCTTTGCGAAACAATGAACAATTCGTTTGATAATTTGCATGCCGATAGCGATGGTCGAATCAGCGGCAACAACAACAATGGCAGCAGCAATGCCAACACCAACAGCAACACGAATGCCATCGATGGACCCAATAATGACGGCGATTCGGACGAGGAGGTCATCGAGGGCATGGCGCTGCTGGAGGGCAACTATCAAGTGCTGCGCCAGTGGGTGCCACCCGCCCCCAACTATTGGGATGCTCCTCCCAAGGCCATCATCAAGTCCGCCGAAGTCAGGTAAACAAACCAGTCGAAGCTGCAACATGCAGCATGCTAAGTGCAACATTGCGGCAGCAACACCGCGACAACGGCAACATGCTTATGCAATTAGGAGCGCAGTTGCGAAAGCCACATTAGGCGATTGCCTTCAATAAGTTTTAATTAAGTGCTTCGGGTTTGATTTGACAGCGCATTCCATTTTGCTGCTCACAAATTGCACAGCAATTAACTCGAATCAACTCTTTTCAAGTCTAAACTCGAGTTTAAGACTGCACGGAGAGAAATGAACAGTCAAAAAATCATTGCATTTAATAAATACTTTAAATGTTGTCAGGTCATGAGATTGAAACAGCAGAAAATAAAGTTATCGAAATGATCGATACAACAAATCAAATCGATTGATCTGATATCGGAAAAGTGTTATCATTTATTTTTGATTATTTATGTGTCTAATCAGACATATTAAAAATATCTATATAATCAATATGAAAGCGAACAACTATTATAATTTACTTTCAATATTTCTGTACCCATCTCAGATACCTCTGATTATTTTAAAATATCGAATTAATCTATATAATATCGAGAAAAGTTAATATTCCATTTTATATCCTTGCAGAGGGTTTAATGATTTTAGTTTGTTTTCGGTTAACATATTTGGTAGTAAGTTGAATTGGAACATTGTCTTAATGTTTAGTTTTTAGTTTTCTAAAAACAGGAAAGTTCTGTACATACAATGTTCCCACGGGAACGGCATGCAAGGGTCTATATATGCATGTATTGTCTCAGAATATTTTATGAAGGAGGTAACTTTCTTAATCTGTTTGGATACAAATAATTCCATTAAAATGTCACATTGTTGTAAAAACTGCTGATATTTTCATTTCGTATAAAATGTACAAAATTGGTTCTAAAATCTCATGAAAATTTTGGGCAGTGACATCTAGCTTCGGATTCGATTGCACCAGCAGACCTCTCTAACGGTCCAAGGCAGCAGCCGCACTTGTCGCCACGGCACTATTCAATAAAAGTGCAGTTATTTGTAACGCACTTTTATGGCCACACATGCGGGGCGAACCCAAACCCCAACGATCTGGACCGGGCGGGGCGGGTCCAACCGCCCGAGCAAGTCCAAGTCCCGTGTCCGGCCGATGGAAATCTCAATGGATTTGGCCTCGGCGCTTGACAAATAATTTTCGCGTTTTAACAGCTTGCAATTCATTCAATAAAAATTTGATTATTATGGGCGTCATCAAATGCGGCGAACAGTATTTGCATGTCGAGCAGCAACTAACCGAACGCAAATAAAATCGTTTTAGTACATTGGGTACCCTAGTATTACAGGGAGGAGCGGGTATATCATTTTAACTTTTCTTTGAGAAAATAAGATCATAATAATTCTGTTGGTTAGAAAACGATGCACTGAATATTTATTTAGTATTTACACGTTTAAAATATTTATCAATAATATGAGAAGCTGTCATATGCAAAAGAAATCATCGTCAATAAGTCTTGAAATGTTAGAAAAAATCGTGTTTTTATTTACAATTAAAACAGTCCCTTGGCACTCTTTGTATACACTTGAACATAGATAACTTTCTTGCTGATAACCACAAAGTCTGCTCATGATTTCTGTTTAAAAATCTTTTAGGAACCACTTTATGACCATTTTTTACATATATATTATTTTTAGATATCTTGTTGATCCATAATTTGGTTCTGGGGGAAAAAAATGTTTAATACAAATAAAAAATTCGGATTAAAATACATATGACATACACTTTTTACGCATGGTTTGAGGATAATCTAAAAAATTCTTCTAGGTATTTATTTTTTTTTATTAAAATGCGAGGTATTTTGATTCCAACTGTTTGACACTTATAAAATGTTTTGCACTAGATTAGATTACTTAGTTTATTCGGCCTAACACTTTTATTGAGTTGAGTCAAACTAACGGCAAACGGGGCTGCAATTTCAGATTAAAATGGTCAATGCAAATTCAACAGATATACTTGTGAATTTAATACTTAAGTTATTTAAAATATTATTGTGAGCAAGGGTATTTTGCTCATGTTAAAACCTCAAGAAACGAAATATCTTTGAGTCGCATAGAATTCCTAGCCCCCTCCACCGACTCATTTCTGCATTGATAGCGCGCAAACAGATTGTACGGGTTTATTTGTCTGACAATCCGTCCGCCCGTCGATCCGTCCGTCCGTCCATCCGTCCGTCTGTCGGTTGTCCAACTTCACTCAACGAGCGCCACAGTTGGCGTCTGGGTCCTGAGCTCCAGCATGTGATGTTGCTGCTGTTGTCTCACTGTCAACACCAAGAGGTATGCAACGTGCAGCAGGCGGGGGCAAGTTGTCTTCGTCGTTGACAACTGCAGCATGAGTCTGCGGAATTGAGTTGCAGTTTGCAGTTTCAGTTTGCTGTTTGCTGCCTGTTGCTGGCTGGTAAATAATAAATGCGTTGCTTGAGAGAATGCGAGATGGGAAATCAAAATGCAAGCGCTGCCAGATTTTCAGCTGTATCCACTTGAGGCGGCGGCGACGGCGGCAACAATGTCCCCTGGTCTCGGCAGGGCTTCGTTTTGTTTTCCTCCGCCGGGCCGTTAAGTGCAACAGAAGCAGCATTGTTGCCAGTACGAGTATCTTTTGCACGTTCTCAATATGCATTTCTGAATTACAATATGTTGATTGCATTTCGCCGGCACGTAGATGGAACACATGCACTCCAGGGCTTCCAGCCGCCGTAATAATGATGAGTATTGAAATTGCCAACAATGCAGTGCATTTCCGCAGCTCAAGCCCCTGCCCCTTCCTCTTCCTCTTACCCTATCAGTCCCTACTCGGCTTCCTTTTCTGCGGTCTGACGGCCTTTGTTCTTGGCCAGGATCCCTCCCTTAGCGGTTTTGTTGCGGGCTAAATTACTTTATACTTCTCTACGGCTGGTTGCCAGGGTAATTGATATGGCTTTGTTTCACTCGACTGTTTTCGCCCTTTTGTTGAGCTGAAAGTTTGTTTCTGGGCTGGCAAACCCACCAGCCCACCAGAACCTCATTTCACTTCCCCTTTTCGGGGCTAGAGGGTACATCAAACCCCAAACCACATGAAAGCTCCACCTCGACCTCCTGCAAAAACCGCAGATGACATAATTAATGAGCCTTTGAACCGTCCATAAATAAGGAATAGTTCATATTCAGTTGTTGCTAACGTTGCACATGACTTGTGTATAAATCAATTTAATATTTCTCCTCTTCTCGTTTCAGGTAAGTTGATATACGACAGCCACGGCGACTCCTTTCTCTTTGTGGGCTTTGTTGGCGGTGCCAGTCACAATGGCTACATCAACATCAAAATCAACAACAACTTCTAGCCAACTTGTTTGAATTGTGTGAAGGCGGCACGTCAATGTCATTGAGTCTTAAGGTAAATGGCCAGGGAAATTCAAATTCGGGTAACGAAAAAAGGCGATCCAACAGCTTGGGCGAAAATTACGATGACTTGTCACACGAGCCGGGTTTTCTATTGGGGTTTTCGGTGCAATTTGGTGGGGATTGTTAGCAAATTAGCACACCAGCCAGCCTCATAAATTGCAATTTACAAGGAAGTGAGTGTGGGTAAGGAGTTTGCTCATAAACTAGTAAGGCCCACTTACCTAACGAGGAGTTAGAGCTAACGACAACTTTTATTAATTTAACAATCAACGAATCCTAAAAAGTTAAGGGTTTAAGGTTTAAGGGTGCCAATATACAACTTTCTGGATAGATAAATAAGTAAACCAAAAAAACATAGGTTCCTTCTGTCAACTAAGGCAGCTCCATACTGTATATTCGCCAGCTTAACACTTTTATATCATACCCCACCTTGAAAACTCCGAACCCAAGAAAATCCATAATTATGAGGCCTACGCAGCACTCGATCATACACTCCCTGGCCAAGATCTCACAGGTATCGGTCGACGATGGCTCGCAGTCCAATAAGCACAACTTCATGGACGAGCACGATGATGCAGAGCAGCCCGAAAACAAATTTGTGGCCAACGAGACGGTGGAGGACATTCTAAAGGAGGTCTTGCGCACGAAGAACTTTCAGCTGAAGCAGTCGGACAGCCTTCTGGATGAGCACTGTCAGTCCGTGCGATCCAGGGAGCAGAGGCTCAGGTCGGATCTGGACCAGGATCTGGACATGGACCCGCGGCTGCGCAACTGGAACCGCGTGCTGGAGGAGCGTCGGCGACTGCAGGAGCGGATCGCGCGCCAAACGGGCAAGCGGGCCGAGGATGTCCTGTTTAATCGGTCGGCAACCATCGACGAGGCCAGCAAGCGGATGATCCTGCGCGTCCTGGACACCGCCGACCGTTCTCGGCCCCTCGACCGCCTCCAGGAGAAGACCACGCTGACCTCTTTAAAACCCCGACGAGATCCCGAGCTCTGCCGGGAGATCAAAGAGCTGTACGCCGTGAAGCCGCAGTTGCAGCAGGTGGAGTTCGTCGGGCTGCCGCAGGTCACTCAGCAGGAGCTAGCCGCCACCCAAGTGCCTCCCAACGAGGCCGAGAGCCAGTGGCAGCGCTCCAAGGTCCTCAACGAGCGACTCGAGGCGAAGAAGGAGTTCATCCAGAAGGTGCTGGAATTTGCACCCGATCTTCACGAGCTTCAAATCACGCCGGCAGTGGTGGAACCACCCAACAAGACGCCGCCGATAGTCAGACTCGGCGAATCCTTCTTGAGGCACATCTCCGGAGACTCCACCCCTGTGGAGGAGCAGGAGGAGGAGGATGATGTTGGTGTGCTGTCCTATGAGGAAGAGGGTGAGGGCGATGGGGAGCCGGAGGCTGGGAAAATCATTAAGGATGTCATCGAGGGCCTAGTGGAGGCCCAAGATGCGGACGAGTCACAGGATGTAAACGGCCTGATGATCAATGGCATGCTCATCGATTACCGCAATCCTATCGGTGCCACCGGCAACTGCATCAATATTTTGCTGCAATGTCAACCGTACCAGCGCTCTGTCAAGATGCTGTTGGACATCCAGGTAAAATCTGGTGTTACTGTGGGACTTTCTTCACTGAACTTTTTAGCACCTTCTTCGATTGCTTTTGTTTTTAAAACGACTAAGCTTAAAATGCTGTCCCCAAACACCCAAACAAATAACTAATGTGATTTTCAAAAAGTTATACCGAAAGCATAGATAGCTTGCATTATAATATCAACGAATTGCTACTAATTTGGCCATACATTTCTTGCACCCAGAAAAATGGAAAACTTCTCAGATATTCGAGAAGAAACATTCTTCTTAAGGGATCCTAAAAAAGGGATGAAAGTCACCTTGATTTTGGTTTTTGGGACAAAAACAGTTTTTCGAACTGAATAGACCTTTCTTTTCTAGGCTTAGTGTTCCATTGAAGTCTGAAGACTTTAATTTTGCTGGCTGTTTTTATGTATTGCTATTTTATTGGGAATCACCAATTTCTAAAATAGCTATTCAATAAAATAATCTGGCCTCACACTTTCGGTGGGGTTCCTCGAAAAGTCTTACAAACGAGCTAACCAATAGGTCGACTTCCCCACAGAACCTGAGTCCGAAGTTGGTGCATGTCTGTTGGTTGACCAAGACCCGCCTGCGTTCCGATCGATTGCCCATGAACTCCGAGCTGGTTTTTGACCGCAGCGAGTTCATCCTGGAGCCGAAGGGTCGTCGCCTCGTCCGGGTGATGTTCCAGCCGCAAATCGTAGGCCTGTTCACGCAGCGCTGGTACGTGTGCATCCAAAAATCGCCGTTCTGCGGCACCCGACGCCTGGAGGTTATTGTCCAGGGTCAGTGCACCATGCCGGCTCCCTTTAAGCGCCGCCTGGAGAAACACCGGAAGGTGCCGGTGAACAAGCAGCAAAACCTGCAGGCGCACAGCATCCTCAACATGCAGGCCAGCCTGGCTCCCATTATCGAGAACCCCCGACCATTGTGTCCCTACCAAAGAGCCCTTGACGAGCGCGAGGTGTTCAATGCCCAGAACTTTTCCTATCGCTGCGAGCGGTACGAGGATCTCGAGGCCCTCAAGGAGATATACGCACTGGCCAAGAAGCCCCGAGACCGACCTTGGGATCTGAGTATCGAGACCCTGCGGCACTTCATCGGCAAGCAGCAAAGCCGGTTCCTGCGCGAGAATCTCCACAACCGACTTGTGGCTCTGCTTCAGCCGATGAAGTGCAACAGGTGCTCGGCTTTTCCCCTCCTGGAGCACAATCCCCAGCGGGAACGGGCCCGCTTCATCTACGTGCGCGGCACCATCAGTAGCTTCGTGGACGAGTGGGAGGCCATGGCCCTCGGCCTGGATGAACAGTACTTCAAACTGGAGCTTCTGCGCTACCTGGGTCAACCTTCCCTTCAGGAAAACGGAGGATTGTCCCAGAAGAACCGCCAGCTCGATCCGATCGAACCGAACGAAGAATTGAAGATCGTGGAAATCATCTCGAAGAGAGTCAGGACTAGCAAATACTTGAAGGACTCGCTCTATATGCAGACCTACAATCTGCTGTGCGATACCGCCGAGGACATTGTGTCCGTCATCGAAAGCACCTCTGACTAAGATTCCAACCCATTTCAACTCTATTGAATACGATCAGAGCACAACAGTTCTCGTTCTTATATATTTTTAACGTGTTTCAACGGCATTACCCAAATAAAGTAAAAAAAGCATAAAAAGCATTTATAAATTCGCGATTCGCGATTTTTGGAACATTACATTTTATGCTATACCTATCTTAAACCACTAATAGCAGTTTGAGAAAATAACGATGAGCTTCATCCCGGAAACGGTTCCTCATTGCTGTATAAACATGAAACAAAGCATTCCAAAATCGAATAAATCAATTTTTCGGTCCTATAAATATTATTAAATATTATCGCTTAAAAAAAATAACATAATAATGTGCCATGTATTTTATAATTTAATTGAAATCAATTAACTTTAAATATTGCTTGGATAAAACATTAGTAATAATTGTAGTTAATGCGTACAGTTCTTTGTTTTAACTATGTTATAGTTGCCTAGAAATTTAACAATAATACATAGCTGGCTTGGGTGCTTAAATTTGTCCTACTTTGAGTCTTGGAAACCCCGTTGACAAAAGATTCTATATTTTTATAACATTTGAAGTTAACATACTATATACCCAAACTCTCTGAAAATGGCAAACCACAGAAGAAGTTCACATTCGCTGGGGGCAGAGTGCAGTACCTTCTTAACGGGCTCCACGTTCACCAACAGAACGCCCGGTTCTGAGAATATTTCGAAATTCACACTGGCCAACATGGTGACGCTACCGTCCTCCTTGTCGCAGCCAACGACACGTTCATTTGCTCAGGCGCAGCTGAATGCCACCTCGCCCATGGGCAAGTACACGGAGCGCATGGTGGAGGAGATCCTGAACGAGATCTTCCAGGAGCGACGCGGTGAGTTCCCCGATACCTCCTCCTCCTGCCACCTGGCCGACAAGCCATGGCCGCGCGAGGAGCAGGAGCCGCACGTGGACAAACGCCTCCGCTACTGGAAGGAGGTGCTACAGCAGCGCAGGAAGATGCAGCAGCGCGTCCAGCGGGAGACGGGCAAGCTGGCCAGCGAGGTACTCTTCAACCGTCGCTCCACGCTGGACAACCGCGATGGGCAGACGGTGAAGAGGATCCTGGACTACGCGGATCGCATGGAGTGCGAGCGACTGATGGGTGCTCCAGTTGCCAAACTTGGCGATCGGCAGGATCCTTGCACCTGCCAGGTGATTCCCGGTCTAGAGGCCACTGCTCCGCAGGCTGAAAAGCTGGGCTACAAGGATGTGGAGATCATTGGTCTGCCCGAGGTCTGCAAGCGGGAGCTTCTGGGCAGGGATGCCTTGGAGCAGAAGCCTCCACCTAGCTGGCTCCAATCGGAGTTCCTGGACGAACGACTAGAGCAGCGCTTTCCGGCCATCCAAAATGTGGTGGAGTTCTTTCCCGATGTTGACGCCTTGCAGATTAAGGGCAGGGCTATCAGGAAGCTTATAAAGTCCCCAGATACAGTCCTTATGGAGGTGGACTCTCTCCACACAGTGACCAACAGCGACAGCCCTCCAATTTGCTCCGAGGAGTGCATCTGCGAGTCCTGTGGGGCCACGGAGGAGGAGTCTACGGAGGCTCCGCCCGTCGTGCCGGAAATTGGATTACGTGTCAACGGAGTGGACTACGTACCGGGTGAGGGAACCAGTGGAGGGATCAAAGACTGCTACGAGATCCTCACCCGGTTCACGTGTGATCCATTCCGGCGACGGCTTAAGCACGTCCTGAAGCTGACCAACATTGGCCAGCAGACGCTATCCTTCAACTGGAAACAGAGCACTTACTACTACAACCGGGGATCCTTGCTCCTGGCCACGGACAATGAGTTCCACTTTGACCTGGATGGCTTCCGACTGGCTCACGGTGAAACTCGGGACCTGGCCGTGCTCTATCAGCCACGAAAGGTGGCCATGACCATGGAGTTGTGGCTGCTCCAGGTGGAACCGCGTATCTTCTGCGGCCGCCAGGAATCTTTACTGCTCCGCCTCCATGGACGCTGCTCCCCGCCGGCGGACTACATGGCCAAGCTACTGGAGTGCCAGTGCGCCTGCATCTGCAAGTCGGATGCGGTGGCCATGGGCAAGCTGACCACACATCTGGGTGCACTGGCTCCCTTGGTGGTGCCTCCTCCGGCTTGCTGTCCCTACGATCGACCTCTGGACGATCGGGAGGCGTTTAACGCCCTGAATCCAGGATATAACTGCGTTCGCTTCGATGACCTGGAGGTGCTCCGTGGTTTCTATCATCGTATGAAGAAGCCAAGGGAGCCGCTGTGGGACCTACGCCTATCCACGATCAAGGACTACATTCTGCGTATGAAGAATGTGTTGAAGCGGGAGCAAATCTTTGCAGAATTTTCCGATCTTCTCTCTCCCCTGCTGGGATCCTCTTTGAATACCCCCTCCGCCCAGCGGGATGATCAGAAGCAACGTTCCCGGTTCATCTACGTGCGTGGTGTGATCTGCAATGGAATCGCCGAGTGGGAGGATCTCATGTACAACGTGCAGGACTCATTCTTCAAGCCGGAGTTACAGCGGTACTACCAAAGTTTGCTCGGCGAATCGGAAGAGGGCGATGGAGAATCAGATGGGGAAGAGCCTCATCAACCAAGGCCAATGACGCCCATCGACAAGGAGAAACTCATGGAAATTATCGGAGAAACGGAATTGGACGAGGAAAAGATCCGGGTGGCAGTGATGCGAAGCTTATACAAGTCTAAATACTTCCGGGACTCTCTCTACATTCAAACTTACTCACATCTGTGCAACATGTCGGAGGACATCGTGTCCGTCATAGAGAGCACAGAAGCGATCCCGTAAAGAGATTGGAAGACTTCAGGAAGGACTACAAGACTTTCGTCGCTTTGAGATAAACATGCACAAATCAATTGTTTTCATATTGCATCAAGTTTCCTTTCTAAACAGTAAAATCTGCTTCTTGATTAGACTATCCATATTGTGTTTCTCATCCACCATTCTTCCCTTTCATGTTACATACTCTTGCCTTTAAAGTCAAAACACTTATCAATGGTGACATATTAAGCCTCGAAATCAAAAAAATTATAAAATGTGCTCAAGTTCTACTAATCCACTGATCAAGGAGAATACGTATAACTCCGAGGGCAGCGTCCATCCTGATGGCTTGGCCAATGAAGTTATAGACAATATTTTGAGAGAGCATCCAGGGCGAGGTCTATACGAAGAGTCGTCCTCTTTTGGGTCCTCCATAAGTTTCCCTTCAAGAAAGTCTAAGGCCAAAGTGGACCGTCGTATGGATTACTGGAAAAACATGATTATTCAGCGTCGGGCATTGCAAGAGAGGCTACGAAATCAGTTGGGTAGAACTCCGGAAGAGATGCTATTAAATCATCAGGGAAAGGTAGTGAGCCATTCGGTGAAGGGCTTTGTAGAGACTGTAGGACTACCCAGACACTCTGCTGCTGAGTTGTTGGGAAGGGAAAATCCCAAGGAGGGGGAGGAGGACGATTGTTCGACAGAGCTACCACCCAAAATCTGTAACCTAGAGGTGGTGAGCAGGAAGTACAAGAAGTACTGCCATGATGTTGATGTTCCCCGCCCAATAGCAAATGTAAAGAACACCTCCACTGCACTCTCAAGGTCAAGTGGAGGAGGCGAGGTCGTCCAGCCGATACAGGCGATCCAACAATCGGCCACCGGACCGGGTGTCCGAATCAACGGAATCCATTACTGGCCCCACGCTCCGGAGTTCTCGCCCATTGTGGACCGGACCTTCACCAGCCATCCCTTCCAGCGCCACCTGCGCACCATCGTTCGCATCGAGAACTGCGGAAACCAAGTGCTGCGTTTCTTTTGGAGACAGGTCAACTACTTCTCGAACAACGACACCCTCATGGAACCCGACTCCGGGGACTTCGTATTCGATGTGGCCTCCTTCATGCTTTTTCCGGGCGAGTTACGGGAAGTTACGGTTCTGTACCAACCTCGATATGTGGCCATTGTAAAACAACGATGGCTACTCCTGACGACACCACGCATCTTCTTTTGCCGTCCAGCGGGTTTCACGCTGAATCTGAACGGTCGCTGTACTCCACCCAAGGAGTACTTGGATCGCCTGAAAATGGAGAAGCTCCAGGTGCTGCTCTATGAGCCACGTGTTCACCTGGATCAGCGGAATCCGACCCTCTGTCCATATGAACGGGAGCTGGAGGACCGAGAGGCCTTTGACCGGCGCAACAGGAGCTTCCAGTGCCGAAGCCACGAAGATTTTGTGCGTCTCTTGGAGTTCTACAGGCGAATAAAGCCTCTCCACTCAGTTTCCTTTACTCCTTGCTGGGATTACAGTGTCCACTCGCTGATCCACTTGGTGTGTAATGGCCAGGACACTCGCCAGCGAATTGAGCATCTTTCGGAACTAAGCCAACTGCTCGACGGCTTGAGAGGAACATCTTCATTGCCACTTGGCAGGATGGACTCTCCTGAGAGATTAAGGAATCGCTGTCACACTAAAGCCATCTATGTGCGTGGAATACTCGCCAGCAAATTAGAGGAATGGGAAGAGCAGGTGCACCTCTTTTGGTCAAGGGTCAGCAAAAGTGAAACCAAAGACTGCCTCCAGAAGGTCAACCACTTTCACCGCTTCAAGTACTTTCAGGACTCTATCTACATCCACTTATATAGACTCATTTGCAGTGCGGCCGAGGATATTGTGTCGGTAATCGAGAGCACAGCTCACATCTAGTTGTCACCGAGTATACAAATGTACATAAATAAACTGATCAAGAATAAAACACGTTAAAACATTTAAAAATACAATAAAAACTATAAAAATGGAAAGGCGCAGTGGACTTGGTTCGCGACACCGCTCGTGGATGCAATCCTTCCTAAAGACCGCACGATCCCACAAGGAACCCGAGTCCCAGAAGAACGTGATGGACATAAAGTCCGACTCCACCGCGCTGGAATTTCGCCAGCGCAGAAGCCTCAAGGACGTCAACGACCAAGAGGGCAAGAAAATACTGGACGACATAATCCAGGACATTTTCGACAAGAAGGCGGGCACCATCACACTGTCCGAATCGGAGTGTTCGCTGGACGAGGACATGCGGGAGTCCATGAGCATGGATCCGCGCCTCAAGCTGTGGTACGATACCCTCCAGAACCGTGCCACAGTCCAGGCGAAGATCCAGCGGAAGTTGGGCCGCCGTCCACACGAGATGCTGATCAACGTGGGCAGCACAGGGGCTCCTGGGGATCGTGGGACCGTGGAGCGTCTGCTGGACCTCGCCGGTCGCATGAACCCCACGACCTTGGCCCAGAAAAAGCCAGCAGTTCTTCCCGCCCATGTAGATTGCCAGTGCCGGGAACTGCCCGAACTTCAGGAGACCCTACCGCAGGCCGAGAAGAGCGGTCAAGCGGAGGTGGAGGTCAGTGGTCTGACCCGAGCCACCAAGCAGGAGATCCTGGGCACAACGCACCTGCCACCAGAGAAGCCCAGCCAGTGGATAAGGTCAAGGGTGCTGGAAGAGAGCATCGAGACTAAGAAAGGTGACATAAAACGCGTACTGCCCTTTTTCCCCAAGTTGGACAAACTGGAAGTGGTGGGTAGTTGTCCCATGCAGGATATCCTTCACCGTGACGACGACAACAAGATCGAACGAGTGTCCTGCAAATCCATTTTCAGTCTGAGCAGCACGTCGGAGATCCTGCCGGAGGATGTGCCAAAGCAGGAAGATTTCCAAAAGGCCGAGCCTGAACCGGAATCTTTGGTAGCTCGTGCAGCCGTCAAGATCAACGGCGTGGTGTTCTTCAACTCAGGCAAGAGAAGTTTGCTGCCCGACATTGCGAACGTCGCCTTCGAGTGCCACCCATTCCAGAATGAGGTCAAGGAGGTGGCTCGCGTGGAGAACGTGGGTGTCCAGGTGCTGACCTGCCAGTGGGCCATTGCGGATTGTAAACGTGTCGGGAAGTGCATTGTCCAGTGCCACAACTTCCTGATGTCCCAGACCACCTTCACGGTTTTTCCCGGCGAGGAGGTGGTGTGCCGGGCGCTCTTCCGTCCGCGGTTTTGCTCCCTGTTCAAACAGCGCTTCGAACTCCGCATCTTTCCCAATGTAACTGGATCAGCCAGAGGATTTTTTGTGGCCCGACTCACGGGAAGATGTGTTCCGGCACCGGAGTACACAAATAAACTAGAGAAGCTGCAGAACTCGGTCACTGATAAGTCCAAGAAGCGGATGGCCGATGACTTGAACCAGCTGCAGGCATCCATAGTGCCCCTCCTGCAGCCCCACGAGGTGGTCTGTCCCTATGAGCGAATCTTCGACGAGCGGGAGGTGTTCAATGCCGAAAATACGGGCTACAAGTGCGAACGATTCGACGACCTGGAGACCTTGAAAGCCATATACGAGGATCTGAAGAAACCAAGGGAGCCCGCTTGGGACCTGCGGCTGGAGACGCTTCTTGAGGTAATCCTACGGCTGCCGGACTCCAATGAAAGACAGCTGCACTTCGCAAAGCTCGTCGAGGTTCAGGAGCAACTGAAGCAGGGCGGAGGTAAAGGATCCCTAACTCACTTCAGTCGGAGTGATCAGCGGACTCGTTCCACGTTTATCTACGTTCGGGGCTGCATTGGCAATGGCATTCAGGAGTGGGAGGAGATGATGGCTTCGCTGGAACTGAGTGGCCTCCGGTTGGAGATCAATCGCTTTCAGGTCAAACAGCTGGAGGATGAGGAGAGCGCCTTGGAAGAGGAGGGCTACGAAGAGTCAGAACCGAAGCCCTGGATGCGTCAGCTGAGAAAGGAGAACCCCTATCTGTATCTCCTGAAGAAGCTGCGCTCCAGGAAAACCTACAGGGATAGCCTCTACATGCAGACATACTCCCATTTGTGTGACATGGCCGAAGATGTGGTCTCGGTTATCGAAAGTACCCAGAATGTTTAGCTTAGGTTTCAGTGTTAACTCCAAATTTAATGTGTCAGTAAGAAAAAACTCCCAAGAAACAACGAAAATCTCCCCAGGGATGGTCTATTGATTTGGAAATCTATTAGCTGGGGCGGTGTGGGAAACTATTTCCCTGCCTGTGGGGACACACCTGTGCCCCTGATGTGGCGCTAACTTTTCCCATTACGATGGCCCTTTATGGGCCAACGAAATTGCCCATTTCGCCAGGAGGAGGAACCCTGGGCCCACACCTCGGAATCCAACCCCCATCAAGCTTAATGGCGCGCAAATGTTGGCCGGAAAAGTTTCGCAGCCGACTTCGATTTGAGCTAGTTTGCTAGTTTGCATTGATTTGATGACACTTTGGGGGCTATTCGATTCCACTAATAAACGGAAAACGACCCGCCCCATCCCACCCAGAGTTGGCGTGTCAAAAAGTTGTCTGCATTTCGTGGGGCTGCTCTTTTGACATTCCCTTTCAACGGTGTCTGATGAAATGTGGCAAAGAACGAGGCCATTATGCTTGCAATTAGCCAAATTGATTTTGTGATAGCGTCAACACTAACCTTAATCCGTATTCTAAGTCTCAGTTCATAGCACATATCCATTTGTGCCCTTATTGGACTTTAACTAATCGGCTGTCATTTCCATTTTCGTTTCAGGTAAGACAAGTGATCAAGCCAACATAAGAAAACGCATCTGTGGGTAAGTCTTTGGTGGCCGGCCCCTCGGGAGCTTCACACGCCGCCAATCCACGATTCCAAATACCATAAATCATGCATCATGGGGCATTCCACGAGGTGTGCAACAAAAAGCGGCAAGCAGAAACGCAGTGTTTCCGTTCACACTCGACGTCTAATTAGCCCACAGAGCGCTCTGAGATGGTACTAATGTGCGGCCTAATGATCTCCAGTTGAAGATGCATGGTGACCAACTAACATGGTCAGCGGCAAATTAACCTTGAACCCGCAACATGGCCAACGCGGTTGACACCGCACTTTTTCTCATTTTAAAGCCAGTTTATTTTAGATGTTGTATGTCTTCTTGCAGAGCGACAGATAAAAGATGGCCTGGCCTCAATTTAAATTCCATAACGTAAATTTCTCTTGTTTGTTTTAGCATATAGAGACACATGTAATTTGTAAAAGTCACTTGATAATCACTCAACGGTTATTTTAAGAATCCTATTTCACGGTTACTGTATTGGAAAACCTAAAAGATATACTTTATTGGCCAGACACAGAAATGAGTATGAGAACTTGGGTAACTTTCTACTCCACTTTAGTCAGTTTCATCTAAGTTATTAAGGATCTAAAAAACGGTTATTAAAAATCCAATAACTATTTCTTTAAGACAATTTTTAAGGCTTTATGATTAGCTGAATTTACTTTAAAAACTTAGAAAAAATATTCATGTTTTAGTAGTGCCAGCGCTACGTCCAGCTGTTGGTTCGAATTGGAACTATTTCGAAAATAGGCTTTAAGAAATACACTACACATTTCTCTACATAACTTGGGTACCTGATGTAGAATGTACAATCGAGATCACATAAAGTAAAGTATTTTTAGTTGCCAAAAATATGAAAACTACTTATGAAGATTTTTTGCCCATGTTTTTATATTATACAGCAAAAGATTAGTTCTTTAATTTTTTTTGCCAAGTATCTTTATTGAAGATTTTAAAGAGAATGTAAAATTTTATGGGGAATCGTACATTCAATTCCCCAAGTACGTCTAGATTTATTAACAGAGAGTGTATACTTTTAGGATGATAATATAAGCATAGATGGTATCAAACATGTTTTGTGTTGGAGTTGCAGCTTCAGTTGGAGCTCGATATAAAAAGGATTTAAAGTTACTTTGAGCAAATTATATTTATCAAATAAAAATTAATGGCGCTTACAAATTTCTTCTAAGATTTCAAGTTATATTCAAATTTTACTTGGTAACAAATATTTTAAGCCTCATATATCCGATCCGAATAATACTTCATCGAACACGATCCACAGCCGGGGATCCAACCCCAGAGCGATCCACACCAGGAGAGGTTCGATCAGTCTGAAAGCGTTGTCCGTTGCGAGCGGTTTACACCTGGCAACAGGTGCGCATTGTCGTCGTAAAGTCCGCCTGATCGATCGATCGCTCGGTTCTTCGTCGATGTCGATTTTCGGTCCACGCTATCTTGCACCAGATCTGTCATTTACCGTTTTCCAGCCAAATGATCAGAGCAAAGTGCACAAAAACCACAGAAATGAAAAGCTGCTAACTGAATTTACAAAAATTGCAAAAAATAAAATTGACAAAAATAAGTGAAGTGCAATCAGAAATCCAGGGCGATCCCTATCAGGGCCAGGCCTTTTTGTCACCCGGCACAGAGCTCCTTCTTTGGGCCGAGTGAATTTATTTAAGCCAACTCGCGGAACGTTCAATTATGCTAAAAGCATGGGATAAGCCAAATGGCCAAGTGAGGTGCGATTTAAGCCAGGTCTTTGCCTGGGGATTGTCAACGCAGCGCATTTCGTTCGACATGGATACAAGCGGATACCCGAACTCCTCCCACAGATACATGCCCCCTCAGATACAGATACAGATACACATGCCGATACCACCAACAATAAAATTACATTAAAAAATCAAATGAAACTCGAGAGCGATTGATATGCGAGGCACAGGCGTCTGGCCGGCTGCCCTAACACAATATTTTTATGGGCTTATCGAGTGTCGAGAATCGGTTAGCTTAACCAGGGTGTGTTTGTTGGTACTTGGCCAATAATCCCATGACACAATGGGCAAACGAAAGAGTTGAGCAACGAACTCGGGGTACATATTCGTCAGTTCGCCGGTTTAATGGCTTTCATAAGCCTATGTCCATTACAAGTCAACTGAAGTGCTCAGCTTGATTTATTTAGATGCGTTAAGTTTTAATCGCCGTTCGCGGCGCACTTTCACCATCCTGCGGCAGCATCGCGGAATGAAGTCATAACCAAATAGGCTTACGACCTGCTCCAACACATAAAACATGACTCGTCTAGCCATAAAAACACTTGGTCGAAACCCGAAAATAATTTGATTACCGCGCAGTGCGCTCTGCGAGCGGCTTTCTCCGCTTGATCCAATTAGTAGTGCAGATATGGCCTGGGATCTGGAGACCTCGAGATCTTGAGATCTTGAGATCTGAAGATCCGAACCCGGCGGCTGCCACCCACAGAATTGTAATGAAACGGACCTACTACATACATGGCCTGCAATGTGTCAACAATGGCTTGTTAGCAATTGCCTTTGAGCCAACTCTCTGTGTGTGTGTGGGCTTCAGACATGGGTTTCGCAGCTGAAAACACCTTATTGACAAGAGACATTTGACTCGAACGTGTAGGCCGGGGTTGAAATTTATCTCCGATTTCTAATTGCCTGACATGCCAATTTGAATTTAAAGCGCAAGCGATAGTGGTTCTCAGTTAAAATTCCAGCGAGATGCATGTGTATACATGTGTTAGCCATAAAGCAGCAACGGAACACTGCAATTCACCATGGTCTTTTATGGCCCGGCCAACTAAATCAATTTTCGCACTGGCTCGACTTCGATTCCGGGCTTTATTAAGAAATTCTTCATAATTATGTAGCGTCGGCCGGCGGCGGTTTGAAATAAAACTGTTGTTTATGGCCGAGTTGCGGCAACTAGTTGGCTCAATTATGGCTCTGCTGCACCAACTTTCTCCCTCACTTTGGGCCAGCTGCCACGGCTGCTTAACCCCAATCGACGCCTCTAACTGACTAACTAACTGGCGTGTTAATTTGCTCACCAGTTTCCTCGGCACCAGCCACAACCATCCACAATTGCCGGAGCATGAAGAGATACCCAGATCTACTCAGTTTTACTCAGATTCCGAGATACAAAACAATCCGAAAGAATCCAGCCTCGGAATAGATTGGCCACTTTACAGTTATCGTTTAGGTTTGGTTTTTTGTTAGCATAACAAAGGTCTTCGAGTGGGTCAACAACCTAACCTTCGTTATGTCAATCTCCCTCGTTTGTCCCACCATTTGCATACTACACATGTCTCACGTCCATTTAAAGACGTAATTAAGGAACTATTTCTCAAGATTGGCCAGCGATTTTCGGTCATAAATTAATTAGGCCGCGTTATGAGCTTTTAAAGCGGGAAGTCGTAAATAAATATTGGTTCCGTCGTATATATATGCAACGCCAATTTGATCTATCATCCTGTCAGCTCGCGTTAGTTTCCCAACCATCTTCCAGGCCGATAAGAACGGGTTCCCCGGAAAATGGAGCAACGTTAGCTGGTTTCCTTCTCCCCGACGTTTTTTGATTGCATTTGACATTTAACACGAGTGCGCTGCAGATTAAACCGGCAACCGCCCACAAGGTTTCGGTTTTGGAGGCGTGCCCAGCTCGATTTTCATTTTCACTTTGTTTTCCAGTCTGGCAAAAATCAACCGATTTTCATGCTGCCTGCGATCGGGTTTTGTTTTTCATGTAAGCTCAATTAAAATTCGAGAAGGAATTCCTGAGCAGCGACAATCAATTCCAAGACAAAGGCCGTTTAACACCCCACAAGCGTGAGATTACAATCAAGCCCAATGAAATATGGGACTCAGACAATGGCTCATTAGATCGCTTGGCTTTCGGCCAAACTAGTTTGGCTGGCGGGCCTAAACTGTGTAATTATTACGGGTCGGCCCAGCCGCAGCTTTCAGAGGCTCGGAATTATAGTTCGGCCGTAAAATAGACAAACAAGTTAATCCATTAGCGAGTGAGACATCTTGGCTAGAACCGGGAAGAATCCAGCTATTAAGTGCATATATCTCATTGTTTCTTATTGTCTATGTGGCGGGACTTTCGTATGGTAAT
The DNA here is from genome assembly GCF_043229965.1 of Drosophila suzukii. Lineage (NCBI taxonomy): Eukaryota > Metazoa > Arthropoda > Insecta > Diptera > Drosophilidae > Drosophila > Drosophila suzukii. The sequence goes on along the minus strand of NC_092081.1, from coordinate 7,204,318 downwards.
ATCGGAAAATGTGCCAGCTGCCATTGGGCTATCCGACTGCATAATAAATTATGAAATTTTACAGTTGCAGCCGCGGCTGAGTGAGTTGTCACGTCTGCGGCTTTCTAAACCACTTAGGTAGGCAGTGATAAGTCCATAGATATGTCGGATTCTGTGATGCTGAATGGGATTCTTGATAACACGGTTTTCAGCCCGTTGAAAAGAGGTTCTCCGCGGCGGGGGCCAGAGGAAAAATGCAGCTCAAGTGGGCGCATTACAAAAGGTTGAACGGTGAATGGATTTAACTGCATGCCGGGAAAGTAAACCAAGACAAAGCAATTGACTTTTTAACCTGCATTTGTGTAAATTACACTCGGAGAAAAAATCTACATAAATAGCCATAAAATTAATTGCTCCTGTCTGCCATTTTCCACGCAGTTTCTCAGCCGCCGGCCATGAAAACTTGAAGCCCCGACAAATGCCCGGCAATAAAAGGCACCATAAAGCCACTTTATGTGTGTGTATGCCAAATGCAAAAAAAGGAGGGGGGTACAAATCCTGGTCAACTAGGTAATTCCAACTGGGGATTGATGACAGAGCCGCCAGCCACTCAAACCGAACTAGAGTCGTTTGGAAAATCACAAATAATAGCAACGTAAAAGGCAACTACTGTATTGCGGGGCATGCAAATTGCGCATACGCCTCGTTGGCACAGTCAGCAGTACGATTTCAATCAGCCGATGCCAGTGGGTCAGGCATTATCAGATATTAACGCCGGCAATTTGGCATCGGATGAATTACGCGACAAGCGTCGATGGCGTCACTTACACATGTCGAACAACCGCCATCAATAAATACTAACGGTGCCTCGCGGCATCAGACTTCCCATTCTATAACCCAACCGCACCACTCCATCTGGCCTCTCCAGATTTTCAGATCTCCAGATCTCCAGTCTTCTATCTTCTGTCTTGGATCGCCGGAAGTCTTTGTTTGGGCATTCGCTGGACCGGCTCCATTTTTGCCTTATGATTATTGTGTGATCGCGTTTTAATCGCATCGGAGCAGAGCAGCGCTCTTTGTGGCACATGTGAATCATGCGCAAGTGCCGCTTTTCCCATCCGAAGACCGGTTTCCCCCACTTACCCACTCATTGGGCTCTAATCACACCCGCTGTCTAACTGCAAATCTGGATGGGATCGCGTGCTGCGGCCCGACTTTGTTGCGGTTGGAAACCATCTTCCATTTCTGTGCTAGCCGGAAGCCAGTGGCTCTGTTTGGGCGGTTATGACTGCGATTGTTCTTGCTTATAATTCAATTAAGTGGATGTAGCTCTACTTTGTTGTGAGCCTCGAATTCCTTCCGCAAGATGTTGACTCTTCGAGGTGGAATGTTTACTCTTGTGTTGCTTGTTTGATGCATGCACAGGAAAAAAATATAATTGCCACTCTATTTGGATATCTTCAGTTTCATAACTGCTATATCTGAGGCATTCCGACATGAAGATTCGCAATAAAACATAGCTATCTGACGATTTATATAATAATATTATAAATATTAAATTAAATTTAAACTGGGTTTATGACACATAATTCAATATATTCCACATGAAGTTAAAAAAATCCTTCGATATTGTAAAAAGAAGTATTAGTTTCTTGAGTCCAAGCAATCAAATCCAAACAAGAAACACTTAAAACTGTCATAAATATCACCATAGCATTTGCTAAGGCTGTTTTCATGATTTTGTTCGGTTGGCACTCAAAATGGTTGACCGTTTAACTTTTAATTGAGTTGTCAATACCAAACCGACATCGCTCCGTTCTTCTACCATAGACTTGTGTACTTCTGATCTTTGATCTTTCCAAGGCTTTGGTAATCTGATAAACATTGCCTCCGCTCTTGATTGACAGCCTTTCCCTGGCATTGATCTCATAAATATGAGCCCAGACCTCGCTTTTTGTCGACTCCATTAAGGCGGTCTGCTGGCACTAAGCTAAAAGCAGCTTAATGCACTCTGGGATGCCCAGATACTCACAGATAGAGATAGAGATATAGATAGACAAACATACACAGGATACATATAGCATATACCATGCAGTACGTGGATGGGATGATGGTAAGCTGCAATTGCTGCTAAGGCATTTGGCTACCACTCAAGCAGCTGCGGCAGTCAGCGCTGATGATGATGAAGATGAAGATGAAGTTATTATTATCTGACAAGGGCATCGCCGCCAAGGAAACTGCAGTGAATCGCACTTAGCAGCGCTGTTTTCCACGTTTCCACATTTTCCACCGATACCTGCCTCAGAGGCTACGTGTCTGCCGTCTTTATTAGAGGCGTGACTAATCGGCCCGCAGCCCCGATGGCCAATGGATGATGTCTTATATTCGATGAAGATGGCCCGATGGCTGACTGGGTGCCATCATCATCTCTGCTTTTGGCCATTAGCAGTGGTAAGCGTGTACGCTTCGCTATTTGCCTTACATCCAATCACTATTAAGGGTTCAAGCTGCCAATTTCCAGTGTCTACACAAATTTGATTAGTTTTCCTTCTTGGGCTGGCGGCCTCAGCTTCCGTGTGCGGTTTGGGGAAAGTGTTAAATTTATGCCCCGGCGGTTTTCATCTAGCTCGAAAGTAAATTATAGGCAATCGATCAAGATGGTGGGCCTTTGTCTAGTGTCCAATTTCCAGTCGAGAAAGTCGAGTTTTCCTCGGGCTGTGTTTGTATCTGTATCGAAAGAAGTTGTGTTGAGCGGGCTCAGAAAAAGAAAAAAAAATAAAGTTTTTAAGACAATCAATCTGTGGAATTATCCACTTACAAAAATTGATTTATAAAAACCCAAACTTAAAAGGAAGTGCTTGTATCGATGGGATGTATTTAAAAAACCTACTGGTACTTCGTACAACTAACGAATCTATTTTATTTTCCGAAAGAAACCTTATAAAGTACAAAAACAAAGCGAAATAAATTTTCAAAGAAAAGTGTATAAACAAAACGCAAACAAGTAATTAAAGTTCCGCACGAAGCTGAATTTACTGCAGAAATTTTTAAACCGAAAAACAAAAGCAACCAAAAAAGCAGCTACAAGTACAGAATGTCATTGCTAACAAGAAAAGAGAACGAGAACTGAAAAATAATTACGGCCCGGGAACAATAATAATAAGCAACATGAGCAGCCTGACAGCAGGAGGAGGAGTAGCAGGAGGAGTTGCTGGAGGAGTTGCAGGAGGATCAGGGGCAGATGCTGCTGCCAGTGGCCAGGCCACAGTCACTGCCACTGGAAACATGGAGCCGGCGATGGTGCCACGTACCGCCAATTTGCTGGCATGCAAACAATGGTGGCGCGTCTGCTTTTTGTACGGCGACCAGCAGAAATATTATCGACAGCTCTATAGCAAGGCGGCGGCCCAGCGGCTGGCGGACGCTAATCAGGATCCCGACAATGGCCGCGATCGGGACTACGACACCGTGGACTGCGATCTTATCGCCGGGCAATTAGATGCCGCCGAGGATGCGGACGATGGCATCGATCTGGGGGATCATGGGGGGACTCCGAGGAGCGGTGGAGGCGGAGGTGGAGGAACGGCGCCATCGGGTCGTCCGCTCTTCCCGCTCTCCTCCTCCCCGCGACGGAGCAAGAAGCTCCTGAGATCCCTGCGAGCCCATGTCCGCGGGGAGAAGTCTGCCAAGTCCACCACCAATGGATCCACCAACGAGTCCAGCGAGATGACCCAGCGGAATGCCAGGGTAACCGTCCTCGATGATCCCTTTCTCTTCGGCATAGACGCCGATCACCTGGGCGATCTGGTGGTGCGGGGCAAGCGCTACAGTCCGCTGGATGCCACCGAGAACATGGCCAAGTTCTACGGGGAGCAAGAGGGAGCCACGGCCCAGGTCCTGGAGATTATCGAGCAGGAGGAGGATCCACCAACGGAGCAGCAGCAGGAGCAGGAAGCTCCCAAGCCCGCCCTGCCGCCCAAGCTGAAGCAGCAGCGCCCTGTGCCACCACTGCCACCGCCACCGGTGAATCGGATTACCCAGGTCCAGGATCAGGATAGGGACCCCCAGCCTGCAACACCACAAGTGCCCCTGCAACCCCTGACCGCCGGCGATCTTCAGTTTCTGAACCTGAGCCTGCGGCACCGCAGTTTACCGCGCAGCATGAAGCCGTTTAAGGATGCCCACGATATCAGTTTCACTTTCAACGAACTGGACACGAGCGCCGCCGCAGCGGAAGTGGCCACAGGAGCCGCCCAGCAGGAGTCAAATGAGTGAGTAGCCTTCCAAGTCCATTTGTCAAAAGCCATTTGGCCGCCCTTTCTCGGCCGCCTTTGCCCACTGCCACTGCTGCTGACAATTCAAATGCATAAGTTTTGCTGGCCCAATGATTGATTACCAGGAGCCAGGAGTTTAAGAGGAGTCTCGGGAGGCAGGAGACAGGAGGCTGCAACTTGTTGCGCAAGACGTTTGCCGAGGCAGGAGTCAATGAACACACATTGCGTGTTCTGCGACCAAGACGAACCGCAAGATACACGCAACAAGCAACATCCAGCCACTCGGGCAACTTGTTCTTGTCTTGGCGGCCTGAAACCGAAACAAAACCCCCGGAACAGTGGTCACACCCCCTGCGGAAATCAGAGCAGAGAAAGTGCACTGTGGCCTCTTAAGAGCTACTCATTTCGGGGAGCTTAGAGATATTCTGTAAATTATAGAACCTTGCATATCATAATATCTTTTCCGAATGCTAGTTGCTATTGGAAAAGTATCTTTAGTAGTGTATAATGCCTCATTTTGCAGTTAGCCTTAAGAAACACATCCAATTACATCAACCTTAATGGGAAATGATATTTTGATGGTTTTGTTTGTTTATGTGAGCAGAGATTCCACATACCACTGATTGAAGAAACATTGAAATGAAATAAGTTTAAATTTAACTAGTACCAATGTATCCATTTATGTTTACAATTTTTCAGAATATTACTAGGCTGAAGGATTTATTTAAAATTCGATGAGGTTATAGATTGTTTAGGAATTTAAAAATTTACTTGGAAATATTAAGCTCATAATACATTATGACTAATATCTAAGTCTAACGAGTTTCTGAAATTTTTCGAAAACCATTTACTCATTTTTTATAGAACCACCTTAGAGGATATATGCTACATATCTATACTACATACAAGACTAGGATTCAAATTTTAGTCTGTAAGGCAGGCAAATTTCAGCTTTCATCTGCAACCAGTTCCATAACCACTTTGCCCCAGTGTGCCTCTGGTTGAATGTCTGGTTTCGATGCGCTGCGTTGCACTCTGGTGCAGAGATCCCCCGTTCCGAACCCGTTCCCCCGGGTTCCCGTGCTCATACGCATCACTCACGTCGGGGCTCTGGGGCTCTGATACTCTGAGGCTCTTACTGTGGGTCTCCACTTACGCGGGCATTCTCGGGTTACGCATACGACGCGGTGCCTCTGGGCCGGCGGCGCACAAACGACAACTGCCATAGTGTGATTTACCAGGGGCCTTTGTCCGTCCCTCGCGGGTCCCGATCTTTGGGCAGATCGGTGGCAGCGGCAGATATAGTATACCATATACTTGCATATGGCTGGCGAGGAGCTGGCGCAATTCCAGTGCTCTGCTCTGGCGAGCTCCGCTTTCATGTCATGATTTTGCATAATGCCATGCAAATATCGGGGGCCCTAAGCCTAAGTTATTGTGTTTTGCGAATGGCAGGCACGCAGCTTATGAAATATGGCCGGCGATTGTTTTCCCTCAGCCGCATGACATTTCCTCCTTTTCATTCTGCCAGGGAATGGGAATCGCAAATGGGGAGCGCTAAGTTGGGTTGGGTTGGAAAACAATATTGGCATATATTTCCATGGACATTTAAGGGCTTTGATTTAGTATGCAGGCCTTTGGGAGCAAACAAAAGACTTAGGCAACGAACTCGCTGCTTGGGAAACGGAGTAGGAGAAAGAGCCACAACTCAATTAGCTGTTGGCCAAGCTCATCATGGCGCTGGTGATGGCAATGAAGATGATCAACTTTGGCAACCACAAATTAGAGGCCAGAGCCACGTTCGGGAGCTGCATTGGCAAACGGCCTGCTAACAGGAACCGCCAGCGATACGAAGCGATTCCAAGCGATTCGAAGCGATTCCAGCAAGAAGGCAATCAAAGCATAATTAATAATAATAACAGACGCCGTTTTGATGTGCCTCTGACACGGTCTCAACCCGATCCGTCTGCAATCCGGTAGCCACACGCGATTCTCCATTCTCGGTTCTTGAATCTCCCATATCCCATCACCCATCTCCCATCTCGATTCTCGATGATTCTCGCCCAGAAGCCCAACGGCTGCCATCGATGAGTCGAGAGTCCCATCCCACCGCACTCGCATTAGTTCCCAGATCTATGCAAAACTGTGGATTCCGAATCTGGTTTCGCCTGGGCTTTTAATTGCATGGGCCCCAGAGCGCTTAATGAAGATATTAAAAAATTGCACTGCAATAATTTCTCCAGCTCTGCGCCGAATGAATGGCTTCTGGTTTGTTCACATTCTGCGTTGGCAATTAACTTGTGTTCAGCCCGTGTCTAAGCATTCAATTCAATCTTAACTGCCATCGAGTGCCGCATAAATCTCGAGAGCTTAAGCGGGATCCTCGTCACGGCCTGCGTCTCCATTTCGCGTTAAGGGGCTGGATCGGGCGGGGACACATTTACGACTTGTTCGGCAGTCAAAATGAACAGAAAAACAAAAACCTATGAACAAGAATTTGCTTGGGAAATTCTGAAAACCTCTCTACACCACCGACCATCCTTAAGCCTTTGCGGCAGTACTTAAATTTTAGGGTCCGCTGAGGGAGCAATATGTTGCAAGGAAGTGCTGATTCTAGGGATGGCAAAAACATGTATATTTCATGTGTATTTTTAAATATATTTATTATTCATTGGTATGACGATGAAGAATGTCATAAAAATCTCGGGTAATGCTAAGTGTCTTCAATACTTGATTACAATTTTTTGAATTACTTTATTGAAATAATTTAATATTATTCCTTTAGTCAAAGAAGGATATCCTAAGAAAAACAAGTATACCACATTTGTATTTGATGACTCAGAAAAAAGCAACCGCTCTCTCGAGCTCAAAAGTAAGCGAAGATTACTTCAATCTCAAGTTCTCTAAATTGAAAATCAAAATGGACCTTCATAAAAAATATAAAAACACTTCATCTCGAAAAACATTCCTTTGATTCAAGATCGTTTCTTCTTGAATATTTAGAAGTGGAACTTTGGATATGATTAAATTTTTCTGGATTTGATGCATACTTTGTTTCTATATACTAATACAATATTGTCATTGTTCAATTTGTGTCCTATCTTAAAGTTAAATTAATTAAATTGTTTTCTAACTTACAATTATTTCGATATTATTATACGATACTTGCAAACATCTATCCATACATAACTTAGCCATCTCATCTTCAACATTTCCACAACAGCAACTCCATGACCATAGAAAACTCTCTTGGCCCATTAATAATGATTTTGGTCTTAATTAACGATGCAATACATATAAAAGACAAATCCCATCTTTTCTACCATTTCCTAATTTACTATAGATATGATAAAATGTTTTCAACATCATTTGTAAATCGATACTTTTGTTTCCCATGCATCACTTGGCCGCTCATCTTCAACATGGCCGCAACAGCAGCTCCTCCATTATTGCGAACTCTCTTGGCCCATTCATATTGATTTTGGTTTTAATTAACAAAGCCATTAGGGGCACTCGCCTGCGAGCCGCAAATGCCGCCGCCCCTGACAAATGCCACGAATGCGGCCCTGCTTTCTGGGGGCGTGGCTGCGGCGCTGACTGTGTTGCAGATGCAACTTAATTGCAGCAGCAAAGTGCAGCCAAAGCGACGCTGATGGCGGCGGCAACTTGCATGACTTGGCCCAGACAATTGGCCAACTGGCTCGGCGCTCTGTGAGCCAGGCTAAAACTCCGCTTTTTAAACGGCGCCAGAGAAGTGCGAGACAACAGCGACAACAACAGCGACACAGCCTTGTGATTTATTTATGCATGGCGATAAAATATGATTTTGTTTTCGTCATTTTTTTTTTGTTTAAAGTATTTTTTACATGTACGAATGGTACATATGGTATATTGTATATGGTTTGCCTGCCTGGTAATGTGAAAATAAACCAAGGCCATTAAGCGTCTCCGCTCATGTTAGCCATGCTAATTGCCCAAAGTGGCGGGCGGTCGGTGGGCGGGGGGCGGTGCTTAGGCCATGTTTATACGCATTTATGGCCGGCAGAACTGCGTGGCATATTAATTGTGTCTTGGGAATTGTGTTTCCCCTTTTGGCCGGGCCTTTCTCAGGCCTCTTAAGCCGCTGTCAAAATGACTGAAATTGAAATCGGTTTTCGTTGGCCCCCTTGGCTTGTCTGCGCCCACATCAAAGCGATTCGCAGTGGATCAGCATAGGTTTATAAACGATATGTGTCTAACATATAGGTATACATATGTCAAAACAAGTGCGTTGGTTGGGAAGGGATTTTCGGGATTAGTTTAGCCGAAAGTTGACACTTGACTGACAGATCAAGACAGACACGGGCAAATTCCTGGGCCCAAGAATGTCGGGAATTCCCCCGCCCCCTGGAAACTAATTAATAAAACATTTAACGCACTCACACAGACACGCAGGGCAATAAATTAAATGCTCAGGGGGGTTGAGGGGGGATTGCAGTGGAGAGGCAGTCGCGTAATTTTTATTGACAGCTTCACTTTTTGCATTTAAATTGCCTGCATGCCACTGGACAACTAGCAACCAGCAACCAGCCACTAGCAACCTGCAACGTGCAACTTGCAACCTGCAACATGCAACAGAGTGGCAAGATTCCGCCTGCATTAACACTCTTTGCATTCCTGCCTCGTTAGCTCTTGAACTTGCCTTCAAGCGGGTTTTCCAGCGATCCACTAACCGCGATAAGGGGGACGAATTATCATTGTTCGGGACGAGAGTGAGTGGGGCCTAGAAGGCGGAAACTTAACAATTTAGCCGCACTTGTATGCTAATCTGCCGGATCGCCAGAAGTCGGCTTTCAGATGACAAATCGGCGGAATTACCAGTCTCATCGCCACAATGAAAGAGGCCTTTTTGCCGCTATTAGCAGGCAGGTTGCAACCTCCGATGCAATGTGCAATGTGCTGCATCATTTCACTGTCAGGGCATCTCATAAAATGCAATTAGCAGCTAATTATTTTTGCCATGTCGCCAGTTGTTGCCAGGTTGTCAACGAGCCTCCGAGAACAGTTAGTGCAAAAGTGCATTTTACCGTTCTAACTTTTTGTCAAACAGCGAGCCAAATCAAAAGAAGGAATCATAAGTCGATGCACAGAATACCCTGCAGAAATTAAGAAACCTCATGTAGGCAATTATGCAACGCATCAGAAGATAATCCAGCGCTGACAGAGTTCTAAATGGAAAATCATAAAAAAACAATGCCATGAAGATTACATATAATCCAAAGGACTTACATTTTTCAGTATACAAAACTCCCCATAACCCTACACCGAGTGTACTTATATTGAGGCGTTTAAAATACTACTAAAAGTTAAATAGGTTTATATTCCGTTCTGAAATAAAAACTTAAGAACTAAAATATTGCAAACTACCTTTATATTTGCTACAACTTTGAAATAAAGATTTAAATAAATACTGCTAAACAGTAATAAATATTAGTACCATATTTGGACAGTTCCCATTTTGACTTTAGCTGTACATTTTCAAAAAAAGTAATCAATTTATTATACATTTATGTGTCAGAAAACCATTTTTCACATTCTTTTTGGCCAAATCCCGCCATAAAACGTTCTGTCTGATTAGATCAGTTTGTTAAAACATAACTCATTCTAATAAAGCAATTACAGTTTCCAATACCGGAGATACCACGATTGATTTACTCCCGCCGAAAGCAATCTTTGACTCCACTGCCTTTTAGAGTCAGAACTAATTCCCCGTGGAATTGGTCAGTTGGTGGCCAAAACCCAAGCACTCTGCACACTCTGTTTTCGGCCAACTCTGAACAACTTGCGCTCTCTGCGTAGGCAGACGAACACAATTTCTTTGCTGCTGGTTTTGTTAATGGCCAAGAAATTAGATTCCAATTTCAGTTGGCCATAAATCAAAATAAGCCAACATGCAGCAGCAGGAGCAACAACTGCAGCAGCAACTATGAAGTTTGCTTTATTACGGTTAATTTGTGAACAGTTTTGTTGCCATGCCAGCCACATAAATCAAATCAGATTTGGTTGGTGGGGCTCGATGCCGACATGTTTTAGCATCCGAATGTGTCATTAATAATTACGCTTTGAATGCAGTTTTGTTGGTCCCCGGATAAGCCTTGATTTATGCCCCAGATCACACGTTTTCCGGCCGTCTTTCGAGTGGAAATCTCACTTAGTCGGGCAAACAGTCTCTCGAAAAGGCGATCTACTGACCTTCAGGGCTTCGTAGATACTAGATGCCACATTCTCAACGAGGTCTGCCAACACTCGAAGCGTGATTTCCTTCGCTCGCCGTGTTTGCTTAGCGCTGAATAAAAATCAATCAGTGCCAATTTGTTTACCAAATCATCATAAAAACCGAGGCAAGCCATAACCCCGGTCCCAGATAAAACTACTCAACCTAACGGATGCGTCCGTAGGAGAACGAAATGTAATTATGGTCAAAAACAAAATTGAGCATAATCACTCCAGCAATAAAGGCAGCATTAATGTATAAAAATCGAAGCATCAAACAAAAAAAAAGTCGTAGAAAAAACCCAAAGACGACAAGGAACAAAAAGCATGGAGCAAAAAACACAGCCAAAGACACGGCTTCAATTAAAAAGGCAGAAGAGGAAGGGGTTTTCAGGGGCCAGGGAATGGGTAGACCGAAGTGGAGAAAACAAGTTCATAGACCAAAGACAACGACCGCAGAAGCAGCAAAATCTCCGGATGAATGCCGTGGGCCCCGACTTGGAACACACACAGCCACGGATATATGGTTATGGTGTGGTATGGGATGGCATGGGATGGTATGGGATGGCATAGGGATCTTGAGTAGGGGAGTTCGGGAATGGGGAACCAGCAGGCACTACCTGGTGGGCGACCCAAAACAGCACACGCGTTTTCCAGCAGCCTGTGCTTTGATGTATTTGCCACAAAGTTCGCTATTAATTGGCCGTTGCTCGAATAAAAAATAATGCCTTGAATCAATTACCCTGCAAACAAATTGGAACTTCTCCCATCACCGCCTTTAGCTCACCGAATTTGCATTGATGATGCAATTTCTCTTGCAGCCATTACGAAAGCGCTGTTCTTGCACAAACCTGATCGTGGTGTTTCCATTTTGCCAGCGAAGAGGGTTAGGATCGCGGTCTCTTGAAGATGGCCAAGTGCGGATCGGGATGGTCGGAATGGGGGGTGGGGGGTTTTGGCTCTGTGTGCCGCTTAGCACACAAATTGCTGGCATAGTTGCTGTTTGCAGCTGTGAAAATTTGCACGCTCGGCAAACAATTTTCCTGCCCGTTAGTAGAGGGGCAAAAAAGAAGATCGTCTGAAATGTAGCAGCAGCATATGTATTATATTTGCCGCCTGCGATGAGTGGCAATGTGCACTGGCCGCCCGAACTTTAATTGGTTTAGTTCTGCTTAAAGAGATAAGCCAACGCAATTCGCGCCATTATGCAACTTTCTAAACGGGCAAATTAGTACAGTCGCCGCCGCCTTTAGCACGAGTAATTAGTGCCCGTGCCACTTGGCGTATGCGTAATAAACGCACCTGGGAGTGGACCACACGCAGGTGGGAAGCAGACGAACGCACATACCTCTACCGACTGGCATTCTTAATCAACTTTCAGGCTGGGCGAGAACAAAAAACCGTTTGCCTGCTGCCTGCCAAAGTCAATAAAAATGTCAACACGGCAAATGTCATGTTGACAAGGCAGACAGAACAAAACGTGCTGGTTCTGCGGCTGCTGATCCGGTGGAAAAATGCCAAGTGGTTCTGGGTTCGGAGTTCTGGGTTCTCCACTCTGCGTTCTGCGTTCTGGGGAATATGGACATTCTCCCCACATATAAACTTTACGAGCTTTTCCACCGCTCCTTTCTCCCGTCCAGCTATTTTTATGGACAATTCAAAAATCGTTTATGACAATCGCACCGAACCCAGTGGAGCTGGCAAAGCTTTTTAATAAAAGTTTGGTTGCTTTTGTTGCTGCTCTCTCTCTGTCAGGGATAGTAAAACAATAAAAGGATATACGGACAGGTAGAAAGGGGACTGGTAGTCCTGCCACATAATTGCTGTCCAGCTGAGAGACGTCGTAAAACTAAAAGCAAACAAGTCTTAATGGTGCGACACCTGTCCCTGAACTCACAAGAGGCCATACAAGCAGTCCTTACAGAGTAAAAAATGATATAGGGGAAGCCTAAAGCGTAATTTATATATAAGAAATCAATTATTGAAATCATCAAACTACAATGTTATATTCTATTTCCTGAGAATTTACCAAGTACCATGTAATATTTAAGGAATAATTGAAAATTTTTAAATCATTTCACAGGTGATAATCCATTTCAAGCCTTATTTCTCTCCGTGTAAAAGCAAGTTGGAACAGAAGTTTCGCACCGGGTTCCCTGGTGTAACTTTCGCTGCGGATACACAAGTATTAGCAGGCTTATATATACCTACACGATTATTTTTCGGCTGCTCTTCCGACATTAACCCAAATCACACAAATGACTTGAGAAAACCGCACACAAAGTGCCAAAGTGATTTGGGGCTAACCTTTTGGGCATTGTGTTCGGTGGTTTGGGGCCCCGAGATATCTCTGCATACCCCCCCCCCTATTTTTTTTTAGCCATCACCATCCGCTAAACTGTCTTTAGCCGAGCATTGAGCCGTCGCTCATCGCTCAAGCTCTGTGGCAATTTGTCAACGCGACCGCCGCATAATGATCATTCATTTGGATGCCAGATAAGCGCAGACGGGGCTAAATATAGGCACTTGCCGCAGATCCCAGCTGCAGCTGGCCCCTCAATGGCCCCTCCTCAATGGGCCAACTCTCTGTGGATCTGTGAACTAGTTTTCCAGAAGGGCCTAGACGGGCCAAACCAGTTCTCTGGGTCAACGACTGCCAAAGTAATTGAGTCGGCGACCGCAGAACGGGGCCCTCTGCTGTCGATCAATGCAAATAGCGCCAAAGGCAGCTGTTGGCCAGGCCAAAACTGGCGGGCTTATTTCTGCAGTTCCTCGAGTTTCTTCAGTTCCTTTAGATACCATATGTATATGCAGCTCCTGTTGCTGCGGGACTGGCCAACAATGTTGCGCAACATGGGCCACATGCACTTTCCATTTTGTTCTCCCGCCTTAATGACTTCATAGACCTGTGCCAAATTGAAACTTGCCACAATTGCTTTGCCAATTTCACGCAATTCGCTGCAGTCAACAATAAATTTGTGCTGGTCCAGGCCGGAAAAAAAGAGGGCCAAGAAGAAATGCAGGTCGCACAATAAATTCGCCAGGCAGACCCACAGGCTCCCAGGCGAATTTATAGAGTTTAGGCACAGTTTCGCCTGGTTTTGTAGACGGTTTGGTGGGGCCCCGAAGTCGGGAACTGGTAATTTGAGTTTGAAAGCGGCTGATTTGACGGCGGGCAACACTTTGCAATCGGGGGTCTCCAGCTGCGATACGTTGCACGTGCATGCCTGGGGATTTGGATTTGGACTCGGCTTTGGTTTTTAGCTTTGGGACTCCGAATCACATTTCACCCCGACCCACAAGCCCCGCCGAAAACGGAGCGAAACTCCATTGCAGTTCCCCAAATGCAGTGCCACCACGCATTCTTGCATTTACAGCTCAAAAATTCAAATGTCAAACAATTTTTTCGGGATTTATTCCCCATTGAAAGTCGCAATCTGTGCAATTAATTTGCCGGCAAACCGCAGAAACCGCTTGGCACATAGCACTCGCCCAGCTATTGACACGTCAGTGGGTCCCAGTCCCAGTCCCGGTCCTAATCCCATTCCCGATCCTACTCTGAACTAGAAATGGAATTGGAAAATGTTAAATCGGGATGTGGCTGGCGAAAAGAAAGAATTCACTGGCTAAAACAACAAAAGGGCGGACAGCATTGTTTTGATAAAACGCCCGCATGAACTCGCATTTCCAGTTCGGTTCAGTTCAGTTCAGCTCCAACCACGCCCCTTCCCGCCCACGCCCCCACTCAAATATATATCTATGTATCTGTAGCTACATATGGGGGACTGTATGTGAGTATCTGCACAATGCACAGTTATCCTTTGATATGGCAAACTGCCATGAAATGGTGCGTGCTTATTTCCCCGATGTCAAAGGAGCGGTGCAAATGCACTACGAAAACCAGAAAAAACCTTAATTGAAGTAGGATTAAGGGTTAGGCGATTTCCTATTAATCCTTCTACGGAAATGTTTTTAAAGACCTTAATTGGATTTTTATTGGCGTACAATGACTGCGAGAACATCGAAATCAAATATTTGACAAGTTTTGATCGGATCCTAAACTAATCCTCAGCCAGCAAAATAAAATTGTAGTTTTCGTAGTCTCTCATGACTGAATAGTGCGGTTTTGGGTGTTCTTAAAAATGAAATGTCTGAAACTTTTAAAAAAGTTATCTTTTTGACGACAATCGACAAACATCATATACCATATTATATACTATATCATTAAACAAATCATATACCATATCATATACCATATTATATACCATATCATATACTATATCATATACCATATCTTATACCATATCAGATACCATATCATATACCGTATCACACCATACTATGTCATATACTAGTCATACTTATCCGGTAATTCTAAATTCCCTGTTATTTTAAATAATTTTTTAAAGTTGAGGACCATGATATCCGTTAGTAGCATTGAACAAATGTATTATTTTTTTTAAACGTATCTATAAAAAATATAGAATACAACATTTCTTTTTTATAATTACTATTTTTATAATTATTATTATGTAGTTATAGAACTACAGATCGGATCAAACTGTTTTTCCAAAATGCTTGTAACCGGAGACGCCACAAAAAACGGGTTACAGGGCATTCCAGCCCGTCTAGGATAACAATGTCAGAAAATGGCAAAATGACAACAGCGACAGACCTGCGGGCTTTACAACAACGATAACAACAAAATAGCAACAAAAGCAACGCAGAGCTGTCGATTTGTTTGTGTAAATGCTGTGAAGCGTATATTTTTCATTTTGACGTTTGCAAAAACAAATCCCTCCGCCCCAAACCCCCACTTTTGACGCCGTCAAAATAAAAAACGCATGAAAAACAAACTAAAATTGACAGCTTGTTCGACGGCCAATAGGAAGTAAAAAACCGCAAAAAAACCCAACGAATTACAAAAGGAATACAATGAATATGATTTCCATGCGGTTTTATATTACATTAACAATATGATTCGGCTTTGCGGCTAGGGATTACCACGTTTTTTTCCTTTTATTTCAGCTTTTCCTCCGCCGGCCTTTAACCTGGCAGTAAGCAGGAAATATTTTAATTAAATTTTTAAATTTTAATTAAATTCTGATTAGTCAAGCCCGTTTCGCCAAGTCACGTTTTCCGCCCGTTCTCATCCAACCCATTTCCTTGCAGGCCCATCAGCCGGACTCCGCTAACGCAGATCTCGTATCTGCAGAAGATCCCCACGCTGCCGCGCCACTTTTCACCCAGTGGGCAGGGCCTGGCCACGCCCCCCGCCCACGGCCTGCCTAGCAGCTCCTCCGCCAGCGCCCTCTACGCGGCCCAAGCGGCGGCCGGAATCCTGCCCACCTCCCCGCTGCCCCTGCAGCGCCACCAGCAGTACTTGCCGCCGCACCACCAGCAGCTCCAGGGAGTGGGAGTGGGAATGAGTCTGGGATCGGGATCGGTATCGGGAGCAGCAGGAGGAGCCCTGCCCCTGGGCCCCCAGTATTCGCCAGGCTGCTCCACGAATCCCAAGTACTCGAATGCCCAGCTCCCGCCTCCGCCGCACCACCACCACCAGCTCTCGCCGGCTCTGTCCACGCCGTCGCCACCCTCGCTGCTCCACCATCCCGCCGGAGGCACCTCCTCCGCCGCCGGACACGCCCCCTTCCTGGGCGGACCGCACATGGACATGCAGCGGCAGTCGCACTCGGACGACGACAGTGGCTGTGCTCTGGAGGAGTACACCTGGGTGCCACCAGGACTGCGGCCTGATCAGGTGAGTCCTAATGATAGAAATCCTACCTGCACTAGATACAAATCCTGCCATATATAAAAGTACCTACCAGATCTTAATCTTAATTTTGTGTCATTAAAAATAATCGGAAATGAGTTACTTACTACAAAGATTAAGTAGATCCTTTTAAACTTTAGCAAAAATATGGTATCTATAAGAAGAAACAACATTAGAGTAGGTACTCTCTTACAGATTTTTATCTTCATTTCTCATCCTTTAAACCAAATGTAATAAGTTACAAGGCTTCTAGGAAATGAAATGGGATCCATTCTGATTTCAGCAGAAACAGGATTAGTTTTATAGTTACAAAATGACAAAAGAGTAAACTCTTAGGATTGGTTTTTGGGACTTACTTCAGAAATTTATTATCATTTTGATTACTTCAAGCTATCTTAGAGAGACAAAATCACACGGGCCTAGCAAAAAATAGAAAACCTTTTAAACTTAATTTTTTTTCATTTTTTATTTCCTTTGATTTTAAAAATACATACTTAAAAGATTTTAAAACAAGTCATACTTTCGAACCCTGCTTTGTTCAATCGATGGTGTTTAATATAAACTATAGAACACATATTTTCTGAGCCTTAAGTTCTACAGAACTACAAAAAGTTGTCATATTTAGCTGTACCATAACATGAGGTCAGGAATGGCGGTGTCCCAGTTTGAAACAGGCTCTGCAAATATCTCGTGGCTCTTTGGGACACTTCTTGGCCCCAAGGCTTCCTCCGATATGCACTAAAAGACCTGGACGTCTGAGGAGTGCCGATTGCAGTGAGGAACGCGCAGTGCCAAGGGCAGGCCCCGGATGGCAGGCGAGATTTGTGGGCTGGCGATAAGCGGGATACTTGAGTTATTGTGCGTTATTTTGTCACTCGGAGCGAGCTGTAAATAAATACACGCGACGGGGCCATAAATCAGCGACTGGTGGCCAGGATCGCCTGGCAAGTTGGAGAAGATGCAGCGGAGTGGCCAGAGGCGATTGCAGTCGAGGATGGCGACATGAACTGGCTCCGCTCGACTCTATTGGAGCGTGTCAATTAGGCGAAGGTCTAGTCTGGATGTCCAAGTGTCCGACTGTCCCTCGAATTAGATAGCGCTAATGAATGCTCCTCCGCCGGCCAGCAGCCATTCCTCAATTCGCATTTGACTTTAATGGCCAATTCAATTGTGGCTGGAAAGCGCCGCAGCCGTGCTTTTTTCAATTATTTGCCAGGCGCCGAGAAACGAAACGAACTCGTAAATTATTCGCGTAAAATATGCGACAATGCCAAATAAATCTTTCACAATCTGCCCCGGCAGAAGTGCCCAGTTCAGTTCCCATAGTCCATGGCCCATGGCCCATAGCCCATATCCCAGTTCGCAATTCCGAACTCTGAAATTTGGAATTTTTTCGGGGTCTCGGCCGTTTTGCATTCAACTCTTTGACTTCCGTTAAAGCCATCCCATCCCATCAGATGTCTAGCATTGCATTTCTTCGTTTTGCTTCTCTTTGCGCTGGCTGACTTTACAAACAGAATTGAAAATTTATTTACAGCCATGTGGCAGCAATTTACGTTGATGCGGCATAAGCCATGTGTCAGTCAGCCGCCGCTTGAGCTGGCATTTTTCCACTTTTCCACATTTCCCCTCCGACCCGCCGATGAAAGAACGCTTTGCGAGGAGCGTGGCCAATAAAGTTGGCTTAGCACGTTGTGCACCTTTCAACCTGGCTCAGAAGGCTCCGCGCAGAGCGGCCAAGAAATCAGCGTAATAAAATCAAAAATCTCTGCCCGCTGTGTCGGCTCTTAACCCTTTTGAGCCCGCTGCTTCTTAACTGTATTCGGCCATTCCAACCCATACTTACCACTCGAATCCATCTGCTCCGTTCTCCCGCAGGTTCGCTTGTATTTCTCGCAAATACCCGACGACAAAGTGCCATACGTCAACAGTCCGGGGGAGCAGTATCGTGTGCGACAATTGCTGCATCAACTTCCGCCGCATGATAACGAGGTGAGTACGCGGAGGGGTCCCTCCCATCCTTATACCTATCCCCCTTCCGAACCCCTTCCCAACACCTTCCCAACCCATTCCCAATCCCTTCCCAACACCTTCCTAACCCCTTCCCTAGAACCTGACCCCGAACCCAAGCCCCTCGGGATCGTGGGCCCGTCAATTTTGCGGCATTTATCCCAACTGGAGGAGCTGGCATCGCATGGCAGCCGCTTTATCGTGATTGAAACCAACTCGAATTACGGGCTATGACATTTCAAAGTCAAATTGTGCGACGATTTTCCCACACACCTTCCTTTTCCTATACTGATACAGCCCATGTGCATCCCTCCCGACCATTTCCCGTTTTGTAACCTTTAATTAATCGGGAAAACAAGTGCAGACTCAGTCTGAGTTTGGTATTTAGAGCAGACGCTGACCACAAAAAACAAGTCAAACAAAAACAGGGAATGCTGAGCGGATTGCCAGATATCAGTTACTTGGGTTGGGGACAGTGATGGGAAAGTTTCCCATTTTACAGGCTATTTAAGGAACAGGATATGGGGAACAGGATATGACACGTATGATTCTGGCCAGAACTGACTCTAATACAAATTTTAAAACTTATTCATCGACATACTTAAATAAGAATTTTATAATGCTTGCGGAAGATAGAAATAAATTTGATAAAGAAACAATTAAATGATCTACAAAAATGTATTCCTCAAGCAAATTGGTCTTAATAAAAATACATTTTACATCGATCCACTTATAGGAAGGTAAAATTTATTTTCTTAAATCTCCGAAGATTTCTAAAATATGCCTTAACATGGGCTTAAGAACGCTAAAGTTTACCTGTAATAGTTATCCAAATAACAGAGATTCTTCACTTCCAAATTGATACTCAGCTAAATTAATAGGTACCACATGTACAGCTACTGGGGTACTTCCCATCACTGTTCTGGGGATTGGGGTCTGAGATCTAGAGTCTGGCTAACGATGACTAGAACACTCATTGAAGGCCGGCTCGAAATGAGAAAAAAGAGAACCGAAAAATAAGTGGAGGCAGCCGAAAAAATTTGCATACAACACACAAACGAGAAGCTGACCGCAGACCAGAGACCAGGGACCACAGACCAAAGACCGTTCTGGGGGAGATGGGCAGATGCAGATGGAGATGGAGATGCAGATGGAGTGGACAGCAGGAGGCTGGAGGTGAAGCGTTGATGGGCAGCCTGGGCTACCGGCTACCGTTTGGCCTTTTGCGGTCTGCTCTGCGTTTCTCCGGGCTCTGGGATTTGTGGGATGTGGAATATGGGAATATGGGAGTATGGGATGTGGGCCTGTCTACCACTGAGACAAACAATCTCCGCCCGTTCCCTGTCCGCGCTTCTTGGAAAGATCACTTCAGGCAGCGGTTCGGTTTGGTTTGGTTTGGTTTGGTTCGGCCCACGGTTTGTGAGGTTCCTCGCGCTGTCGAGCCCCACTTGAACATATGATTTCCCTGTCTTTTCCCAAAAGGAGGGGGCACGCGAAGGAAAAGCCACAGTTTTCAGTTACTCGCTGTCATTGCAGGTTCGTTACTGTCACTCACTGACGGATGAGGAGCGCAAGGAGCTGCGGCTCTTCTCCACGCAGCGCAAACGCGATGCCCTGGGCCGCGGCAACGTGCGGCAGCTGATGAGCGCCCGACCCTGCGACGGCGTAAGTATTCCCATCCACCCACTGAGGTTCCCAGAAAAATAATATATATCTAAACAATATATACATTTCCAACCCCTCAGTGCGACGAACTAATTTCCACGGGCGACATCGCCGTGTTCGCCACGCGACTGGGCCCAAATGCCAGCTGGCATCCGGCGTGCTTTGCCTGCTGCGTCTGCCGCGAGCTCCTCGTGGACCTCATCTACTTCCACCGGGATGGACGCATGTACTGCGGCCGCCACCACGCCGAGACCCTCAAGCCCCGCTGCTCGGCCTGCGATGAGGTGAGTGCCCCTTTGACTGATCCTCGCAGGATGGGAATTATTAGGCTGTCTTAAAAAAAGTTTTACTATTGGAGGTTGATTAAGAAGGGAGGAAAATCAATTTCACTTATTGCATAAAGTGAAATTACATGAGATTCAGGAGATACATTTTAGGCCCTTAGTACCAGATTTTGAAAAGGAATTTGTTCGTGCTGACTTTCTCTAAAAGAAACAAACTAGAGCCTTAACGTGACATTAAAAAACAAGGAAGAACGCTATAGTCGAGTACCTCGGCTATCAGATACCCGTTACTCAGCTATATGGAGATATGCAAGCAGAAAAGCGATATTAAAATGCGCCACCTACCGGCGGTATACAGATTTAAGAGTTATGGGCGTTAGAGTGGGCGTGGCAAATTTTTTTTTTGGATCAATCGATAGGTATCGACGAGACCAATACATTTCAGTTAAAATTTTTTATCTAGCATGAAAATTGTGGGCGTCACAGGTTTTCGCAGTTTGTGGGCGTTTAAGTGGGCGTGGCAAACTTTTTTTTGGGTCAATCGATAGGTATTGATGAGAACAATACATTTCAGTTAAAATTTTTATTCTAGCATCAAAACTGTAGGAGCCACAGTTTTGGGCGGTTTGTGGGCGTAAGAGTGGGCGTGGCACGCTGCTGAAACAAACTTGCGCTGCGTAAGAAGCTCGAATCTGCACGCCAAATCTCAATAGCCTAGCTCTTATGGTTTCCGAGATCTCAGCGTTCATCCGGACGGACAGACAGACGGACAGACGGACAGACGGACATGGCTAGATCGACTCGGATTTAACTGATATGTAATGTTCTCATCAATACCTATCGATTGACCCAAAAAAAAGTTTGTCACGCCCACCCTAACGCCCATAAACCGCCCACAAACTTCAAAAAATCGTAAATATGAACGTGGATATCTCGGAAACTATCAAAGATAGAGAATTGGGATTTCAGATATAGATTCCGTAGCCTTATACGCAGCGCAAATTTGTTACGCCTGTGACGCCCACAATTTTTATGCCAGATACAAAATTTTAACTAAAATGTATTGGTCTCGACAATAACTATCGATTGGTCCAAAAAAAAATTTGCCACGCCCACTCTAACGCCCATAACGCTTAAATCAGTATACCGCCGGTAGGTGGCGCATTTTAATCTCGCTTTGCTACTTGCGTATCTCTATTTAGCTGAGTAACGGGTATCTGATAGTCGAGGTGCTCGACTATAGCATTCTTCCTTGTTTTTACATATAATATCCTACGCTTGGAAATAACATGTTTTAATTAGTTCTGAATTTCGAATTTAATTTTATTAAAATCGGACGACTAAATCATAAAGCTGCCATAGAAACGATCGAAAAATTGGAAAATAATATGAAACAAATTTTAGCTTCGGTGTTTTTTGACATATTATCTATACTATTGCGAATATCATTTTTTGTAATAATTATAACTGCAAGGGTATACAAACTTCGGCTTGCCGAAGATAACTTCCTTTCTTGTTTTTATTCAAAAATGAAACATCAAATACATTTCCTAGATTTCCCAATTAATTTCTTAGTTTCTGCTGTCTATGATCAGCATTTTTTTATATCCCCTTTAAACAATTTAAGAATGGTTAAATATGTATGAAAAATCGAAAAATCGAATGGTCGTAAAGACTAAATGTATTTCCCAAGCCATCTAAGCAAGATTATAAAGATATAAAAGTCAGTCACTTAGTCAGCCCCATTTATTTCCCACTCTCAAAATAAGTAAAGCTGAAAAATAAAGCTGATATAGATAGACATACACAGATACTTAGATTTTCAAAAAATCACAGTTTTCCTAGGATGGTGCATTATATTTTTCAGTTGTTTATTAAAACAAAACTAATTTAAGGATTGTAGAACACTGTTATTTTGTTAGACTTCTAAGAACTTTATGTAATTACACATTATTTGAAATTTAACTACTATCGTTATATAAAACTGTAGTTTTCCTGTACGGTTTCTTACATTTTACTCTTAGAATATTTTATTGAATAGAACCCAAACATTATTAATTTTGTCCTTATACAAACAAATTTACAAAAGATAATAAAACGGTATTTTTTATTTTCCGGGAAGGAATGCTAACAACGTTTTGGGCCTAATCATAATTTCCACAAAGGAAAGCGAGTAGGTCCAATCGTCATGCCAGGTACCCCAAACAATTCCGTTAGTTTTGTTGTGTCTGGTCTTACCCTCCCTATAAAACTTTCCATTTAGCTTGCTGTAATTTTAAGTGATTATATTAATGTACATCAATTGTTAGTGAATTAATGTTTTTACCTGAAAGCACAATCAGTATACCACCAACCACCATTTTCATTTTTAGCACAATTGGCTTCTTTATGTTTATCATTATCTCTGTCAAGTGTAGTAAACTTTTGGTTCCTATGGTAATCTAGAGAGTCTCCGACTGTACCATTATATGTCCCTATCGACAACACAAACGATTCCAGTTCACTTCCAATCTTAAAGTCATCATAATGAGCGAAGCC
Organism: Drosophila suzukii; assembly: GCF_043229965.1. NCBI lineage: Eukaryota > Metazoa > Arthropoda > Insecta > Diptera > Drosophilidae > Drosophila > Drosophila suzukii. The sequence continues at coordinate 7,181,540 of NC_092081.1, read as the reverse complement.
TGTGGATCCGTTCACCTTGCCAAGTTTAATGTAAAGTTCGTGAGGACGTTCCCGAGTCATAACATGCAGTTTCTCAAGCCCGATAAAAAACTCTCCTCTTATATTGCCGAACCCTTCCTTATAGTCTTTCCAGGGACGATCGAAGTTCTCGGAGCCGTCAAAACGTTTTTGAATAGTTAGCCAACCATCTGAACTGCAGGGAGCTTCGAATGTACCTATCCCCCTCAGGTTGATATTGTAAATATCACTAGGACCTTCTCTGGGGCAGGAGTCCTGTCGACTGCACTTCAATACTCGTATATCATCGGTTTTTTTGCTAATGGTTTCCGTACTCAATTTGTTGTTAATTGTACTTTGCAAGTCTTGAATATATTCTTTCAAATTCACTACCTCGGCATTTTTAGCTTTTATCAATTCAGTTTGATTATTGATTTGGGAACTCATGTTTTCTAACCTACTTTCCAAACCTTTTAAAGTTTCTGTTAGAGATTTAACTTTGTCGTCATTATTCTGCTTCGTAATGCTCTTGATTTCGTTTTTCAGTTGTTCAATTTGACCACTGATCTGAGTATCTTTTTTTTTTATTTCACCCTGCAGACTTTGGATACTTCCTGTCAATGCCTTGATCACTTCACCTTGATTAACGAATTCTCTAGATTGCTCATCTATTAGTTCTTTCTTGCACTCTACTTGGTTTTTTAAATTCAGAAGTTCCTCAAGTTGCCCACTGCGGTAGAGAACGGGCTTCAGAATAGAAAAACAATATCCGTTGCACTGATTTTCCGTTGACTGACCCGCATAAAAATTTGGAAGTAGGGCTCCCGTGGCAGAAAGCTCATTTAAAAGCCAAAACGACAGAAAAAACTTGAAGTACGATTTCATTTTGCTAGATCCGCCAACTTTAAACTAATCTCAGCACAGGCCATTCGTGCGGTTTAAATAGGCAGATCGGCGTTTTTTTTCGGAACGATAAGCAGACATAGTTATGATTTGTAATCAGAGATTAATACCATGTGTTTCTAAGCTGCGATAAGCCGATGACTGCAAACGTTATCTTATTTTCAATTTTTTGAATTTTTCGAAGCTTTTGCAGTAAAAATGTATACAAATAATCTCTGGGATTTTTACAGTGGTTTTAAACAACAATGCTTTTTATACTCTTGCAGAGGGTATATTGATTTCAGTCAGAAGTTTGCAACGCAGTGAAGGAGACGTTTCCGACCCCATAAAGTATATATATTCTTGATCAGCATCACTACACGAGTCGATCTAGCCATGTCCGTCTGTCCGTCCATTTCTACGCAAACTAGTCTCTCAGTTTTAAAGCTATCGGGCTGAAACTTTCCCAAAAGTCTTTTTTCTTTTGCAGGTAGTATATAAGTCGGAACCAGCCGGACTAGACTATATATATATATATATATAAATACATATAGCTGCCATACGAACAATCGAAAAATTGGTGGAAAAATAATATGAATCAAATTATATCTTCGTTGTTTAAGAATTGTTTTTAAGAATTTGGAATTAAATTTAATTATGACTGCAAGGGAATACAAACTTCGGCTTGCCGAAGCTAACTTCCTTTCTTGTTTTAATTTGAATCAATGTAGCCTTGAGATTTATAAATTATTGACATACAACACATTGTCCTAAACAGTCTGGATTTTTTCATTGTGAAATTTTTTCCGTCCGAATTGGTTTGTTCTCGTGTAAAAAAGTTATTTTTTGCTTGTGTTCCTGTGTAAAAAAATTGCGCTTGTGAAAATATAATTTTTTGTCGTGCTCCACGTAAAAAAGATAATATGGCCCGTACTAAACAGACCGCCCGAAAGTCGACCGGAGGAAAGGCTCCCCGGAAGCAGCTGGCCACCAAGGCTGCCCGCAAATCGGTGCCAACCACTGGTGGGGTGAAGAAGCCCCATCGCTATCGTCCCGGGACAGTGGCCCTTCGTGAGATCCGACGTTACCAGAAGTCGACCGAGATGCTCATCCGCAAGCTCCCCTTCCAGCGACTGGTTCGTGAAATCGCCCAGGACTTCAAGAGCGATTTGCGTTTCCAATCGGCGGCGATTGGAGCCCTTCAAGAAGCAGCCGAGGCCTATATAGTGGGTCTATTCGAAGACACTAACTTGTGCGCCATCCACGCCAAGCGGGTAACCATCATGCCCAAGGACATCCAGTTGGCTCGCCGCATCCGAGGAGAGCGTGCTTAAGCTGGATCATCCCGAGGGGCAGCAAAAGAATCGATCTGTCGACCATCCTTGAACAGACCATTCTGATTTACATTTGGTTGAGGGAAAGAAGCCTGAAGAAGTGCACCAGCGACACTTTGATTCAATCTATCATTCACATTCATATGTATACATTTATTATCCTTGTGTTGGTCAATCGGGTCATCAGAAAGAGACGAAAAAACAAAACTAAACAACACTCAACTTTACTGTAATGCTATGAATATATGTAATTCTTATATATAAGCTATAAAGGGCTGAGGTACCACGCTGCATTTCACCCAATTCCTTCGGGTTCACTACCAGTCTTGGAAAGTGTATTTATTTGGTAAAAGTTGATATCAGAACTTTTGTATGTTGAAGGTGCGATCGTCACTAGTTTTTATCTCCTTAAGAGGTGTTTTTGTGTACCTGAAAGTTACCACTAATACTAAATAGTAGGGACTACTACATACTACTACATAAGTTAAAAATTAGCTTTACCCTTTAAGGGAGTGGTTTATTCAGGATTTGATTATTTGGATTGCCAAAACTATCTTTAGAAAGGGAGGAGGGATTGAGCCCGAAAAATTTCTTAGTAGATGTTCCACTCTTTTGGAGAAACGTTGCCTTTAAAAAGAAAATACAGTCGTATGCAAACAATTCTAAGAACTTATCTAATTTAATTTCTTTTCTTTCGCAGATCATCCTGGCGGACGAGTGCACGGAGGCGGAGGGCAGGGCGTGGCACATGAACCACTTCGCCTGCCACGAGTGCGACAAGCAACTGGGCGGCCAGCGGTACATCATGCGCGAGGGCAAACCGTACTGTCTGCACTGCTTCGACGCGATGTTCGCCGAGTACTGCGACTACTGCGGGGAGGCCATTGGGGTGGACCAGGGCCAGATGAGCCACGACGGGCAGCACTGGCATGCGACGGACGAGTGCTTCTCGTGCAACACGTGCCGCTGCTCGCTGCTGGGGCGCGCCTTTCTGCCCCGGAGGGGGGCCATCTACTGCTCCATTGCCTGCAGCAAGGGGGAGCCACCCACGCCGTCGGACAGTTCCGGCACCGGGATGTACACCACGCCCACTCCGCCCACGCAGCGTGTGCGCCCCCACCCGCAGGCGCCTCTGCCGGCGCGCATCCCCAGCAGCCACGCCTCCAGCTCGCCACCCATGTCACCGCAGCAGCAGCAGCAACACCAGGCGACCTTCAACCAGGCGATGTACCAGATGCAGAGCCAGCAGCTGGAGGCGGCTGGCGGTTTGGTGGAGCAGGGCAAGAGCTACGCCACCTCGGACTCGGATGCGGGCGTGGTCAAGGATCTGGAGCCCCTTGGCGGCCACATGGGCGGCGGAGATCTGACGGACTTTTCGGGGGGTCGTGCCTCCAGCACGTCGCAGAACCTATCGCCCCTGAACTCACCCGGCGACTTCCAGCCCCACTTTCTGCCCAAGCCCATGGAACTGCAGCGGGATGGAGTCTACAACTTCAACGAGATGTCCTCGAACCTGGACGCAGCCTGGCCGGCGAAGCCCACGAATAGCTACCAGCTGCAAAGGCAGCTCCTGGAAAATCCGCACACCTCCAGTATGCCGGAACTGGCTGGAAAACTAGTGGGGCCCCCTGTCCACTTGCAGCACCTGTCGCAGCTGCACTCCGTCTCCTCCTCGCAGCAGTTCCAGCAGCACGAGTACGCGGACATCCTGCATCCACCTCCTCCTCCGCCGGGGGAAGTTCCCGAACTGCCCACTCCCAATCTGAGTGTGGCCTCCACTGCTCTGCCGCCCGAACTGATGGGCTCACCCACCCACTCGGCGGGCGAAAGGTCACTGAACACGCCCCTGTCCACGCAGTCGGCCTCCCACGGGCCACCTCATCCGGTTTCCATCCTGAGTGGCGCCTCCTCCTCCTCGCCCATGAGCGGGGAGCCAGCTAAGAAAAAGGGTGTGCGCTTCGAGGGAATTCCGGACACCCTACCAAGATCAAGGAGCTATTCCGGCAATGGAGCAGGGACAAGTGGGGGAGGAGAGAGGGAGCGGGAGAGGGACCGGGACAAGGACAAGGAGGGTGGCGGCCGCCATGGTCACGGACACTCCTCCCGCAGACGAAGACGTCGCAAGTCCTCCTCCTCCGGCTCCACTCACCATCGCAGTGGCAGTGGCCACCGCTCGCACTCGACCACTCGGGCGGATACTTATGCGCCTGCGCAGCCCCTGTCCTCCTCCTACCAAGGTCCACCCTCGGCGCTGCAAGCGGCCAGCCTTGTCCAGGACTCACCCAATCGGCAGCAGAGGGAAAGGGAGCGGGAGCGGGAGGAGTCCGAGGAGTCGGACGTCTGCTCCACCTGCTCCTCGAGCTCCTCCAGCTCCGAGGACTACATGATGATGTACCAGCTGCCGCAGAGGCGCCACTACGGAGGGGTGCGCGTGAGCTATGTGCCCAACGATGCCCTGGCCTACGATCGGAAGAGGAAGCCCAGCGAGATGGGCGGCGACAAGGACAAGAACTGCATCATCTCGTGATGCAGCCCGCCCGAGGGGCTTCCAATCAGAGGATCCAGATGCAGATGCAGATGCAGATGCAGATTCAGATCCAGATGTTATTAATGTGGCGCCCTGGGCAGCTCCAACTCGTGGCTAACGAAGTGGCCCAGAACGCTCGCGGGGATCATCGATCAACAATTCCTCGGAACGGAGGCAATCGCCACACCACAAAGCAAAGTAAAGTTCAACTTGACATTAAGGCGCCTAGTTAAGATACACTCACCAACATACATATGCAACTCCGCAGGAGGAGAAACCCTACGATAAGAGCCAACACTGTTCCAAATACACATCCCTAGTTAAGCTAATTGAAGATTCAACCTATATATATTTTTATAACTACTAGTAGCGTAGCGAAGATATTTTGCAGATAACCCTATTTATACACTCTATTTATATTTATTGCATTGCTAGGCCTAGCAGATACTCTAACTTTATGCCTAGACCAGTAAGTAGAAATGCAAAAGGGTTCCTCAAGACTCTGATGCCAGCAATTGGGCTAATGAAACTCCACAATAAATCTAGTTTAAGCGGACAAACTGTATGACATTCACGAGAATAAAGAGTTCAAAGAAAGAGTATACCAAGGTGTTTTAAGTTGCAATCGATGGAAAGGGTAAGATATAGTTGGTACTGTATATCTTATGATTACCTTATGAGGTAATGGTTGTATGGAACTTTTATGAATAATGTGTGGCCATAGTACAAAGATAAAACCAGAAAGTAAATATATATAATTTCAAATTTTGTTCATTAAATTCTCAACAAATAACATTTTTGATCTTAAAGTTTTAAGTATAGCATCCAGCAACACTAGCCTTACCAGACAACCCCATAATAAGTATTTACTACTAAGTATGATGGACACTTAAAGTAAGCCTTTAATAAGAAACTAAACGTCTTCGATTATGATATAATAGTTTCCCATCAAAAAGTAATCCTAATTCCCCTGTTAGTTGGGACACTTCGTCGGACCTAGTGGAATACTTTAATTGGTGACCTGGTGGACGGCTTCAACGACTCCGCTGCCTTATCTGCAGTATAATTATGCATCAGATAATGAATACAAATTACGCGCATGTCGAGCATTTGCATGCTGGGCATCCACCGACGAACGGCAGCAACATGGAAATTAAAATCGAAAATAAGGCAGGCAGGCGGAATTGTGTGCCTGCTAATAAGTTGATGGCAAGTTATGGCATACCGAGGCTACTGCCTTGGGATCGGGAATAGGGCCAGGTACCCTGGTCGACGTAACCGCCAGTTGGCAGCCCGGTCGAAGAAAGAGCAATCACATGCATGCAACGCTTGCTGCAGGGCGTAATTAGCAAATAATGCCGGCCACTCGGATGGGGACCAGGAGATGGGGAAGCGAGTGGAACCCTTGTTCCTGCTTACCCTGTTAGAATCAACAACTTGTGCCCCTGCTGAACAATGTTTGCATACATTCCACTGGTTCCGATCCACACAGAAAAAATCGCATTCAATTTGCTGTAATTTATGCAAGTAAATCGAAAAGCTTATTAAAATAGATGTATTGCTTTAAGAAAATCCAATTACTTGTCCTTTTGAATTGAACGCCCTGCTTACATACAGAGATATGGGGATCTATAAGTCTATTTGACCATATACATATTCTCGAGTTATGCCTATGCTGATATTTCTTAAATGGTTAACAATCGGGGGTGATATTATTATTATATTTGACTATTTAACTATGTTATTATCCCGGGTATTATTATTATTATTATTAGAACCCTTAATAAATACTAACTTTTACTGTCTTTGGTGATGAGTTCAATAAGATATAGGATTTATTATTCTTCAAAAATAATAAATTGTTATGTATCAAAAAAATGATAACTTTCGATAGAACTTTAATAAAGCGTATCCATATTTAATACTTATTTGTCAAACGGTAGCAGTAGTATTCATATTCCTTTTTTCATAGTACTAATGATGAATTCAACATTTGTATCATTACGAGGGATTCATAGACCATTCAATAAAGACATATTTTCTCTGTGTGCGGCTGATAGGGGACAAAATCATTGGCAGCTGTGTAATTTGTGGAGCAGCCCCCCTCTAGGTCCAGTTTGTCGCCAGGTCCGGCTAATGGCCACTTAATAACGCCCATCCCGGGCCCTGGACCTCCCCATCCCCATCCTCCCTTTCCAACTAACCCCCTCGAATCCCAATGCCAATGCCACCTGCATGCGGGACTGGCGATGCGACCAAGCGATAAGCGACCAAAATAGTCTGCGTCTGGCATTGATAAGCCAAATGACTTTGGCGTTAACGCACAGACGTACGGAGAGTGTATCTCAAAAGTCGGGGGGATGAGATCTGGAGATCCGACTCCACTGGTCATCAGCCCAATGGCAAGGACTCTCGGGGCACGCAACTTTTGCAATTGTAATTCCGTAAAGTTTCTCCTGATTCCAGAAGAGCAGGAGGCGGGCCAAATGCATTTGCCAGATAGATTTTTGTTGTTAGATGCCATTTTTCGTTATAATCCAGCGACAGGCGACAGACTAAAGGGAGAGCTTTCACTGCTTTCCCTGGTTATCCCCGCTTTCCCTGCTTTCACTCGATGCGTGCGCCTTTGTGTTTTATTGCATGTCATTTCCGCTGCCGTTTCCTCCGGCCGCTGGCATACTTCTGATGATTGGTCTGCTCCTGTCTGGCGGGCATCCTGCCACCGCCAGAGGGTCTCGAAAATGCAGTGCAGCCATTATGTTTATCCTGCCACACATACTGACTGATACTGCCACGTTCCGGAGTGCCCTTGCCCCCATCCAGAGTCCCATCCCGTCGCCCGGTCAGATGTACACTTGTACATCAGATATGGCTGAATTTATATTCGCATTTCCGACGCTCATTTTTATCATGCCCGAAAACCGGGGGCCACACACTCCGCCGGCAAATTGTAAATGTGTTCAGCTGGCGTACTTATTTTCCTGGGTGGAGTCCTTGGGAGGACAAACAATCGAGGCAGTTGGAGTGCGGCGACTTTTATTGGGACTGTGACTGCACGGGACAATCTGCTCCTGGCATTTGGCTGCGCTTTTCAACCGATTGTTTCCCGCATTTTCCAGTGCGGTTTTTATTGCGAATTTGGTCTACGCTTTAGTCGCCTTTAATGAGAAGAAACACTTAAACAGGCCACGTATTTAAGTTTATATTGAGAGAATTTAAGTTAAGAATAATTTAAAAGTTGTAGAGAAAAATTCAAATTTAAAAGTTACCTAAGAGATGAATGCTTTGGGTAATACTCCGATTATGATATGTTGCCTAACATAAGGGGTAAAAATACTTAAGCTACTCATATTCCGGTTTTGAAATACTACCCTCAGGGAAAAACACCGTGATAAAATCAATTACAAACAGCCTTGATTTAAGAACGATTCCATGCTTAGCATTTAAGCACGTTTGTGCCGAAAAAATGTTCTCACATTGATCATAATTTGGGTTTAAATTTACAATATATGTATATTTATTTAAGAATTACTCGACCTTAAATCATGCTTTCTTCATACTTACTTTATTATTAACCGAATTTAGACCGAAAAGTTCTGAAACCTCCTATTTTCGGTCTTAAAAATTCGTGCTTAAAAGCTGAATTTTGCTCTGCATTTTCCATGCTTGGCGAAGTTTTGACACCGAAAATACTTCATTTAAGCACGAAATACTTTTTTCTGAGTGTATATATATAATTTACTTATTTATTATACACAACAGACCAAAAATAAAAGCTTATGCTGCAGCCGGAAATTATATTATCTGTTATGCATGAGATTTGCACAACCTTCTGCCTTTAGCTAAAGAATCAACTTACATAGGAGACAAATCAGTAAACTCTTAATTGAAACTTGATTAAAAGGTTTAATGTGTAATTTAATAATTTAATATTTTGAAATATTTTTAAAGCCCTCTCCACTTCGATTAGTTTCAAATGTAAAGGACAGTGAAATTTATAGCGTCTGACACAATACAAAAATACTTTACTAATAACCAACGTGAAATGCGCACAACTCGGTTATGAAAATGTTATTAACTCCCGCTGACTGAAATGAGAAAAAATGTGTAATTTATGTGGCCAGTGGAGAAGCTTATTATTGCAGTCATTTCCCACATTTGCAATGCTCCCCACGAACCACCCACTATCGACTGGAACGGGACTAATGGCGCAGCTTTCAGCAATTGTTTACTGGCCCATTAATTAATACAAATATAAATTGGCAATATGAGTGCGTGTTGCTCACACTGGGCCCGAACAGCAGCGGCAGCAAAAACAATGAATCAAGTGTAGGCCCGGATCCGGTCCGGGAAAGTCCGGGGAAGTCCGTCCAAAGTCCGTCGAAAGTCCGAAGTCCGTGGGTTTGGTGGAGTCAGGCGCATAAATAACCACGAAATGGCCGAGCAAAAACAGAAATGAAAAAAAATATGCCTGTACAATATATATACCCATCACACATATATATATTTATGCCCTTCGCCTAGAACGTTTAATTAATTTTTAGCGTGTTTCGCAGCCCCCCAAAAACCAGGCAGCAAAAAAGAAACAATTATTAATATTCGCCGGGCCCAAGCCCCCGCACCCACCATCCAATCTTCCGGGCACGTTCACACTCCCCATTCGGAACCATTAAAAGGGATACATCATCATAACTAATAATAATCATGTGCCGGACGCAGTCGCTCCCCGACTTAAAGAGATAGCGGAAGTCGTCCTGCGGAAGTGGGAGTAAGTGCGCAGGGCTCGAATTGAATTAAGCGTTATTGATGGCGGGACACATGTCCTGGTACTGCTCTCCGGGTAACTGTAACCGTCTGGTGTTTATCGCACCGTAGTCCCTGCAGCTAGCAAGTCCAACAAGTCAACCATAAAGAGTCGGCCAAAAGCCAGCACAGTGGGGCAAAAGCAAGTAAGTATAGCTATAGGCTTTGGTATCTTTATAGGAACGGTTCTGTCATGTAAAAAAATTAAGATAGTCTATAATTGTTGAATTTAAAGCGAATTATATAATACAAGTTCAAAGGGCGTGTGCAGAAACTTAAGGACTTAAAAATATTTCATTTATTTTGTAATGACCCATTGGACTTTAAGATTATATAGATTATTAATTTTATTATTAAAGGAAATACTTATACTTATCAGTACTTATTCGATAAAAACAGGGGGGTAGACGAGTTTTAACAACAAGAACGAATTTATGGTCAGGGGTGTCGTAACAAAAAATAAAATAAGTTAAAAATGTATTAGTCAAAATAATTAAAAAGAGCCTTGGGACAATGAAGTCAAATGTATTTATAAGAATGAAATAAAAAAAAAGTTTATCTCCCCCTTGCTTGTGGTACGTCACTGGATAAAACAGTATCTTATTTTGACATAATATGATAAATATGATATAACCCACTGTAAAGAACTTTCGTGCGTGAAATGTCAATTTGATTTGCCCCCGTATCATTAGCCAAACTGACTGCGTCTTTGTCTAATGTGCAAATCTAATTAAAGCTGCACCGAGCGGAAACTGGGAGCCCATATGTGACTCGATGGGCCTGGGTGATGGAGGTGGTTGGTACACTCGGTCGTGGCCACTGTCCCCACAATAAATACCACAAATAATCATAAAACTAATGCTGCAGACGCTGCCAGTTCCCCAACCACTCCCTGGGAACTGCTTGCCGAAAACCAGACAATCTCTCTAACTGGGGTCTGTTTGCTACTTTGTAGCGTATTTATTATAGTTATATTTTCTTTTTCCAACTGGCAGGATTTTATTCGGTCTCGGTCTGGCATCTGTATCTGTATCTGTTCGCTTTCGGTTGTGGCTTTTGCTGTGGTTTCGCCCCGGTTAGCCTCATATTTCATTATGAATTTATGATCGGCGGGGCTTGTAATGTGTTTATTGGCCAAGCTTGAGGTGATTTGAAAAATGCTTATCAGATTTGAATTTAAGAGTTAGGGCTTTGGCTTTTAAAGGCAAACTAAGTTGAGCTAGTTAGTTTCTCAGCTCATATCCTTAAAGCTTTCATGGTATCACTTCTCCCAAATCAACAGCACATGTTTCTACTATCGATGAAGAATGTTTCGAAAGCATTTGCGATAGAGAGAAGACAAAAAGAATTCCGCAAAGTGGAACTTTTAATTAAGTCGGGACTTGCGCTTCCGTTTCACTGCCTCTGCGGCCTAAGTAGCTCGGCACAACAATCTAAATAATTAAAATATGCAAATGCCGCCTAATCCTGCCGAGCGACACGTACACGCAGACACAACAGTCCGGAAGGAAATGGAGGGGAAATGGTTGGAATGGGGCTCGGATTCGTAGTACCCGTTCCCCCGGAAATACTCCTATTTCGAGGATGGACATGGGGACAGTCAGACAACCAGCGATTTACTTAAATTATTCATGGCAATGCAGTTCGGCTCCGCGGGGATGGATGGTATTTGGATGGTATATACCCTCTATAGCAGGTAGTAAATTAAATAAATGACTCTGCCGAATCGGCGGCGTAAAAGTTTCAACAACACTTTGCAGCAATTAATGCCCCGCGACTCTCAGATGTGTGCCACGCTTTTTATATTTGCCATAGCTACAGACTCCAAAATCCCCGAACCACCGGGGATTTTCCCGCTTTTCCGTCTGGCGGCAGCTGATCCGCTCGCTAAAATATTCAATTATCGAAGTGGTGCATAGGCCTTGGCAACTTTTATGCCTTTCCTCGTTTTGCCTAATTGTAAAAGTTTTATGTTTGGCATTTTTTTAAAGCCCGGAATTTAATTTGTGTTTTTACAACTTTTTTGGCGGTGTTGTTGCCTGGCCCGGAATGTTTGTTTCCGTTTGTTGTTAAAGGAGAGAAAACATAATTTTTAATTTCATTTCTCGCAGCGTTTTTATTGGTTTTTAATTTCGTCGTTGGCAGACAAGGTCCGCCGCCTGTCCTCTTCCAGGGAATGTAAACAGCGTCCTTAGAAGTTCCTGCCGAAAAAAAAAGAAAGGACGACGGAAGAAAATGGGTTCCGCTCCGCCCGATTCTTCCGATTCCCCAGATTCTGGCCATGATTCTCCTGCGGCCCATTGGGCTGTCATAAAGCGTTAGCGTTGCTTTGTGTGCTGCGTCGTCAACGATATCATCATCGTTTTCATCATCGGGTTTCCCAGAGGATGTGGCATGGAGTCCTTCGCGCTGCGTGCAAATATGCTTTGTCTATAGCATTCGTTTTAATTTTTCTTTTTTTTTCCTCCTTCTGCTCGGTGTTTCCTTTGACTGTTGTTGTTACTTTTTCATTACTTTGGCTTAAAATTGATATGAAACTTTTTGCCTGGCAAGGACTGCTTGCCATCAATACGCTCCATGTTTACTTTGCCACACACATGCAAGCCCTCCGGATCCCCCAGTCTGTCTGTCTGTCTGGAGGAGTGTGTTCATGGATGGGTTTGTGGCCAGTTGTTTGGTCGCCATCCTTGCTTTCATGGGTTTTTAATTACGACAAGAATAACAATATCATCTGGTCCCGGCCAACCGATGTTGTCCAGCCCCTTAAATTCCTATCTCTCTTTAACCCACCGAAAACATTCCAATCAAAACGATAAATAAAATCTAAATTCCAAATGGAAGCATGTACCTACAGAAATCAAATCAAATCTCTTGGGCTGGGGAGCATAATTCGATTGCCAAGTCGTTTATCTCTAAACTTTATTATCGCAGTCCCCAGACATTCCTTCAGATTTGACTCATTGCCGGCATAGCTAAAATATCGCTTAAATATTTGATGTATCATGCATATGCCATGAGGGAAGTCCCCTTCCCGGAAAAAGAATAATGCAAAGTCCTTGAAAAAACAACCACTGAAAGGTGAAAAAACGAGGAAAAATGCAAAGTAAACATTGCGCATACGCCGTGATGGCCCCCGAGGTAGCAAAGCAACACTTGCCGGCAGTTTTCAGGTGGCATGGCAAAGCGCTAAACGCTGTTTGCCATTCGGATATCGAAAGTTATAAAGCATGAAATCAGTGCCAGCCACCGCCATGTGGCGATGATAACGAGGGGCGGGATTTTGGGGGCTTTTCAAGGGGGCGTCGAAGCGAACGTAGAACTTGGCGGCATATTTAAATGTGGCTGCAGGGCAGACACAAAAGGCAGGGCCTGATGGGGTTGCTAGGGTCTGTCTGGGTTGGGGGGACCGAACTCCGTGTTTGCATTTCGCTTACAGGCACTGGCAGACAGTCAAAAATGCCGAAAATGTCTCCGCAGTTTCCCAGTTTCCCCCGCCCGGTTGGGAATCTTTTCCAAAAACAGGAATTTCCCATTTGCAGTGATAATCAAAGGCCCGATCAAGTTCTAGGCCTAGGGCAGCCACTCGAAGATGAACTTAAAGTTTGGGCCAAGTTAAGGAGTTTACCTCCCAGCCAATCTCCACTCGTCTGCCATTTGTGGACCGCAGGCCCATGGCTCTTAATTTTCCGCTTGTGGTTTTTTATTTTTGTAATTTTCTACTCCATGGCCGCGGGAGCAGGGCCTTGGAAATGAAAATGGGAAAAAGGCAGCTCCGAGATAGTTGTTCGCCTGTGTAATTATCTGCTTATGCTTCCCTTTTTGCCCTCATTACTGTGTTGCCTTTGTGGCCATATAAAGTTGTCGCTGTTTTGACGTTTTCCAGAAAAGCTGCTTAGGCAACTCCAACTCCAACTTCAGCTTCAGTGCCAACCTGGCGAGCGGAAATTGCACACAGAGGCGGAAGTAATTGGCAATGGCATCGCAGCTTCTGGCGGGGAAGCCCCTCTAATTTGGTCTTGTAATTAGCAGAGCTGTAATGACCTCTTTCTGGGCCAAACTCCAGAGCAATCGAAATGTGGTCGACACAGGAAAGTTGGCAATCTGTTTGGCTTGCACTTCAATTACTTGTTTCAATGCCGCAATTACCATTCATTTGGCCAAACATAATGTGTCCTTGTCAACGCTGGCTGCGACTCCACCTGCAGCTGCTGCATTTGCGGCGAGTCCTGGAAGACGTCCTGCCGGAGACCTTGTTGTTTGCACCTTTGCTTTGGCAATTTACACATGGCAATGGCAATAATAAATCAAAAGTGAAAATGCAAATATTTTCCAGGCACCAGGAGGCAGACAGCAGCCAGCAGCCAGTGGAACAGCCAGACAAATATCCTGCAGGAAGCTAGACAATGTGGTTGTATCTGGAATCGGAAGACGGGAAAGGGCACTCTGGAGATTTATTGCAGGTGAAGTAGTGGGCTGTGGGCTGCAGTCGGGGATAGACTTCGACACAGAGGCATCAATAAATAATTGGAAAATGAATGCTTTGCTTATGAGAGATTTCGCAAATGACCCGACAGACAATGGCTGGAATATTTGATGGCACGCCGGCAAAAGGGTTGGGTTAGTCTAACAGCATTCAATCCACTTCAACCGGAGACCAACTTCCGGCACTTAAAGTTAAGCCTTAGCCCCTACCAAGCGGGGAATTCAAATTAAATTCCCTGAATCAACCGCAAAACAGGCAACAAAGTTCCAGCATCAACTGTCAGCAAAATGCCACAATTAAAATGAAAATTAACAGCGAAAACAAACTGTCAATACGACTGTCACTTGTGACAGCCAGTTGACAATTGCAAATGAGCACGACCACGGGCCGCACAGCCCGTAGTATTCCGCACATAGCCAGGAATATCCGGGGATATCCCACATGGACGACATGGAGAGACGCCAACGAAGCCACTTGGCGAGCCTCGAAATAAACTCATTATAGCAATTTATGCAAAACGCTCTCACCGCAATTGAAAATCCATTTAAAATTGAAAATGCCACCGAAAAAGTGGGCCACCCCGCCCGGAAAAGCCGCCTGTTTGCCATGTTGTGGTTGCCCCATTCACCACCCCGAATTTTCCCTTTGGGTTTTGTGTTGTGTTTGTTGAGCTGCCTTCATTGATGCATATGAATTCAATTATAGAACGACGTAACCTTTGCGTGGGTGGGTGTTCCTTTTGGGTGGGCAAGTGGGCGTTGAAGGGGGCGTGGCTGGCCACCGCAACCACGAACCGTTCTCTCTAATGAAACAGTTTTTTGCCAAACTTGTTAATTTTATGCAGCAGACAATGAGGACTCGCAGGATACGATAGCGTCAGGGTGTCTCTCCTTCATTCCGAGTGGCGCATTTACATTTCCGGCGGCATTTGCATATTGCCTGCATAAAAATCAGAGGACCAGCTGGCAGCCGGAACCAAGGAACAATGGGTATATTACACAGAAACAAATAAAAGGATACCTGTCAAAAGAGATAGCAAGGCTTTAAATCAATAGTAAATGAAGGAGCTTTCATTGAGTAATGTATAATTTTATCATGAAAGGTTTTGATTTCTTTAAATTCAAATTAAATTTTGAAGATCTAGTCAGTGTCTAGTCTAGTGTTTATCTTCTTTTGTAACTTAATTAGTAAATAATCTCATTATATTTCGATATATTGGTATGTAATAACTATATATGTTACTTGTAGAATTCCTGACGGTCTTTTAGTTCCATGTACTACCAGTATTTAAATCTAAATTTGATATAATATTATATAATTTATTTTTTATCCATGTATATTTCACTTGTAAAATTCACAAAATTCCTATCTTAAGTCATAAATAGTCATATTAATCAAAGAATCTATAAATATCCTCTATATATTCCCAAGTACTGAAACTATCTCAATCTTGAACGCTCCTGGTGATATTTTCTCTCAGTGTGGCAAGAAAAAGTAGAAGCCCAGAGGAAGTTCACATTGTAGCTGCTCGCCGGAGGGGGCGGGGCTCGTAGGCGTTCACCTGCCACCAAATGGCGGGCGGCAGGCAACATAAATAACGGCGCCAAACACAAAATACAACACAAAAGGCGTTCGGCCGGGCAAGTCAACTGGTCCGCACTTGACACCTCATAATAAAATTAAGTATACGCCACTCGAGCCGGGCGATAGGAGCAGCCCAGGAGTCGGGAGCCACACCAGGACCCCTCCTGCTCCTCCTGCACCTCCTGCTCCCTGGCTCCTTTGTTATTTATGCGCTCACCAGGACATCCAGCGGAAAACACAGCGTGCAGTCGTCCTTCTTTGAAGTTTATTTGCGTATTTCAAGTGCGCCTGCCGCCGCTCATTTCAATTTTCCAGGCGCACCCTTCGTCCTTTTTGCTGCTCCTGTTTTAGTTGTATTTTGTTGCTGTTGCTGTTGATGTTTATGCTCCTGCCGCCGGCAATTGTTTAACTAGTTGGTGTCAGTTATAATGAATTTTAAATTAAGTTGTTGCTGCTGTTGGGCCGGCATTAAACGATCTTTCTGGCGGCAGCAGCAGTTTATTTGCATAATAAAGGACATGACTAATGTTAATTAAATTGCAGCAGACAAAACAACTAGTTTAGGGCATTTTAATTAAAAGCGCAAGGGACGGACACGACCCCTCAAATATTCAAATTCGATTTCGCAGCCCGAGAGTATGCAATAAAAAATGCATAGGGCGAAGGACATTCATAGCTCCAACTTGTTCCACTCAATCAATATCAACACTAATTGCCAGGCAGATCAAATATTTACTTATTCATATCAGTCTGGGCCATCTGTCTTGCCCAAATTGAAAACCACCTCCGCCACAAATCCCAATCCTTTGATAAATCATACTTTTAGGCACTGCCATAAAACCTTGGACTGCTCCGCATTCATTTGACTTTATTTCAAGCACAACATTTTGCTGTAATCTACAATCTATTTTGTGTAACAATCTAAGAAGCCAATTCAAAGCGGCAAACTATTTGCATGCCAGGAGCCAGGAGCCAGGATCCCGACTCCCTGCCAGCAGTCCGATTAAATCCTTTCAAACGACAAGCATATGCAAATGCCAAACAACCAGGACCACAGCCAGCAAAAACAACTTTTTGCATTACTCGGATTGCTGGCCAAGTGCAGGAGGGAATAGCAGGGGCACAAAGTACAGGATCCTTTGGTGCTTTTTCGGTCTTTCAGCTCATTTGCTGGTGACGCCACGCAACATGGTGAAGTACGAGTAGGACGCATTCAGCAGACTCTGAAACATGGCCAAAGTCATGGGGTAAACGTTGCCAACTCTTATCTGCCAGATGAAATGGAGCGCACCGCACCCGAAATGGAAATGGATTAGAATCACGGGCTCGCAAATGAAATGCAGCCATATAGACCCACCTCCAAGGGGTGTTGTGTTTGCATCAAGAAGATCAGGAGGGTTTTGCGAAAACGAATCCCAGCCGAATACCAGGGCACATTGTAAACGGCCTCCGCCACTCGGTTGTTCTGCGGGAAATTACTGAAATTAGAAAAGGTACTATAAAAGACATAATAGGTCTTATGATCACCGCGAGGACTATTTCATTGGCGCGGTTGTAGTAGGTGAATAGCACATAGAGCATGGTGAGGATGTACATCACTATAGAGATGACTTGGGTGGGCGAAGTTATCTGGAAAAGTATTATACCATTATTACAAATATTGTTTATCTAAGGTCAGGAGTGCTTAGAATAAATTTACAAAAATGTAATTTATCGATTGAAACCTCTGAAACACCCCTGATAAAGTCAGCATCCTACAATGTTCAGACAGAAGAGCAGCGAGCAGATTATCGAGCCGAAAATAATTGCTTCGGCCGCCACTATGTTGGTTACCAGTTTGTTGAGCTCCCACACATAGCTGAAATGGAAATGAGGGGCTTAGGGATCCCCTTTCATTCGACCCCCTTTCACTTTGCGGCTCACCCCATCACCCGAATGTGGTACTCAATGCAGGAGGTCAGCATTCGGAAGCGCTCCTCCTCCGACTGCTCCTGCCCACCAATTTGCGCAAGCCTGGCCACCAGGATCTGGAGCATGGCCTTTCCAAAGATGGCCAGGCCGGCGAAGAGGCTGACGAATGGCATGTACATCATGGATAGCAGCAGGGGCGTGGGCAGCTGGGCCAAGTAAACCAGTTCGTAGACGGGAGTGCAAGTCATGTTCACCCCGGGCAGGGCCACGCCAAAGGGATGAGCTGGAGGGTGGAAAAATAGGTGCTTAGTTAGGAAACCCTATATCAGAGAATATTAATAAAATAAAGCAGTGTTTAGAAGGAACTGCGCTTTAAAAAATACAAAAAGTGTATCTTTTTTAAACGAAAATAATATGAAGGTTCAATATTTATGACCCATAGGAGCATACGATAACCTAAACTTGAAAGCTAAGTAAGCGAACAAAATATTTACACATTTCTGTATTGTCCCTCATAGCTACGTATAACTGAGTCGAAGTTTTTGATTAATTTGTACACTAAAACAATTTTATATTACCTTTTTAGTGACGAACATGTTTTAAGGGGTTATAATCTTATACCAGCACTTTCATGTAGTTTATAGTTTTAAGAATACTAAGTCTAAATAATCGATATTTTTTAAATTTCTTCGTTCAGCGACAAGGATTTCACTCAAAAAAAGGGTAACAATTCTGATGACCTGGAGGTTTACAGAAACTCATCTTGAAATCTTAAAATGGCACAATACTTTCCTGATATCGTTGGTGTTTATTTTATTGACCTCCCCGTGTACTAACCTCTCTCCTCCCTGAAAAGCGGCGAGATTAGAGCCCCGACGATGTCCAGGAAGGAGGCACTCAAATTAAGGATGGCCAGGTTCCGGGCCTCTCGCTCCGCCCCCCGCAGAATGTCGCGCCCCCACTCGTCGGAGGACTCCAGAATCGAGTGGAACAAAGTGCACAGTCTCCCGAGGAACAGCTCGAACTGGTCACGCTTGATTATGACCAGCCACGTGCGCATCAGGGCGTTGAAAATGGCCGAGAAGAAGAACATGTTGAGGATGAAGGCGGGCAGGTCGCCCCACATCCGCAAAAGGTAGACGAACTGCATCAGATTCATCGCCGTCACGGGCAGGACGAAGGCGAACTTCCGCCAGTTGGTGCCGGGAGTGGGGTACAGGACGGCCAAGTAGCGCCACATTCGCACATTGGTGCCCACCAGGCCAATATCCTCGATTTTTCTCATTTCTCCGCACTACTTTCTATTTCCTATTTCCTATAAGCTTAAGCCAATTCCCCTGCAGATCCACTTCAGACTGTGCCGCAAAGTGCTGAACAAATGTCTTTTATTTCGCACCAATTGTCCCCATCGAGGAAGGCAATCTGTGGGGTAGCGATTGACAATTTCAACGGAAATGGGAAGGCAATGGGAAGGGGAAGGGGAAGGCACTGGGAATGGGAATTGAAATGGAAGTGGGAACTGAAGCCATTTGGCAACTGCCGTTGCGCAGCCTATAATTTAGCTAATTGGCTAATGATGAGTGTAATGTAATTGAAGTGCGATGGCGATGGCGATTGCCATTCCCGAAGGAAATAAGTCAGGGGCGATTGGAGGGTCTGACAAAGAGATTTGCATTGGATATGACATTAAATTTCAATAATCTTAATCTAATATTAGAAGCCTAATTGACATTCTTGTATCGATATTTTCCAAATTAGGTCGTCAGGGCTATGTGCCGGCAATAAGGTTTCTTATCAAAAATGATGTAGTTAGTAAGTAAGCACTTAAAATTTGTGATACTTTTAATCCAATTATATCATTTATTTTCCTCGATAACGGAATGAAAAATAATTTTCAGAGTAAACCTTAATTAACAAGTTGAAAAGGCTAAAAATGTTGAATGATTTCGATTAAGTAGATATTTTTATATGTAAATAAAAGATAGAGACTCGATTGTTTCTTTCTTCGATTATCGTTCATAATAAACATATATGTATTTATAGATTTGATTTATTCTGCGAATTTTACAATGTTTAATCTACGATCAATATACAATCTTATTAAATACTATGAATCAATTAAGAGTTCAAGTAGGCGCTACAGATAAGGCAAGTGCATAATACATTGCACTCGAAGGCGCCACCTCAGCTTGAGCTCGTCAGGCTGGGAATCAGTTTTAAGTCTGCCTGGGACGAGTTCAGAACGCAATGGATACTCTAAAGCAACTTTTAATAGAAGTAGTTATTTTCCTGCTATTTGCGGAATTCGGTAGGAGTTTGGTGACCGATATGCAGTGGGCCCAGTACAAGGCGAAGTACAGAAAGCATTACAAATTGGACGACAATTATCACCGGGCGATATACAACAGAAGGGTTCAAATTGTGGCCAATCACAACAGGCTGTATGCCCAGGGCAAAGTGGGATTCCGGATGGGTCTGAACGAGTTCTCCGACACCGACCAGGGACTACTCTTCAGATATAGAACGGCGGTACCACCTCCTCAAGAACCAACAGTGGGATTCGTTGCGAAACCAGCGGGATACAGGTACTACAACCAGATTACCAGTGGAATAGACTGGCGGCAATACGGCTACATATCGGCAGTTGAGAACCAGGGCACCGACTGCCTGAGCTGCTGGGCTTTCTCCGCCTCGGGAGTCCTGGAGGCCCACCTGGCGAGGAAGAACTCCCGGCTGGTGCCCCTGTCGCCCAAGCACCTGGTGGACTGCGTTCCCTATCCCAGCAACGGCTGCTTTGGTGGCTGGGTGAGCGTGGCCTTCAACTACACGAGGGATCATGGGATTGCCACCAAGGCCTCCTATCCCTACGAACCGAAGCAGAGGGACTGTCGCTGGAAACCCCAGTGCAGTGCAGGCACCTTGCGCGGCTATGTCACCCTGAAGAACTACGATGAAAGGGAACTGGCCGAGGTGGTCTACAACATTGGACCCGTGGCAGTGTCCATTGACCATCTTCACGAGGAATTCAATCAGTACTTCGGTGGTATCTTGAGGATACCGACCTGCAAGTCGGACAAGGCAAACCTCACTCACTCCGTTCTCGTGGTGGGCTTTGGAACCGATCCTACCTGGGGAGACTACTGGCTAATCAAGAACTCCTACGGGGCGGAATGGGGCGAGAGTGGCTACTTTAGACTGGCCAGAAACGCCAACAACATGTGTGGTGTGGCCTCCCTGCCACAATATCCGCTTGTATGAGTGTATTGGAATGGTATTAAATAAATTTCTTTAAGTGTATTAATTTTCTTCACATAGAATATGTTTTTATTATCCAGAATGGATTCCAGATATTAAGTATTTAAGTGGGACATCTCACATTGGATTTAAAAGTAATCGATTAACAGCAATTGTAATGACCTATTCAATGATGACCACTACCTAAAGATTAGCTAGCAATAAAACTTAGATTTATGTTTAATTCATAGGGTAGTAAAGAACTTAAAACAAATATAATAAGGAAAGTACACGCCCAAAAAATACTCCGCATGTTGCAAATTACAGATTTCCATATTTGCTCATAGACAGCAGTTTTTTTTTAACGACGAGGTTATTTTTCTTAAAAAATGCAAGTATGAGGAAGTGCTATTTACATTGTGGTTTAGAAATACGATAGCCAACCATGACCTCGGGATTAGCTGGCAAATAAACTTCGGTACTGTACAAAACAATACATAATTTTCCCCAGTAACAAATGAGTCATTTGAAGCTTCCCTTTAAAGTAAAGCCCCTACTGATGCAATATGTAAATCCCCATTTAATTTGGCCATCGATTTCGCCACGCTCTTGCGAACCCATTCCAGAAATCCCCATCCGAAAAAAGGTCCGCCATGCTCCGTCGCACAGGCAGTCAAAAAGCCAACGAGCCGCTAACGTTTTCAGTCAGACACTGTGGGAAACTCGGGCGGGAGGACGGACAGGTTGGACGGTCTGGAGGGTCTGGAGCGATAGCCGGCATGACTTATTAAACAATAAAACCGGATTATCCGCAAACAACTGAGCAAACATGCCAGAGCCAAATATTTTGGCCTGGTCGCTTATCATGCACACGAGGACAAGCGAAAGTCCAGGAAGGCAGGACCAGGAGCAGGAACAGGGACAGGAAACGAGTCCAGTTCAGACACAAAAAAAACAATATAAAAATCAACAAGCGACCGACTGGCATAACATAATTCAGCAACAATGCTGGCTCAGCAAATATGGCAAAGGAATTAAAATGGGAGCAGGACAAGGGCTTCGAGCCACCAAGCCACGAAGCCACCTAGCCGAAAAGGAGTCCAATGCCAATGCCAATGCCAAGCCAACACATTATGGCCACTTAACCGCGCGTTATGCCGCAAAAAGGCAAAAGGACAAAGCCGAACGGCAAAGAAGGTTGGGCACTGGCGGCGTATGCGCAATATTTTGTGCAAACATGCTCGACAGAGGATCTAGAGGGGGGTGTAAGCATGGGGGGGATGGGTGCCAGTGGGAGGACAAATATGCAATGTCAGTTACAGCTGCCCCATTTGGTTGCTCATACGCAGCGTTGCACATAAATCAACTAGGGGGCAAACCTTTTGTGCATTCCCCACACTGCAAGAAAACCGACATTTTTTTCAATTAGCAAATATTTAAATTCATAGTTGTTAAATTCCTTCGGAAACGATAAGTATTTCTTGAAAATTAATATGCTCAAACCTTAGAATTCATTTATTGATATTAATATCAAATTAAAAAGGAACATCGTAATTAAAGATATGTAAGAGCCCAGATAAAAATATTTCTTAAATATACACAACATAGATAAGATTACGGGTTATCCCTTGGTTATAACTGAACTGAAAGTTTTAATTTTAATGAATATCTAGTTAAAATTTAATGTAGTTTTCCGCCTCATTGGAAAGATAAACCGTTTCCAAGTGCACTCCTTTGGTTATTACCTTGACAACAGCCATTTTCGAAGCACAATTTATTGTAAATTAAAATGCTAAACTGGGCAAATGAGGACATTTAATTATCACATGCTAGTGAGGATCTTAGTCGAGCCTTGGGTTAGTCTGGATACCGAAACGGCCATTACACACACGCAGACTTCAAAAGGGTAATGTGCAAAATAGGGGTAGAGTTCCGACTGTGGAGTGGCTGTTAACCCCATAAACCACACGATGACATTAATTACGGACCCGACAAAGGACTGGCATTGGCATAGCCAGTGGCCACAGCGTAGAGAGTTTCTTCGGATCCCTCCCAGTCGGTATAAAATTAATATCGAGTAATTAACAGGGGCAGGATGTTGTGATTTGGGCAGGAGGGGTCTCTCGAACCCCTCGATACACTCAATTGGGTGGGTGTGCCAATATTGACTTTAGCACATTGCCACTCCCACATTTTCCTGGCTCCACTTGGCCCGTTTAAGCGGCTTCTTGCCAATTAGGCAGCTCACTAAGCTGATCCGAGAATTGGCCTTTAAAGTGCGGAATTGCTTTCGGCATAAGCCCGGACTTCTTTATTGTTTCGATGGCTTCTGCATCAGCTGCTTGAGGCCTTGGTCTTGGCCGGCTCACACAAGCATGCCAAATGCGGCTTAGTTTTTGCTAACGATTCGCAAACATGTGCGTCACCTTAACCCAGACCCCAGATACAATCCACCCCCACAGCCTGCACAAAAGCGGAATTCGCTTCGATGGCATCTGGGCAGGCGAGTTCTCTTTGGGCCAAGTTGTTACTTATTGACTGACTTGTGTGGGATGTACATGGTACATATAAGATACAAGATGTATGAGTAAGCCGGCGTAGGAAAATGAGAATCGTTTGTTTGCGGATAATAAAGCATCTCAAAGAATGTGTACCAGGGCAAAAAGATATATGTATCCGGGATCTCCGGGGGAATTAAGTGTATGATAACAGCTTCGAACAACGATTCACACAACGGTACAGCCGGTGGGAAACCCGACGATCGAGTGAATAATACAATCATATTAACAAGGCTATTGAGGTCGAACATTCAACAGATGCATATACGCTTTCATTTATCTCGTGATTGTTAAATACATGTAAACAAAGCTGCGTGACTGCTGCAAAAAGAAATTATTTAAACAATACTTTTAAATTCGAATTCATTTTAAAAACTAACCAATCATTATGTTCCTTTTAGATTTACGGAGAATACATAATTTGTAATAAAAGGAACACGCATGCCCACTGTATACACAACGACTCTCTCAAATCTATATTTAAACATAAAAAAGAGTGTTCCGGTGATTTCATAGCATGACTTGATAAGATGTGGGCACATTTTATACTAAATAGTTCAGTTTTTTATCTCTCAGTTCTTCCGAAGGTCAAATGCTCCATGGCATGTGATACATGCAGGAATACTTGTATTGCTAATCACAGTTAATCACAATTTTAAATGATTCTCCTAACAAGTCGACAATGTTTGTTTTGGTTTTCAGATTCACAGAGAACTAACCACTTTCAAAAAAAGAACTGCTTTTAAGTCTGTTCTTTTTTCATATTAAAAATTTAAAAACTAAGATCTTAAACTTTAAAATGCAATACATTTCCTTTTAATAAAATCTAGTTACAATTATACCTGCGTTTAGTACTGCTAGATACCAAAAGCAAAAATTATTATTTAAATAGAAAAACTTTTTACTGCAATGAAAATTAATTACACTTACAGAACACAACCCGTCCATAAAGCGATAAGTGAACCTCGGAACAACCCAGACTGTACTTTCATGCAACATAGAAAAAAAACAGAAATAATTCCCTTATCTTTCATTGGACGATATATAAATCACTTTTATTAGTCAAATTATGACTAAGTTCATTGCTTCGGTGAAACCGCTAATAATTGTTTGACTAAGCCTAAGGTTTGTGGAGATTGTAGGAATAATTACAAGCTATGAGTCTACTTTGGTGCTTGATTGTGCGCTTTCCGAGATTGCGATGCAGGTCGTCGGTTTAGGGCAGATTGCAGCCCACCTGGGTGACGACCTTGGCGGCCACGTTGGAGGCCAGGCGGATGCACTCGCCCAGCGAGCGCTTCTCCAGCCAGGCGTGCAGGAATCCGGCGACAAAGGCGTCGCCAGCGCCAGTGGCATCCACACACTGTTCCACGCGCTGCGCCCTGTAGTCCTCAAAGCTGACGGGTCCGGGAGGAGCCAGCTCCTCTACGTAGTTGGTGATCACCTGGACGCCGGCACTGCCGTTGGTGACGAAGATGACCTTTGTGCCACCGGACTTCAGGAGATCCCGCGCCAGTTCATCGATATTTCGGTATCCACCCGCTGCCTCGGCCAGTGCCTCGAACTCCTGGCGGTTTCCGAACAGGAAGAAGGCAACGCGGGCCAGCTTCAACATGGCCTGGGGATTTTTCCGGACGATGTAGGGGGCACTGAGGTTGAGGGCCAGTCGCCGCCGTTCCCTCACCAGGTGCTGCACTATGTAGTCGCACACATCGCACCTCTGGGGCACGAAAAAGCCCTCCACGTACAGGATCTGCTTGCGCTCCACGGGTCGCAGGAAACTCTGACCCTCGTGACTGACGGCGTGGCTCAGGGTCTGCACTTCGAACTGGGCCGAGGCTCCAATATTGGCGTACAGCGTGGGGTTGTCCTGGTACACCAGGCACAAACACTGACCCGTGTGCGCTTCCTCGACGGTCTGCAACCTGGCCTCGATGCCGCGTTCCCGGAAGATCGTTCGCAGCTCCTCGGCATGTTTATCAGCTCCGACGGCGCCAAAGAAGAGGGCATCTGTGCCCAGTTGTTTCAGGATGCGGGCGGTATTGAGAGCAGAGCCTCCCGGATTTGTAAGGCACTGGGAGCTAGAAGGGATTAGGTTTCGATTAATATCTATTGCAAGAGAGATGAGTGTATTTATTATTATTTTCACCGAGTTTTTATGAAAGTTATCTACTCCGACCTTGATCTTTGTTATTTCAACTTGCTAAATCTCACATTTCACATTTGCTACATTAAAAAAAATGATCTAATAAGGCGTGAAAGAATTACATTTGAGATTGTTGTTCCTGATAAATGTATAAACTTATTCTTTTCTGGTTGAGATAACTTCTCAACTTCATCCTATTTTAAGAAAACCAGTTTGGTTGCCATTACAGATTACAAACAATGCCCGATTTATTCCGCACCGCAAAGATGGCTCCGTTTGGCTTGGTATCTTTTAATAAAAATAATCCATTTAGCCTCTTTACAATTTTAAGAGTTTTAAGATGATCCAGATCATGGTGAATCTGATATACACTTTTCTTTGTGTATAGAGTATAAAGAATATAACGATCGTATTGCTAGAACCAAAGATATATTATTTTATCGCTAACTACCTCTGGCTACCTAAGTAGCAATCTTGAAACTTTAATCACGACTATCTTGGTTTCTGGTTTTCCCGAATTGCTAAATCACTTTCATTTATTTTTTGCAAAGCAAACAAAATTTTATTGTCGCTGAACAATGGATTTTTTATTTCTTTTTATAAACTTTATCAAAAATGTTTTATCGTGATGAAGTACTTTAGTCATTGTTATCAACATTTCAAAAATTCCATTGTTCAGTAAACCGATACTTAAATAATCTAAAAAAGTTAAAACTCCTTTATTTTCGATTTCTTTTTACTTTAAAGTTTATAAAAGAGAAGCAATTAAGATGCACAGAAATGTTTTTGAACAAAACCTTTCGTTCTATAAAAATAACTTTGTGAAAAATATCTATTTATAATTCCTTAAACATTTTTTAGGCAGATGGTACTTTAAGGTTAATAAACTGAGCTGAGCTCTTGATGAACTAGAGATTCTTACCTCTCTGAAGCCTCCGCCGCCAGCTGGTTGAGTTTCTCCATGTCCAGTTCGCCCTTGGAGCCCAGTTCCAGTCCGAATCGCTCCAGGAGTTGGGGATCCTCGAGTTTGACCAGTCGGTCAAGGAGGACATTTCCAAAGCAAATGACCTTGCGGGGTCTAAGGAAAGTGGAAGGAAAAACCCAATAATCAAAGGGGGTTTTCTTTAGCTTTTCCGAGCGGAACACTCACGTGTGGAAAGCCCCTTGCGTGTCGTCGTCCGTGGGAGGATTGCCCCCGAAGATTTTCTCGTACACGTAGCTCAGATACTCCATTGTATGCAAAAATTAACGCTGGCTGGGGATTTTAGCGTTCTATTTGGAAAGTGCGATTTGATGTGAACGGAGCCACGGCTGAAATATCGAAATAACGATCCGCCGCTTCTGTCGTCCGAAAGAGAACTGAATGCTCGGGCCGGTTTGCCCCGGTGTTTTTATCTCACTCTCGCCACCAGCGTGTATTTGTTTTTTCCCATCTAACCCATTTCAGGCAATTATTGTGGACCAGGCCAACTTCTTTTTTCTGTTTGTTTGTGGCTTACAAAGGGGAACTGATTGTTGTTTACCTGCCAGCACTTCTCATTTCGCTCGACTTTTTTTCGACTTCTTTGACTTTGATGGGGTTTTCAATAACACAGAGCTTTTGGCACTGCGCGGGGGTTGCGTTTTTGTAGTCGGTTCCTTGCTTCGGAAGCTATGTGAGTCAGAGTTAAGCCCGAAATGTCACCAACTACTCCCTAATGACTTTATTTTATAATTTATGCGACTAATTGTTTAGCGTAATTACATAAATTGCCTGTGTAATACATGCACGTTTACCAACACTGAAATGGGGGATGGAAACAGCTGTGCGTGTGTTTTTGTTTACAGGGAAGAGGAAGCACGAATGAGAGCAAGAGCAAGGTGAAAGCTTCACCGGACCGGTAAGGAAAAAGCACGTGGCGCTAAAAAGCTTACAGCAAGAGAGGAAAAGAAAAAGCTTAACGGATAATGGACAGGGTTGCCATCAGTTGCGAATCCAAGCGAACCGGTTATGGCAGTTGGAAATTTAAATAAATAATCTGGTTAAAAAGAAACAAATGTATTAAATTTATAGAAAATTGTTAATATTTTAGGGAGTATGTTTAGTTAAAAAAACAACATCATTTCATTTTGGAATTAATAATTATACAGGGTCTTCAATGATTTTAAAGGCATTTATATTTTTAACATCTTTTATAAATTTTCCAATAATTACTTTACGTTTTTTCTCATCTCTTTTGATCATCTCATTTAGAGTTATGACCAACATATGTACATAAAGTTACAGAATTAATAAGCTCTCAATAAAGCCGGTGCAATATAATCCAATTTTTTGGGGACAACTAACACATTCCTCCAAATATTATTTCAGCTTTTACATCTCACATTAGCGTTAAGAACAACATAATTCAGTTAAAGATTTAAAAAAGAATCTTTAAAAAATAAAATTAAAATTTCTTAATATAATACAAATCTGACCAATTATTTCGCGCTCACATTGTATATCTTTCTCCCCAGCTTTACTTTTATATCTTTCTCTTCAGCTTTACTTTTTAGTTATTTCACAAGGTTCTTAAAACTGGTTCTGCCCTGTAATTATGTATGTACACCTGTCCAATAAAAGACGCCGCATAATTTCGCCATTATTTGAAATGCACTGAACAAAAGTTTCACAATAATATTAAAAGCAAGACAAAGCCTAATTATTTAAAAAAAAGCCATGTGTTTATCTTTTGCTAAAAATACAAAATAGGCCGCAAAATTCGATAAGGAGTGGGAAATACGACCAGAGTTTACAACAAAAAACCACAGCCTCATTACAGCGGGGTTTTTCGCAGAGAATTCTCTGGGATATTGGGGTTTTACCCAAATGCAGCGATAAATGGGAAATCCCCCAGCATATGTAGCTGAGCTGCACACATAATTGCACCTTGGAGACTGGCTGTAAAAGAACCCGTTCCGAATCGAGACTCTGGTGCGGTGCACGTGATGTTTTAGGCGGCATTCGTTGGACTGATTGGCATGGGTGACCGGTTGCAGGTAGCGCAGGTAGACTTTGGACCGACTTTGAATGCCGAATGCGGTCCAATGCAAACGCTTTTTCGGGGAACTCTTGAAACCAGTTCGCACTCTCTTTTGGCTTTGACTCACTTTGGCTCTTCGCTTTGGCGTGGGTTTGGGCCCAGTTTAGTGCTGCGCCGGCGTGACTCAGCAGTTCGGCATCCGCCGATGAGGCGAGGAGGTACGAAAATCACTCTTTCATGTACCCATCACTCCGTGGACTCGGTGACTGCCCCCCATAAGCACCCCGAAACAAAGCCATCCTACATAACAGCGTCACATGTGCCGAGGGCATGTTGCACACATAATTGGGTGGCATGGTTATGGTAAACAGCCCGCAGGCAGTGCTGCCCATCGAACACCCCGCAAAAAGCTAAAAATATCTGAATCCATTACCAAAGGTATTCGATTGTGACGTCTGGATTAACCTATACTTTTGTGTAGATCAATTTATAAGTTCAAATTCACACGTTCGCCCGAGTTATAGGAAATTGTGTACTGCAATTTAGAAACTTGTGGGATTACAAATTCTTTGCTAGAAACTATATTTTATTTTACTCGTTTATAAGCATGCATAAATATAAAGCAATTTGTAGCTATTCTAGGATAATTTAAGTTGTAAATAATTAATAAATTAGCTGCTTTAGCTGTATTGAGAATTTACTTAAATTAATGTAAATAATAAATCGATTAGCCTTAAAACGCAAGGGATAAAAATGATTAACATTTTATTTAAAATTAAACTTTGGTAATGCTCGTAGAAAAACATTTTATAAAATAAGACATTTTATAAAATAAAAGAAACACACTACAGTTCAGGCATTGCGTTTAAAAATACTCATACTCAAATTAAAATTCTATACAAAATAAAAAGCTCAAGTAATGAAATTTAATTACTGACTACAGAAGCAAATCAAACAACCAAACTAAATATTTACAAAGCCGACCAAAGAGAGCCGCCCCATCTAGCTTGAAAAACCCCATGTTGTCACCAATTCTCGGGTTCCCTTCGGGCTCCATCGCAGTTCATTGGCCACTTTCGAGGCGAATTTGGCGCGCAAATTCCGAGCTGAGTCGGCAGTTTCTATTTCTGATGCACTTCTCAGCACTTCCCCGAATGATCCATTGCGGTAAGCGCCTCGTAAGCACGACCATTGTTTATGTTTTCGAGTCTAAATACATAGGTCAGTATTTTGCGGGGGAGTTGGATGAAGCTTTTGGCTTTAATCTGCTTATTTATATATGAACCAAGTTGTCGATAGGGCGGTGTCTTTTCTTGTTATGCTTTTCCAGAAGGTTCTTCGAATTTTGGAAGAATATTTGCAATATTGGGTGAAATCTACATACACTGATTGCGAGAAAAGCAAAACGCAATTTTTCGGCTCTTAGATTAAATAAGTTTAGTTAGATACAGTCGACCTTTTTCCATTTTATAAGATTACCTCAAAGGCAAAATGACAATCTTACATTGTGATAATGCATTTTTTTTGATTTTCAGTTACTAGAAAACTTGCCTTTTTAAGTTATGTTTTTAAGATATACCCTTCCCAACAACCTGTTATTTCCTTCTCAAATTTCGCCCTAAGCTGCCCCAGAAAAGTTGTTTTCATTTTCCCTGCACTTTCAGCAGTTTGTTCAACTCAATAAAACTAAAACATATGTAAATATCATTTTTCAGGTGCTATTTATAACTGATTTGCTGCGATTCACAATAAAACCCTCCGAATTATGCTTGGCGCATCAAAGTTCAGCGATAAAAATAACAATTAATCACTAAAAAGTGCATTAATGTGCGGTAGTTGAACCCGCGACGGGAAGTCAGGTGAGAATGCCGGCGAATGGCGTAGTTTGCGGGGTTCAATTGATAAAATTCACTGGGCAATCTTAACTCCCGATTTCGACACGTTCCCACGTGCTGATTGCAGGGCGTGAAAAGGGGGGAATTTAAAATTGGAATACTGCGCTAAATTGATTAGCAGCCTCCATTGTGCTTGGCCAACTTGATGTGTTCTGTTTGCCCACTCGTCTGGGCAAAATCCCAAATATAATGGATCAAAGTGGGAGGGGTTCAATCACTGCCGTTCGTGCGAAGCCAGAACAGAAATAAAATTAACCCGAATCCATTTCGAGTGCGTTAAGTAAGGTCATTCGTTAATCATACGCCTAGTATACCCACGTTGCGTATACGCCGCGTTGGTCTTCAAAACAAGACCTGTTGCTCACCTGCTACTGGCAGAGGGCCAACTTTTAGTGGCCCATTCACAAGATTCCGGGGAAAAGACTTTTCAAAATTCAGGAAAATCGTTCAAGTGAAATTTATTTACAGATTTTTTAACGAAATTCGATGAGCAAATTTCATTTCACTCAAAACTTGTTTGCACATGTTTTTTCCACCGAAAGATAATAATAAATCGAAGATCTTAACTTAAGGGAGGCACTTTCGCGCCTCTGAGATGGTGCGAAATGGGAGAGCCCTGATAAGCTGACTGACCCCATTGTTCGGAGACCAAAAACTGCATTCTTTTTTTTGCAGTCCATGGAAAGAAACCCCCAATTCGCTAATTGCCTCCAAATCAACGGAAATCTTTTGGATACCCAAAAAGATACAAAAAAAACCCGATTGGAGGCAGGGAGAGAGAGAAAGAGAGCTGGAGAAAACCCCAAGAGCGGGCCCCTCGCAAAGCTCGCGCTCTCGCTCTCGCGGGTTTCTGATGAAATTCAGTGGAATTCTCAGGCGGCGGAGAGCGCGGCTATAAAAACACCCGCTCGCCAACTGAGGGCATTCATTGTGAAATTGCCACTCAAAATTGAAACAACGCGGACAAACGGCCGACAACGCAGAGCAGAGCCCAGTGCGAAAAGAATTTCATAATCAAAAGTTAATTGAGCGCTAAAACAAACACTCTAAAAACCAAAAACAAATACAGCTAGCAAAGCTAAAGCTACAAGCAAGTGACAAGAAAAAAGTGGAAGCCAACGGCTTGAAAATTACCCAAAACCCCAAGAAATCCCCCAAACAAACGGATTACACACATAAAATGGTCGTCGAGGAGACCTGCACCATGCATCTGGACCGCGACATGGATATGGATATGGAGCTGGAGCTGGAGCTGAACATTGACCTGGCCATGGAGTGCGCCCCCATTGGACGCGTGGTGAAATCGGCCCTGCTGAGGGCCCAGAGCGAGACGCGTGTGATTGTGGGCCTGTCCGCCGCCATCAACGTGCTCTCCAAGTCGCCGGAGGGATCCCTCTTCTGCCTGATGGCCCAGCCCAAGGACGGCGACTCCGCCACCCACATGCACGAGGTGCTCCTGGAGGCCTTCTGCTACGAGAACGACATCTATGTGATCAAGGTCGATGATGCCACCAAGCTGAGCCGCATCCTGGGCCAGGATTCCGTGGAGTCGTGCTGCCTGGTCCAGAAGGTCTGGGCCGACGCACCCGAGGAGCAGCTGACCAAGGCCGAGAACCAGCTGGTCGACTACTGCGAGGCCCACTGGGACGCCCCCCAGCATCCCATTGTCCAGCTGCCGGCTGTGTAGGCGCGTGCGAGCGGGACAGCCAGAGAATTGAACAGGCCCCACGAGGACAGTGGGCCACAAGAGGTTTAAATCGCACAAAAATCGAAACGGAAACCAGTTGCCGGGGGTTGATGCACCCGAACGTCTTGGAGAGTTCCTGAGGGAAACCGACGTTTCGGGGCGTTACCAGACGCCCACCGGGCAGATATATACCTACATAGGCTATATAGCATACGATATATATACAAAGATACCCTAGCCTAACTGGAGGAGCAGCGAGGAGAGGAAGAGCATTGATAAGCCGGCGCCTTGGAGAATAATTGAAACTGAAAGGCGACCTTCGAGGCGGTAGAACCTGCACTCGAGATACAGATACCCGCGGAAGTCGCACACAGATACTCACTCACACAGCCAGGGGGCAGCATCACACACACACCGAAGCGCGTGACCAGCTGCCAAGCCGCACATTCATATAGCATCCTACAAACATACATATAGCCAATTTGTTTCTGTATAATTTTTTCGCTTTAAGCGTCGCGCAAATTTACTGATAATGACAATTATTCTGTACGCCGTAAATTGTAAATTACACTTATAAAGAGAGCAGCAAATTTCATGTATAAATTAAAGTTTTGTTATGTTAGCTTTTCCCCAAGAAGAGATGATGAAACCCATTGAGAAAAAACACAAAAAAAAATGTTATTTAATTTAAGCACAAAAATTGAATTGAAAAGATTTTTCAAGAAAAAATAAAAACAAAAAAACCAAACTTTCTCTGTCTTCTTATTTATCCCACCCTTTCAGCAATTGTATACCCCCCATATCTTGACGTCAATGAGTGCAAATCCCTTGGATTTGAAGCGGGAAACCGACTCATCAATCTCTGCATAACTTGCCGGGGTTTCCCCAGAAAGCGTGCCATGCATATAGAGCCCTGGTTGGGGCCCCTTATCAATGAAATTCTCGGAACCCCGTCGATTGAGTGCTACGCATAAACACTGAAATCGAGGGCAGCCGTATCATTCGACTGGGATGCCCAAAGTAGTCTCTGTGATAGATTGTTATGTAAATTCCCAGCAATCTTGGCCATGCAATTTAGGAAATCCCGTGGCCCATCGATAAATGGGTGTGAAAATAGTCAGTTTACCTAATGAATTGCCATAATCACCGATCAGTGCGAAATTAATTTAAAGTATAGGTCATGCTTATAGCTGAGAAAAATTAAAGCCTTGTAAAGTACTTGAAAATGGTGAAACTTATTAATCAGTCTAATAGGTGTTGTAAAAATCGGTCTGTGATCGTAAATTGGCATTTTGATACCAGACAACGGTTGTTTTTAGCTCTAATTTTATACGAGACCCACTTTACTGCATTCACCATACCCACCCCCTTTGGGTTTTTGATTTCGATTTGGAGCACGTTCCGATCATGTCAATTGAGTTAACTAAGCGGACAGATGTTGAGCCCGAGACATGTTAATATAATCAATGCCAGACATCGCACAATGTTGGCTTAATGGATCGGACGAGCAGAAGAGACAAAAGATAGCCCATCGGATGGGAGGGAAAAGCATGCGAGTAGCTCGTGCCGTGGGAAAATCACTGGGAAAAAGTTAGCCACTGATTAGGACCATTAGCATATGATTTATGTGGTCAAGACATAGGTCAGTTAGGCGGTATACCTAGACACGATTTTTGAGATTAACTTTCCATCTGGAATTGAGCTTTACTATATTAATTCCTTGAAATAAAACAATTTAGGGGTGATTATATCAATCCAATAACCGTTATACATGATCTTATGGTTACATATACTAGCATAGGATTTATGTGGTCAAGGCATAGGTCAGTTAGGCGGTATATGTACCTACCCACGATTTTTGAGATAAGCTTTCCATCTGAAATTGAGCTTTACTACTTTAATTCCTTGAAGTAAAACTATTTAGCGGTGATTATATCAATCCAGTAACCGTTATATATGATCACATGGCTACATATCCTAGGCAATTGCACAATATATGAGTTCTAACGGTTAAGGGCGGTTACAGGTCGCACACGAGCCATTATGCCGTTACAATTATCACTTGCACTATTTTCCCAGTGGATTAGAGCAACCAGGTGTGATTTACGTTGAGATAACTCAATTGGGTTAATTACAGAGTGGTTCGGCAATATCCAGCTGATCCGTTAGCGCATTATACAAGCAATCCCCACTTAATCATCACCGAATGTACTTTACCCTGATCCAGCGGATCAAGCGTGAATTCCAAAGAACGCGCCGTGTGTGGAGTACGAATCCAATACGGCAAAGTCATTCAGCGTTGAGTAATGAGCCATGCGGCCATTGACTGAACAATTGAAGTCGGCTCTCGGCCAAGCTTTCCCCTCGAAATGGGGAACTGAAGAAGGGGAAGTTTTGGACCCAGCTATGTACATACATGCAAAGGTGATCGCTGGCTTCATATTTTATATTTGCCCATTTACGGATTCGAGCCATGAGCGTGACTTGGCGGGACTGCGAGTGCAAATTTCAGAGATTCACCTCCATTGGCGATGTCGTCGAAGGTGAATGTGATTCATATTGAACGGTGCTAGACCCAGCCATCTGAAAATTAGCATAATTCTCAATGCGATACGTCAAATGGCCGCTCGGAATACCCCCAGATGGAGACACAAACCCCCTCCCGAGTCATTCGGCTCACAACCTGTTGGCAAACTAGTTTCGGATTCGTGCGACAAGTCAAAGTTTTCTCAGCTGCGGACTTTAATACATGTGATTGTCATGAGCGCGTGCTAGAGCCATGCGTGAAAATCCCCTACACCCATTTTCTTCGATGTCAAATCGATTTAAACTCGAGTATTTGGCTCGGCTCGAAAGCAAACATGTTGTCTTCGGCTTGATACAATAATACAAAATATTATTATTATTATTTACATGGTAGCTGGTGTTCAAGCGAACACCAAACAGCTTGGATTTCCCCCGTAAGCTCTGTGGTTATACGGAATCGGCATTCAAGCCGCTTATCACTGTTGTGATTTGTGAGTCCAGGCGGATTATGCGGCGTAGAATTATCAGTCGGGACTTACGCAGAACCGTACTGCGCATGGGACTTCGACGAGCTGAGATATAAATACATGGGTGGCATTTAGCTGCCGAACTCCGGCTGTGGAAATCTCCGACCCTCCCAGTGGTACTGATAAAAGTTCAGAATTTCCATATTCAAATCGAACCACATTCGTTTACTACGATTCACTTTAGCCCGAAAGCATTGAACTTTTCCACAGTCAATTGATTAGATTGATTACACTTCCCCGAGAAAAACCAGGGCTTGCCAGCTTATGAATGAATTTTGCCGTTGGAAAACGGGTTTTTTCAAGGGGGAAATTTTACAAATCTCCCCGTCGTGTGCTTGGGATATACCAGGCATGTAAACAGAAACTTTAACCGGGCACCCTAAACATTTTAATCGTGATTATTACACAATATTTGCCCTAGAGTCTCTGGGGGCACATTAAGCATGATGTCGCAAAATCTAGCGTGGGTTAGGCGTGCTGATAAGAAGGTTAAGATTGTGTGGCCCCGCATTCGTGATTCTAACAATTTCGAGTAATTGAACTTGCTCAGATTTTACAATTTTTATAAATCGCAGTATCACGTGCTCTACATTAGCTTATAGTCGCGTTTCCAGAGAAGGCTGTCTTGCAAATAAACAAATAAAAGTTAAGCCGGGGATTTGCGGATTGGGTTTCCCAGAACCAAATTGTTATCAGCCACCAAACATTACGATTTCTAAATAATTTTGTTTGCTATGTCTGAAACAGACTGGTTCTCTCAAATAAAG
The DNA here is from genome assembly GCF_043229965.1 of Drosophila suzukii. Classification (NCBI taxonomy): domain Eukaryota; kingdom Metazoa; phylum Arthropoda; class Insecta; order Diptera; family Drosophilidae; genus Drosophila; species Drosophila suzukii. The sequence goes on along the minus strand of NC_092081.1, from coordinate 7,145,677 downwards.
AAATAATAAAACTGAAGATTGCGATTTCCGAATAATTGTATATGTTTTGATGACATTCCCAAGAAACAAATTTAAATGAATTTTGACAAAAAATTAGATTTCTGAGTAATTAGGCTTAGCTTGAGACAACCTTCCAAATAATTGACCCACTAAAATGTCTAGCAGTAAGAGATTATTCCTCAGTAAAACCAGTTTTGTCTGGTTTCTCACATGATCTGCGAATTTCAGCAGGAGCACATCGCACATTTCGGTGGGAAAACTAATCGGAAAGGCAAACATAGTTCCATATAACAGTTAAATAAGACTGGAGTAAAACGCAATTGCACTTTATGATGCGACACACCCCCATTAACCCCCTGCCCCAGCGATGGGTTAAATATTTGCACAAACAAGTTCGCGTGAAATTAGCGCCACAATTATAATTGAGAGCGAAATAGACAGGTACGGTCGAACCCCAATATTTAATTGCGGTTTATCATGGCCATAAAACCAATTTGATAACGCTCTCTATCAGAGTTCGCTCCCTACATAGAGCTTTTGTGTCTCTTTTACAATCTGGGTAGCTCTCTATTTCTCCCAATTTTTATGGGAAAATTAGCGCTGGTTCGATGAATTTCACAAGAACACAGACCGCTTTGATATATCTCGTTCTTTGGCAACTCTCTTAACAAAGGAAAAAATTCAAGTTAAATATAAAGTATTCGAATTTAAGTACCTTCTAAATTATAAATATTTAAATTTAAATTAGTAAAAAAGTCTTATTAAAGCTTCTTTTGACTAATTACAGATTTTTTCTTTCCAAAGAAATCGACTTATAAAGGTTATTTAAGTTCTCTATAGATCAGAGGTAAACGTTCTGATACTTGCCCTTTAAAAATAGTACACTAAGTAAATAGATAAAATCCTATACCAACTTTTGCTTCTAAATATATGTTATATTCAGCATTAACCGTATTAAATGTGTTACTTATAATAATTATAAAATATATATGGTCGATGGACCTTAGTTTCGAAAACAATTCTTATATATGTTCCATAACAAAATAAAAATAAATATAACAACACTTTCACTATACACAATATTATACAGTAAAATAAGAAATATTATTTTTCTCTTTTGAGATCCGAAATTGTAAGTTCCAATCGTTATCAAATTTTTCTCGCTGTGTACAATCTCCCTTCGACGCGTGCCGTCTGGAACTGATTAGATTAATTGCGGGGGATCTGCGACCGGGATTCTGGCTGGAGGGCCAAGTGCACCTGGCGACTACACCTTCGAATTGCGCGAGCACGTTCCGGTTGGATAAGAGTGACGGCTCGGCCGCATACCTGGCGGGCCACGGGGCCACATGTCCTCGGTCTCCATCTCGCCGGCTTACGTAAATCGTGCTGCAATCCGCGCTCAGCGTGTCGCCAATACCGTTATTGTGCCAGAACACCGATTCGACGCCCTACCACCCTACCGAACACCACCCACCACCCACCGCCCACCGATCACCACCCACCGAGCAGCTGCCTCAACTGCGTCAATGTCGTAAAACTTTCTCACGTAAGTCAAAAACCGAGAGTCCCGCTATCTTGTCAACCGAATCTCGGCTTATCCTTTGTTGCAACTGCAGCTCAGCCCCCAAAAGCAAGCAGATATATACCGATAATACCGATTCTGAAGGTATAAATACGAATTTATGGCAGCGTAAAAAATGATTTTTAACGATCCCCAGAGGGCATAATGAAGTTATCGCCTGATCGCCGATCGGACAAACAAAACATCCAAACATTCGCGCACCGATTGTTTACCCAAGATCAAGGAGGCGGCTGCCGCCCCCCAGACACGCCCACCCAACTGAACAATGGCCAGAGGATTCTATAATTATGCTCGTATTTATCAATGCTGCCAAAGGAGTGACGAAGGCAAATGTCTTTGTGACGTCAATGTCGAAAAATCACATGGTGGCTGTTATGAATTTGAAGGCACTTTCTGTTGCGAGGCGATGGGGGTACGAGTGTGGTGGATCTGACCCAGTGGCTACATATATGCGCAAACATGTATTATATCTTGGGAACTGTTTGCTGGCGGCAAACAAAATTACGCAAAACGGGGGGGCGTTCACTTCCCCAGACGTCGAATACTGCGATAATGTTCTTCTTCCGAGGAAACTAGTTCATAAAACTTTCGTCTGCGATTCCGCTCCTATTTCCGGCTGCTCAGAACTTTTTGTTTTGATTCATAGTTTTAAATTTAATACAAAATAACAATGAAATGTATTTTTTTTTATGATTCATAGGTTCGAAATTCGCATATATGTATTCGTATTCTCAGCATGCAAATCATAGCTTGAAATTATTAAATCATATTTTGAATTTAAGACAACAATTCTAAACAAATGTTTGGAATACATATAATATATAAAGCCTTAAATTTATATTTATGAAAAGTGTTGTGAAACTATAATCTCTTTTTAATCTAACACCATATAATATACAAAATGAAGTAGATGCAGAGGGTTTTGAACATATTGTGAACCCAATTCAAACAAGAAGCATGGAAAGCGGTTCCACTTGTTTGCCATTGGATCCAAAAAAAAACTTATCGCAAAACGTGATAATCGCACGCATGTGACTATCATATCACGTTTTCGCTTTCATAACCTTTCACTGAGTATATAAGTTCCCCCATGTTGTTCCCCTATGTTGTGGCCTAGCAACAAACTTTAGTATCCCAATCTCAATTATGGGGGAGGGAAATAATAAACCCCTTCAACATATGGAGCACCGGTAACAACAACTTCATCGAATCCCAGAAAGGGGTAAGGTTTCCGGGAACGAAAGTGACTATTCGCCCGTCTGGCTAAAAATAAGTGCAAAAGCAAGGGGGTCATTAAATATGGCGATTTACTACACTTGTATCTTATCAGTTACGTATTCAATACAACTTATGGTGACGGGCTGAAATACAAACTCAAGGTCCCCAAGGAGAACTCTTCTTCTGCTGCGGAAGACCCACTTTCTCGTCGATAAGTGCGCCTTATCTTAGCATTATCACTAATTAGTGGTTGCAGGCGGTATTTACATGGCTTAAAACGCTTTTGGCTGAGATTGGTTGGCAACCCGTCACTTTGACTGATGGAGTGGTCGGAACACGAGTGTGTCTTTGTTATTATCGTTTGCAGCGCACTAATTTCACGACAAAAATAACCTGGAATGTTAAAAATAACTTGTCGCCGTTGCTAAAAATACCGGAGTCAACAATAACACATATTCTGCATAAATATCCAAGCGAATAATTGTTGGAAAATTTCGTATCAGCAGTTGTTGTTTGTTTTCAGTTTTCTTTATTTAACTGGCCTTTAATATTGTTCTTATCAGTACTTCCAAAGAAAACAAAATTTAAGCAACAGACTGCGACTGAAAGTGCCGTTGTTTGCTTGCCACTTGATGACTTGATGGGGGAACTACCGGACTGACATTTCCTTTTATGGCCAAGGAGACGGCCGAAATGGGGGGTTAAATATTTATGGAAGGGTTGTTAAATGTGTTAAGCGATTGCGGTTTTTATAGAGATTTCTGGCGAAATTAAACACTTGCAGGTGAAGTGATAAAAGCCTTGAAGAGGGTAATCACTGGATATTTTAGAGGTCGTAATTAATTGTTATTGATTACACTTCAATAAGATAATCGTCTATGTAATTCCTTTTAAAATTAAGATTACGTTTCGTCGAGTTTTATCTCCCTATGAAAATAAGTGAATGTATGCTGGTTTGTACAGATTTGGAACAATTTAAGCAACTTGTATGCATAAGAGGATCTTTATCATAGAAAAAGTCAATAAGTACAACTCTAAAACGAATTATTCCAGTAGATATGATTTTAAGAATGATATTGTTCTGTTAAGAATGATATAAGAAATAATAAAAATTATAATGTTGAATAAGCTAACTGGGGAATGGTAAACATTTATAGTAAGGACGTTAATGCAATTACGAGCTTGACAGAGATTTATTATAAGTAACAGAAGTATTAAATTGTGTTAATTGTTTATTGGCGTATTGAATTTCTTTATAACTTTTGTATTTTCTTGTTCTCGATGAAATAAAAAATAACCCTAAATTTAATATTGTCAGTCAGAGCTTTATATTAAATAACGAAGTTACATTTTTACTTTAGTAGCTAGTTATCTACAAAAACCCCTGTTCTAAATGTAAATTGGAATATCCAAATAGTCATATGGCGAAAATCCCCCAGACTTTTTGGGATACATTTTTGCTTGCATCCAAAGCGAATGAATCAAGTGCATAATTCGACGAACTGCTCATCGTAAACTACTTGGCTAATCTAAATCAATATACAGTAGGCAGGAATCCCCTACAACTGTATATATTTGTTCAAACAATTGATAGAAAGAATCTTTTCCTTACCATTAGCTACTCAATAATATTTGAAATATTTCCCTGTTCGGGGAATTCGACTCAAAAGGTGTTTCAACCAATCACTTCCCCGTACATTGTTCCATTGTGGGCCTCCGCCTGCAAAATGTAAACAAAAACCCAGATTTGCTTTGCGGTTTCTATAAATACGAACACATAATTCGCACATAGCTGGGCCAGAAGCAAACTGCGCACTTGGCCAGGTTCGATTTCGTTTCGGCATGGAATGGCCCAAATCCAGATGAACAAGGCCATATCGGGGGCTTATCAACGACCGGAGCGTAACCCCAGCTACAACAAATGTCTAGCCAAAGTTGCATCAGCCATTATGATGATTATGCTGTCGATACGGTTCAATCAATCCGATTGATTCGGTGGGCATTAGATAAGCGATAAAGAGGGGGTGGTTGGCTCTCACCGAAACTCCCCCTCAGACTTTGGACCCCGCCAGCGAATAATCATGTGAACCATTCGGTAGTAGAATCAGCGCATGTTCCGCCCCCAACTGTGATTCATGTTAGACTTGAACTTTGGACCCTAAAGACAACTCATCCTAAAAATAGCGGTACCAAATCTTCTGCAACCGTCTTATCAAGTGTCTCAGCATCCACCACCAGCAAACCAAACATCAGATGACAACCATGTATGGTCTTTCATAGAACATCTTCCGCCCCCAACTATGATTCACATTTTTCTTGAACTTTGGACCCTAAAGACAGCGCATTCTACAAATAGCAGTATCAAATCTTCTGTAACCGTCTTATCAAGTGTGTTTGCATCCGCCACCCGCAAACCAGATATAATATGACAACCATATAGGGGCATTCATAGAACATCTTTGGTTTCGCTTTAGTCACTTTCGCCGCGCCACGCTCCCATTACTCATACGCCACGTAATCGCCGGAGAAATCTTATCAGGTGGGCGAATAGGTGATCAGGGGTGGGGGGTTTCGCTTGCGAGTGTAACAGTAATTTCATCAATTCCACCGGCGATTAACGGTCGCTTCCAGTTTGCGATAGGTCAGTGCGGAGCTGTGGACGCTAAGTGGATTGCGTTCTGAATACATTTGTGGAGCATTTTCATAAGCCGCTACGCGTCGACCGCAAGGCTATATCGGATGTATGGAGATTTGTGTAACGGGCCTAAAGGGGTGGTGCATAAATATGTATTCCTGATCAGGGTCAATAGCGGAGTTTGTATAAACAGCTAGAAGTGTGACACCATTCTGTAGCCGTAGTTACCAAATTTGTTATGCAGATTAAGGAACAGTTGGCATTATTTTGAATTATAGCTACACTTTCTAGGTGCTGCAATGCAAATAGCACAGCTGCAATTTACAGCATTGAAAATTCTAATTTTCTGCAGCATTGATGCTTACCTTTACCTAAATTTCTGTGATTTTTTTTGTAAAAACTGCATTTGAAACTCCCGTATTATCATAGAGTATCCTCTAGCTGGAGTTCTCTATGCTGCATATAACACCAACTTGTTATTTATGCGTCAAGTGCTAAGAACTGAATCGATCAGAACCGAATCCGAGCGGATCAGATAACATCTTCATCTGTGCCAGTTTGCGGCGCAATTTTAGCATTTTATGCGCATTCTGATCGATCCGACAATCTGGCGACTCGAAATTAGCATCGGAACGTTCTATAACAGTAAAGTCGTGAAAGCCATTTCCTTTGTTCCGCCCCCTGGCACCACCCACCCCAATTCCCCAGTCGATTCGGCGTTGTATTTTGCGTTGTTTCTCAACTGAATGCATTTTGAATCGGGATTCGGAGTGAATCGCTAAGAGCTATGTATACAGGTGTACGAGTATGCGTATGAGTGATATGGGTGTTACGGGTGTACGTGAGACGTGGCTGGGGGTGTGTGATCTAACCTAAGGCAATGCAAGTGATTCCAATCCAATTCGGAGGTTTCCCGGTTACGAGGGCTTGGTTTCCTAGTGCTGGCAGTCGGGGGTCCAGGGGTTCTTCAGGTTGGCCTGACGCAGCTGCTCCAGAGCGATCTCGTGGGCACGGAAGTGCTCCCTGGTGGCTTTGTCCAGTTCGCTGGCGGAGGAGGTGGAACTGTAGCCGGCTTTCAGTTCGGAGGAAATGGGTGAGGGCTGTGGCAGAGGGAGGATCGTCTGCAGTGGAACCTGGACCTCTGCCGGCTTGGGGGTGTACCGCACCAGGAAGGGATTGGGGCTCTGCTCGACGAGCACGGGCGTCGGGGATGGCTGGATGTCATTGGGCTGATTGGTCTGAATGCGCAGGAAGAAGCCATTCTGCACCTGCTGCTGCTGGGTCACGATATTGGGCTGCTGCTGCTGGGGTTGCAGCTGGTTGTTGATGATCTTGAACTGCTCCGCCTTGCGAAGGTATTCGGGGGTGCCCTTCTCGTAGGTGGTGCCGGTTTTCAGCTGGATAAGCTCCTGCTTTTCGCTCTCCAGGCGCAGGCGATCCTCCTGCTCGATTTTCAGACGCTCGGCCTCCAGGAGGCGGGTCTCCTCGCGCAGACGATCTGCCTCCTGCTGGCGCTCCTTTTGGGCCTCCTTCTCCTCCAGCTTGCGCAGCTCCAGATCCTGCAGGCGCACTTTTTCCAGCTCACGCTCCTCCAGGATAATCATGTCCGCAAGGTCGGCCACCTTGTCCTCGGCCTTGACCTTGGCTTGACTAAGGAGCAGGAGATGTTGTTCGCGTGCCAGCTTGACCTCCGGAGTTTCCTGGATAGGCTGTGGTGCCTGGTACACTGCAATAGGGCTCTTAAGGATCGCCTGGGGAACAAACGATTGAATTGGTGCCTGGGGAAGCAGGGGCTGCTGTTGGACTTCAGTGGGCTGGCGCAGGATGGCCTCGTTGAACTGCTTCAGATGCTCCTCCCGAGCACGTTTGACCTCTGGTGTTTCCTGCACGGGCTGAGGAGCCTGTTGGTCTTGGAAGGTGATGATACCCTGGGACAGAATGGGTTGAATGGGCGTGGTCTTCACAAGGGGCTCTTCGGGATTAGCTGGCTGGCGAAGCAGGGCCTCGTTGAATAACTTGAGGTGCTCCTCGCGAGCTCTTTTCACTTCCGGGGTCTCCTCAATGGCTTGTGGAGTCTGCTGATCTGTGAAGCTGGTGGTCTTGAAGATGCCCTGGAGTCCAGAAATTGGTTGTGTTTCAAAAGTGGTGGTTGTGGAGCTTTTGATAAGAGGCTGCTGAATTCCTGGGATGGTCTTGAGGATGATGGCTTCCTGGGCAGGCTGACGGAGCAGAGCCTCGTTGAACTGCTTGAGGTGCTCCTGGCGGGCCAGTTTCACTTCCGGAGTCTCCTCCACGGGCTGAGGTCCAGTTTGCGTTGCCGTTTTGAGCAGGAGGCTGTTTTGAATGGGAGCGAGCTGCCCATAGGAGTGGGTTTGCGGGGTTTCAATGGGCTTGGCAACCTGTGGCGTGGATGTCTTCACCAGATATTGCTGCTCCTGCTGTTGGCCGTAGATCACCGGGATCTTCTCCTTCTTGTACTGGTACTCCACTGACTGACCAAGCAGCTGCTGGGCCTGCTCGGCGCGCAAAACCTCCAGCCTGGCCTCGTTCCAGATCCTCAGTTGCTCATCTCGGGCACGCTGGACCTCGGGAGAAAGTCCGGGAACGGCTTCGAAAGCGGCGAACTTGACGATCTTTTCCAGGGGCTCAAACTGGGCCAACAACTGGGGCGTGGGCTTCAGACCCTGTTCCTTCAGACGGTCCAGTTCCAGGCGCATGGCCTGGTAGCGCTGCTCGCACCAAGCGCGGAACAGGGCGATCTGTTGGTTCTCCTGCTCCACACCTGAGCGGATTAGACTAGAGGTGGCCAGATCCCGGATGCCGTTCAGGGGCTCTGGATAGTTGTAGGGCAGCAGCCGTTCGGCGCCCGCACCATCGTAGTAGCGGACGTAGCCCTGTGCCAGGCCACTGACCACGGGGAACTCCCCCCTGGCCGGGGCATAGGCCACCAGTTGCGGATGGTGCTGGGTGCGGACCACGGAAAAGGCCTTCGCCGAACCCAGGGCCAGCAGGCCGATTAGGAAAAGCCGCATCTTGCTGTGGTTTCGGTTGGGTTTTTACTCGATGATTAACTTTTGGGTAGCGACTAGTAGGACTTTTGGTGCTCTGGTGCTCCAAAACTTCGCTACAACTTTCGACTACTGCTGCTGGAAGACTGTTGTGGCTGGGTAGCTCAGCCAAGGGTTTTTATACCCGCATCCCCAGCGAGTGGAAAAGAACCGCAAGTGGAAGCGGTTGTGGATGTCCTTGGGCCAACTGCCGGCCCTACAGGATGTGTCAATAAATATTCTGTTGCCCTAGGTCGCTGGGATTCTTTATCTCGAACTTAATTGGCCAGAGACTTCTGGCCTGGACAGCTTCTCCCCTGGATTGCCCCCCTTATCCCTGGCAAACAGGACCAGCCTTCGCTTGGCTTCTTCCGTTATGCTTCAAGGTTAAGCCCGAGTTTATTTTTAGCCCGGACTGCTGGGAATTTATGGGGCCCAAGTGAAGGGTCTCTGGGGCCCCATCGACTATCGATTCATCAATGACACGCTCTATGCGCGGGACAATTATTTAAATTTGTCAAAGAGGCTCAATGATCGCACTTATGATCGCCCCCTTCCTGCTTTCGATCGCCGGGTAGCCAAATATGGCCAGCAGGGTTTAATTTATATTTAGTCGTGGTCATTTTTGTACAGTCGCCGTCTGGTCGCGCCTGCAAACCGAATTGGGGGGGTGGCTTAAGGGCCGGTTCGGGGGGACCAGTCACCCGATATGGCTTTGGGAACCCCTTCTTCAGCTGCTTCCTGCAACCGGTTCGGCGATCCGACCACGACTCAATAAATTCAAGTTAATTCCAGTCGGCGCCGTTATATGGCCAATGCAAGGCGCTGGACGGAGGCAAATGTGCATTAAGGCTAAACAATGTCGATCGGGCAAATTATATCACTCCTCCAGCACATTTTTGTGGTTTTTTGGCCGAAGGAATCTCAAATTACGAAGCCGCTTTTTATTTAAATTAATTCGCAAACAAATATAACATATATGAGAAAGGAGTTAACGAAGGTGGAATTTATATATAATGGAGAAATGATCTGAGAGGACACACATCTGGTGCTGATTCATGTCGGTTAGGTCAGTTCAAGCAATTTGGAGATATTCCAGCTTTAATGAACAACCAGTTTTGTGGGGAACTCAGTTGAGTCTACAACTTCTTACGCCTTCCTCACGATGATATTTGAATTCAATTTGTATCTTTGGCTTTCGGTTAGCATTAAAACTTTTACTTTATACAAGTATTAGGAAGAGAAAATGAAAGTACAACTGATTATATACATATGTCTATATATAGAACACCAAAACTGAGTAGGGTAAGGCTATCTCATCACCACGGTAGCTTATCTTGTGACTGCTGATTATTTTCTTCGTGATGGTAATTTCCATTCGGAAAAGAGTCATTCAATCATCACATGCTGGCCCAATTCCCTGCTCCATTTGCTCAGATTTTCACAAATTATTCACCTTGACAACTTTAGAGGTTTTCAAATTTCGCACTCTGAGGTAATGGACTTACCTCCGAAATCACACGTAAGACTGGTCAGAAGGGGGCCACAACTTTCCCAAGCAAAAGTATTTCATAACATTCCATTTCTGCTGGCTATGTATGCATGTGCTGATTGAAATCTTGTTGCCAGGCGAAACGGTGGCATCTAATATAGATTTCTTTCTCGAACTGACCACAGTCACGTTGACCGTGTGACGTAGATGCGGTGATGAAGCTTCTAAGATGATAATGCCTATGATCATCAGTCGATGAAAGTATCTTCGCGCCTTTTTCTTCTTTTTTCGGGGGTAAAGATCTCAGCGCGTGCGTCAGGAGCAATTGATTCTTTAATGATTTTGTTGTCCGATCGTTCTGATATCAATGAATGGAAACGGAGGCACGTCCGCGCTAATTAAAGCAGCTCAAAGTGCTTACGGCTGGCTAGCCACGTTGTTGCTTATCTTATCTGCCGCAAACAGCGATTTGCATACGAAACTCCGCCAAATGCGAATCGGTGGCGGATACGCAATCTGCAAACGCTGCATTCATCAGGTGTTAACGTTCCGTTGATTAGCGCGTCCCCCTGGTTCATTAAGATGTCTGAACATGGTGTGCCATCATCACGCCATTAAAAGGGCACTGTGAGAAAATGAGTGATTTTTTAAAAATTAAAAAAATAATATTTACTGAGATTAATAAATGTTGTTTTTATTTTTTCCTTATCCAAATAATTTTATGATACCACACTCAAGGAAAAACACCGTGATAAAGTCAAGTACAAACAGTCTTGATTTAAGAACGTTCGTTCTAAGAAAGTTATCACATTGAGCACATTTTGGAGTTAAATATCTTACAATTCTAATAATGTTTATTCTGAAAGTGCTCGGTATATAAGGCGCATAAATTACAAAGTGTTAATTCCCGTGAGCAGCAAGTCGTAAGTAAACTTAAAATATTAATCTTATTTAGATATATCTCGTTTATTTCAGTTTCTAATACTTATTTCTCTTACTAGCGTATAATTAAAACTCAATTTAAATTTACAACATATGTATATGATTTAAGAACTATTCGTTCTTACATGCAACTTTCTTACTTTGTCTTTAAATTGTTCTTGTTTTAAGAATTATTCATACTTGATTGTGGACCGAAAGGTTCTAAATCCTAGTATTTTTGGTCTTGAAAATTAGTGCTTGAAAGCTGCATTTTGTTCTCGGGTCCAGTATTTTCAATGGTCTACGAAGTTTCGACACCGAAAACACTCGCTTCAAGCACGAAATACCTGATTTTTTTTTGAGTTCACAGTACAAAGTGGTTGTCAATGTATCTTAATATAATTTTTAAATATTTTTAAGTTTTTTTCCTGTGTACCAGCTTGCACCCAACAAGATTCTCCCTGCTTTTCCGGATCAGCTGTGGCCGGATCTTTTGTGAGTCAATAAATTCCGAGATCTCAAACACAGCTGCTTGGCAACGAAAAGCGAGGCAAGAGTTTATGGCCAACAAACGCACTTGAACCGCGGATCCGCCGAAAATTCCAAAACTCCAATAATATCGAGTTTTTCGGAATATTCGGTGCACGCCGGGTAAATCACGTGCGAGTAACGGCGAGGAAATAACCCAAGACGTCATTTCAGCTTTGAAAGCGAATTTAAATTAATTTAAAAGCGAAAACTTAATAACAGTCAAATCGACAATTTGAGAACTGAATTGACTACTTTTTTTTTATTTTGATGTTTTTCTTAATAGCTTACCAACGTCAGCAAAAGTGTTTTTCTTTCCAAGCAAATATTTGGAAGGTTCACAATAAAGGTGGGGAAAAAATAACACAAATAAATCTCCGTTCAAAATTGTTGAGCAGCTTAGGGATACCAAACTGGAGCAGAAGCTTACACTTAAGGCAAAGTTATTTATTATTGTAAATTGGCTCACATTCTTTTTAAATATCTTCAAAGTTCCTCCAGTTGAAAATATAAGTTTTTTGCTCCCCATTCATAAAACTACCAAAAGAAACCCAATAAAAATCACAGCGATGTGTCTCAGTAGCCTGATCTTTGCGAAAGGTTTTTCCTCATAATTTGATTTGGCACTCATTGTGGAACCAACATCAAGGCCGTTTATTTTCAAACCCCCATATTCTGTTTTTAAACTCTTGTATCCGATTCGGAGCACCGTCTTTGACGTCACACGGCCCCACATAAAGAAACGAGTTTTTGGGAACTTCCCGCGCAGTCAGTTCCGTTTGAAGGGGCCAATAGATGGATAGTAATTATGCGCGTAATGAAAACATCAATTAGAGCGCCAACGCAATGACCTACACCGGGCACTTGGCCGGCTGCAGTGGCCAGTGGTCACTTGTGGAGCAACCGGACCGGGGTAATCGTCTGAGCACCAACAACTTGAACGTTAAACTGGCGTTAATAAATTTGCATTACTAATTGAGGCCAGCAGCAGGCCGGCGATTTTGGGCGATCTATCATCTACAGTTAAATTCAAATTGAGTTGTTTAATAACCCCTCGATTGCCGCCAATGAACGGTAGCCGTGTCTATATGCCGTCTGACGACTTTGAGCCCGGCTTAGCACTTGAGTTGATGTGCATGGAGGCCTGAAATACAATTGCTGCGGTTTTTTTAAGTCTGAGCACGTGAGAAATGCGTAGAAAATATTTCAGGATTTATTTTTGTTATGCGTTGCAACTGTCACACAAACAACTTAATTTTTTCTGAAAAAATCACTTTGTTTATGTTTGTTTTGACCGCCTATTCAATCGGTACGCTCAATCTTATGGTTTAATGTGTGCCTTTCAAATTAATTGGCCTAATCATGTTTCTGGACCGTGACTTGGGAATTTCAAGCTCTTTACATTTTTTCCACTCAAAAGAAGCAGTAGAGACGTTAGAAATAATAGGTTAAGCTAAACGATAGACAGGAAAAAAATAATAATAACACATTTTTGTTTCCGTTCTTACTTAGCTATACTTTGTTTAGTCATTTAATTAAGGTACTTGATATATGAAAGTTCAAGGCTGAGCCTAACTATTTTTCAGAATTTTATTTAAAGATTTTTTAAGATAGGATATAATTACTTATTTGTATTAATAGTGTTTTAGGTAGTTAATATATTAAGTCCCACATAACAACAAATCACTTTCCAACTTTAACAGTGATTCGTATTTTGAGAGAGTGATTCCGAAACTGTAGGCATCTGTTAAGTGAACTATAGCTGAATAAAAGAACGTTTAATATTTTTAAAAATTTTGACATAGTTTCAAAATATAACTAATATAATAACTAAATATCACAGTCCAACTTTAACAGTGATTCGTACTTCAAACGTGTGATTCCGAAACTGTAAGCATTTGATAAGTGAACTTTTCGCAAAAAAACAAAAGTTTAATATTTTTAAAATTTTTGAGAAAGTTTTAATGCGAATCCGTGCTGATGAAATCGAAAGTCAAATACCCAGAACAAGTGAATCACGTGGCTAAAACCGAGGCTAAAACTGTACTGCTGAAAAACTGTAAAACAAAACATCTGACCGGGTGATAATTGATGTGGGGTGAATATGACACTCTTAACAGCACCCAAAACCAGGTGAATGAACTGGGATAATCAAAGTAAATATAAGTCAATTCCTGTCGAACTTTACTGACGCACTTTTGGTGACAATTGCGAAACGAGGCTGCTAAAACTGTGGGCCACACGATTTGCATGTGAAAACTATTGCAGTAAAGCTAGAAATTATAACGCATTTTGCACAGCTTTGTTTAAAACATTTATTTTTCTGCATTTAATTTACCATTAGATTTAAACAATATTCAATCTTGTTAAGGGCAAAGGTGGTGGTGTCGGGTTGAGTTTGGGGTGGGGGACTGGGAGTTTGATTGGGGGAGATTGGAGCCAACTACTTTAATACTTAATTGTCTACGCTTTCCACTTAGGCATATGAAATTTTTGCATTAATTACACACAGTAATTATAATAATAATAATCCACCTCCTCCTAATACATCATAATAATCAAATATATTATTTGTTCATATGGAAATCAAGACGTACACTATTTGCATATAGAGATATATCGATTTATGTAGAGACTCACGCGCACACACACACATCTATACAATTTGTAATGCTATTTGTAAATGTTCATAATCATTTCCTATCCTCTATATAGCGGTTTAAGTTTTTACACGATTTTTAACTTGTTTTTGCTGATTTATGTTTGTATTGTGGTTTTTGGGCTTAACTGTAGGAGAGCTTAAAACTATTTAACTTAAACATTGATTTGATTTCGCGTGAATCGTCTTGAGGTTATAAATTCCATGTTGTTGTGATTCGAACCGATTTCGGGATCTACTTAACATTTCATAATCGTAGTCACAAAAGCCAAATAATGTACAAAAAGGATCCTCCAACGAATTCGCTAACTGCGTGTTTTACAAAAACTGTACATAATGGTATGGGGCAAACGATCCCCGGGTGACTTGGCAACAAACGAAAATCAAAGACACTTGCAGTGCAAATTGGAAATTCGCAACGAAATACTCTAATGGAGGGCCTTCTTCAACTGCGTCTTCTTCGAGTACCGAGTAACAACAAACGAGATATAAAAATACGAGCGATCCCTTTGGGGGAGCTAACTAAATGGCTAAAGCCTTTCGAGCGGCGCCTACAGGTGCAGTCGGGCCATCAGCTTTCACATGATCGGGTCGGGTCCTTGGCCCTCCAAATCGGAGACCTGGCTCTGGTAGTGCAGCGCGTCCTGGTACGCCTTCTTCACAGCCTTCCGCTCCGCTGGCTTGCGCGACTCCACCAGCTTTTGCTGGTCCAGCTGCTTGTCGATCCCGAGGATGTCCAGCTTGTTGGCCGGCAGCCACTGCCAAGTGCGCTTCACATCGAAGAACAACACCAGGAACACTATATCGTCAAGGCAGTTCTTGCGCAGCGCCAGAACATCGGTGGGCGGGGCGGGCAGCGGCACTCCGTTATACACGAATCCCTTGGGCGTCTTGGGGTCAAGGATGAGGGCGGGATACCAAGGATACCCGCGGCACTTGGCCCACACCAGCTGCAACGGCTCCAGCGTCGGCTTCTGGCCGTGCGAGTGGTGATTGTGCCTCTCCGAGGAAACGGACTCCTCTCCATGCTTACTGCGGTTGTTATTTGTGGGAGTTGCAGTGGCAGCCGCCATGGTGTTCCTCCGCGCCTTAATGTTGTTCACCAGCGGCGAGGCGTTGGGCGTGGCTGACCGCAGTTTGCCCGCCCTCCGCAGCAGAGGCGGCGGCGTGGCCGTGGAGCTGGTGGACTCGCTGAGGTTGCTTCGCCGCTTGCCGCGTCCCCGTGCCGCAGTCAAAGAAACTGCTCGTGCCATTGTCGTCGGAGTGGGAGTACTACGCGTGACCAGCTTCATTGTCTTGTTCTGCCTCGCGCTCAGTGGCCGCTCCTCATCGTCATCTTCGCTGGAGCTGCCGCCACTTCCGCCGCTGCTGCTGCTGATGGCCATGTTGCCGTTGTTTCCCTGCATGTTGTTGATGCTCGCATGCTGCAAGTCCATGGCGTCAGTGGTGCCCTCCTGTGACGTAGAGTCCCTCTCCTCGCTGCGACTCCTTCGGCCGTCTCTGTCAGCATCCCCATCCGCATCGCCGTCGCTCGCCTCGTCGCTGTCGAAGTCGGAGCAACTGCCCGACATGCTGAAGTCGGAGCAACTGCTGCACGGACTGCTTGACTGCGAGGGAGCGTCGTCGCTGTCGCTCACGTCACGCTGATTGTTGGCCCGATACACCCGGAAACTGTCTGGGATTCGTTCGAATGGCAGGGGCTCGGGCATGGGTAGCGTCTGACTGACGGGCACCGCCGGATTGGGTGACTTCTTTGGTGACATGGAGGAGCTGTGCCTCACCTCCGGCAGCCGACGATAGCGACCCGGCCTCTTTGGCGACTTGACAGCCAGACTCGTACTAAGCTTGCTGTTCATCGCGAGGGCCGTGGAGGCCAAGCCCGCGGCTACAGCGGCTCCGGCCGACGATGAGCCTCCCATTCCAATGCCCGATGCGATTCCACCGCCACTGCTGTTGTTCTGCGTCAACGCAAAGTTTGAGACAGTGGGCGGAGCGGTGGCCAGGACGTGATTCAGCGTGCCCGTGCCACTGGAGGCAGCTGTAGCCGCCGTGGTGGCTGAGGATGAACTGCCGCTGGTGGACTGCGTGTTTGATGACTGCGAGTTATGGTGCTCTTCTTTCACAGGCGTCGTCAAAGGTTCCGAGGGCCTCTTCAGGGCAGCCTGTGACTTGCGCGTTAACAATATGGCCGTTCTGGAGGGGATTAGTAAGGCATTAGCGTGTATCTTGTAAAAATATATCGTGCGGTTATGAACAGTATCAGTTAATATGTGTGGGTATGGCCATCAGGGGCATACGTATCAAACTACTCTAAGCTGAAGACTGTTACACACACTTGAGAAAGGAACAAACTTACCTCCGATTGATGCCCACAGGAGAGCTACTGTTGTTCAGACTCTTGATGGGGCTGCAGGGCGGTGTTTGAGTGGAGTTGAGCAAGTCCTTAGAAACATTATCCTCACCCTCGCCCATTGAGTCTTCATCGGAATCCTCTTCTTCGTCCTCCTCGTCGTGCCCCAGATCCATGTCCACGGCACTGCTATTCAACCGTTTGCGGGTACGCTTTTTAGAAGGCGAAGCACCCACTGTCTCGTCATCTTCACTTTGGGATTGGATACCGTGCGATGAGTGGCGCTGTGGTAAACAAACGAATTAGCTTGAGAATTATACACGAAAGATAAAACCAAGACTTACTGCTGCAAATCTCGCCTTTTGGAGACTTTTGCGCATCCGCGTAATCTCTAGTCGAATCTGCTTGATTTTCTTGGTGCGATAGCTAGGGTTCTTCAGGACCTGCGACTTGTCGGCTAGGATGAGCAGCTTCTGGACAATGTCCTCGCTGGCTGGCGCCGCCAGCAGCAAGCGTAGCTCCTGTTCCACCTCCGCTTCAACGTGGTCGACGTGGGAGCGTTGCGAACGCTCTAGCAGACCATCCCGCTGCAGTTCCTTTCTCAGCTGGACGAAGAGAGGCGCCGCCTGGTCTCTCATCCGGATTCCCGCGCGATAGAACACCGTGTCCTTGTTGTTGTACGCCAGACAGTTCTGGATCATCAGATCAAAGTCAGCTTCCAGCTGCTCCAGCGAGGTGTACTGACACTCCTTAAGCTTCGACCGCATTGTGCCCAGATCCATGGGCTGCTTCACAATGTCCGTGTAGTCGGGCACTTCACTGGTGTCCACCGGCTCCCGGAAGATCTCCATGCTGTCGCGCGCCTCCAGCGCGTCTAGCAGCTTTGTCAGGGCCGCTTCCAGCGGATTCAGCTGCAGCATCACTACCTCCTCGGAAATGCGAACGAAGGCCACCTTCAGCTTCTCGCGCTTCCGCACCAGCTCGCACAGAAGGCGCGCCCGCTCCAAGTCCTGCCGAAGGCACTGCCAGTACTTGAGCTGCCGGTACAGTTCGTTCGTGTCCGGTGATCCCTCGATGCCGTTGCGTTGGATCACACCATGGTTGTTGCCCTGGCTCTGCAGTCGTCGCAGCAGGGGCACCCCGTTGCGATAGTGCCTCTTGAGCGTCCAATAGGCGATAATGCGGTCGAGGAACTCCTTTTTGCGCTGCATCGTCACCATGGTGGCGATCTCCTGAACGCGGTCCGGTGGAATAGTGGGTATCAGCACCACGGGCGCTGTGGAGCGCTTCTTGGCCAAGGCCTTGCGCGCCTCCCGCATTTTGTGGCGCGTGTCCTCGAAGTCCGGCACGTTCATCTTCAGCTTGGCGTCCGCCGGCGTGTGGGCGTGGCAGTAGGCAAACTTTTGGACGTGCATGGACGAATCGTTGTGGCCATCCTTAATCGTGTCCATGGTCATGTAGAGGCCCGCCTGCTGGGCGCAGGTAACATGGAAGGCGGCGTAGCAGCTGTTCCGGTGGCACTGGATGCAGGCTCCCAGGCCCTTCTCCTTACACACGTAGCAGGTGAGTCGCCAGCGAGCAGGGGGAATGGTCTCGATTGAATCTAGGGAGAGAATCATTTATTAATTACGAATAAACAATGTTTGGCGGAAAGGGGAACGAACCTATGGGTTCCAGAAAGACGGTGTTGGCGAATCGCACTTCCGGAATCCACAGCGCACACACCACGTGCGCCCACTGGCCGTGGTCCGTCTGCTTGAAGGCGCCTCCCGCATTGGGGCAGAGCACACAGTTGACGGGCTTGCTGGGCGACTGCAGGCATCGCCGGCACAGCCACTGACCCTCCGGGATGTAGGGCACCCCGTAGCAGTCCTGGTGCACCGCCAGGTTGCACATGTCGCAGAAAAGTATCACGTTGGTGTTTTGGCATTCGCCGTCCAGGCAAATGCAGCACACTGCGTCGTCGTCGACCTCGACGCCCGTGGGTGTGCCGTTGGCGGCCGCTTGAAAGTGCGACTCCTTCTCCAGCCGGTCCATCAGCAGCTCCATCGTGTCGATGCCCACGGCGTTCAGGCCGAGCCGCTGGCGCTCTTCATTCATATGCTCCAGCCAGGCGGAATCCTCCTCATCCACGTCGTACTCCACCTCGCCGTCCAGCTCCTCCAGCGACTTCTCAATGAAGCGATAGTAGGCCAGCGGCCGAGGCGGGGCGTCAGGCACTCGGTAGTCCGGAATCTCGGCCACCCTGGCCACAGGCACCTGGACCCTTGCCCAAGGCGCGTTCTCCTCCAGCGGGGGTGCGTCGGCGTTCAGGATACAGCCCCTGGCCACAAGGGCGGCGAACTCCTCGTCCTCCACGAGCGGCAAGGCATCGTCGATGCCCAGGCGTACGCTCTTTCCGTCCAGGTTGAACGTCACGGTGGCCTCCTCCTCGTTGTAGGCCACCAGCGACTCGGGATTGGCGTACTGCCGGACGGGGCCTCCTCCGGACGCCGTTCCGCCTCCTGCACTGGCCGAGGAGCAGCCGTTCCTGGCTTCCGCTCCGCCGCCACCGGGCGCAGGGTGTTCTTTGGGCGGGCGAGGCGTTGAGTGGTGCCCGCCAGAGCGGGAGCGCGCCTTCTTCCGGCTGGGAGTCAGCACGGGCGTCAGCGGCTGGGGATTATCGTGGTCGTACTTCATCAGATGGTACTGCAGGCCCATGATGGTCTTGTAACTGCGGTCGCATCCGCGGACGGGACAGGCGAACGGGGGCTGCGACTGCTGGCTCTTCACGCCCTTGCAGTACTCCACTGCGTCGAAGTCGAGGCCCATGATCTGGGTCGGCTCAGCGGCGGGATCTGTGGGATCTGCTGCAGCTGGCTTCTCGGGGATTGGCGGTTCGCTGGTCGCGGATCGCGGGCACTGTGTCTACTCCGCGGCACGGGTGCGCATACGTATGAGCATCCCACGGTGGTCGTCGCAGAGCGCGCGGTTTTGGCTGTCCACCGTTCCTGGTCGATTTTCGTTGGCTTGTTGCAAATTTTTTAACAAATGTGCTAGGGATGGGCGCTCGGGTCAGCTCGCCATGGCGATACTATCGTGCGGGGGGATTGTGCAACACTGGAGGGGTAGTTGAACGAATTTCGCTGAATGTGGGCCCTCTTTGTTTTTTTACTATTTATTATGCGCTATTTTGTTTTAAAAATTTATTTTGGACCGTCTTATGTTTTCCTTCTTTTATTTTTCGCTTAAAATACGGAAGGGGAAGAGTTTTGCAACACTGCTTGCTAGAGACGGACGATAGAGGAACCAACTGGAACTGGTTCAATTTCATAAATGTTTTCCAGCTGGCAAAGGCCTGAAAACACGTTTTTAAGTCTTTAAATTAGATTATGATTAATACTTTCAAGTACAAAATATATTTACCCTAAAATGGCTCCATACAAACCAGTTTTGGTTGTGTTTTTCATTTTGCGCGGGAACTTTCTCGACCGTCCAGTGTTGGCAAGCGGACCTAGCAGCTCGCCTCACAGCACGAAAGGTGCTGTTAACTGGTAACAGCGCCATGTTAGGTGGGTGACTCCGGGTAGTTAGCGAAGACACCTATCATCCATCTTAGAAATACCCTATTTTTGGTATATTTCAACGAATACAAATGGTATTTAAGGTATATTTCTAACAGCGGCCACACTGACCTGACGCGCGTCCATATTGCCGCCATTTGAAAAAAACGAAGTAATCGCAGGAATCGAATCCTGATTTTGCAGTTGTCAGATACAGTCGCTAGCTATGGAGGACATCTTGGGCGTGCTGGGCTCGCTCCCGGACCTGCGGCGTGAACTGGAGGTCCTGCGAAAGGTAAGACCAGGACGATGAACCCAAATTCCAGCACAGTCAACATGGCGTCGTTTGTTTTTTTTTTGTTCAGGCCCACTTTGAGGAGCTGGACGCCCTCTTCTATGGCATCGCTCATCCGGAGGCGGAGGCCAAGGCGCCAGAAAGCGCTCCGGCAGCGAAGAGTCAGGAAAATACCTCGGTAACTCCGCAGCAGACGAAGAAGCGCCCCAAGCGACTCACCTCCCTGGCCGAGGATCAGGACGATCCTGAGGGTGAGTATTCTGGCCCGCTGCAGGAGGAGCCCCTAGGAAATGTAATGCAATGTTCCCTTCCAGCTGTCCCAGACACCACGGCTCGCCAGAGCGTTCGGGTCAGTAACTCCCAGCTGCTGGCCATCGCTGAGGATGAGCACAACACCACGGCCTCGCTGATGCCGCCTCCGCCCGTTCCCGCAACGGCGGATACCACCATCAGCTCCGGACGACCTCAGCGCGCCGCCAAGCTGAAGACCGAGAAGCTGCTCAAGGAGCCCTCTCTAATCCGTAAGATGCGGCGGCCCAGCCACGAAGAGACCATCAAGGTTAAGGTGGAGAGCGAACAGCGGGCCTCCCAAATCAACAGCTCCACAAGCGTGCGTCCTGCAGAGGAGAACGAGAACGAGCAGCCCGAGCCGGAGCCTGCAGTCCCAGCAGCTGCGGTGCAGCAGAAGGTGCCGGAGGAGGATCCAGAGGATGCGAACACCACGAAGACACTACGCGTGAAGATCAAGCGCGAGAAAATCAGCAGCGAAGGACTGGCACCATCCACTGATGCGAGCACGGCCACAAACGTAACCACCGTCTCTTCCGTCACAACGGAAGCTGTTCGGCCGGACGATACGGTGGCCAGCAACACAACAACCAACACCACGGAGGTCGTCAAGAAGGGCCGCAAGAAGAAGAAGGACGCGGAGAACCACCGGCCCATTAAGGTGGAGCGTTTCAGCGACCTGGACAAAAACTCGCCGGTCTCGTCGCGCACGCGCAAGTGCAGCACCGAGTCGCGACCAAACCAGGAGCGGTCCATTTACAAGGACGCACTCGAGGGTCCGCCCGTGGCAGAGCAATCAATGGCTGCAGTTGCTCAGACTGCTGCTAACGAGACGGGGACTATTTCCAACGCCACCATGGTGCTGGGCCCGGCGCCGACTGATGGCAGCCCAATGGGACCAGCTGGAGATGCCACCTTCGAGGTGCACTCTGGCGACAAGAAGGCGCCGCTGGCCAAGCAGGACAGCCTTCTCACGGAGGACGAGTCGCTGGAGGAGAAGCTGCCGGCGACAAAGCTGCTCTCGAGCATCAAGGCCATAAAGCTGCCCACCCGCACCCACGAGCTTTTCAAGTAAGTAGCATATCACTTATGTGTGATCCTTTTTCTTAAGTATCTTTGTTGGCCACACAGCCCACTCCTGCAGAGTCCCGTGAAGATGCGCGTGGAGGCTTTCGAGAATGCGGCCATTGCGCAGACCAACATGCGGCCCAAGCGGGGCAAGGATATGGTAAGTCACTCATAAATCTTCATTCTAAAATCCCTGAAGTTAAGACTGACCAGTTTTGTGTTACTCTCCACCAGGGCACACCAGGAACAAGCAACACTCCCAAGATTGGCAAGCTGCCTGCTCCGACGGTTGGGCGCTTTTTCACGCCGACCCAGACGAGCAGCACGCTGCCGTTGAGCTCGGCGCAGCCCAAGAAGGCCCCTGCCAGCGCGTCCAAGGCCGCTACCCTGATGAAGACTGCTACCGGCACGAACCTGAAGTCCGTCAACTCCACGTCCACGAAGACGCTGTCGCGCGAGAACAGCGGCGATGACTTCCGCAAGGGTCTGCACAACCTCGCCGAGGAGCGCAAGAAGCTCCGAGAGCAGAAGCACCTTCAGGCCGCCCAGCAGCGCGAGGCCAAGGAGAAGGAGCGAGCCGAGCGCATGGCCAAGTTGGCCGCCGAGCGCGCCAAGAAACAGGAGGAACGGAAGCGCATTGAAGAGCGTAAGCGGCAGGAGCTGGAGGAGCTCCAGCGCAAGATGCGCCAGCAGGAGGAGGCTGAGGCGCTTAAGAAGGCCAAGGCCAAGGAATTGGAGCAGCAGAAACTGCAGCAGCTGACCGGCGCCAAGCCCAAGAAGATGCTGCCGCCGCCGCCGAAAACCAAGTACACGTGGGAGATGCTGCACGAAGACGACTCCACCGACGACGAGGGAAAGGTCACCCACAAGCGCCCGCCGGCACCCACCTGGAGCAGAAGTAAGTTGCCTCAAATAAGAAGTTTCTTTTCAGATATTTATATTCGAAAAACAACGTATTTAAAAACTGCTTTTATTATGGCCAGTAGAGAAAAGGACTTCTCCAAATAACAACTTTCAAAAACAACTTAACTTTAAAATCTGCTGTTAGTTTAATCTACAGCTTAAATTCAAAACGTTTACCGGCTTATAATAAGTAGTTGGTGTTACAAGATGTACGAAAATATTATTAAACCTGAATACTAACTATGTGCTTCTTGTAGGCCATGTGAGGGGAGAGGCGATCGCCATGCAGAGCCACTGCCCCACGGACATCATCGACAGCTTCTTCTCGGTGGCGCCCACCACCCCGGACCTGAAGCAGATATTCCCAAACATCGATCCCAGCCAGCTGAAGCGCAACTCCAGCGTGCTGTGGTCCACGCCGCCGCGCTACTCCGAGCTGCCGAAATACTAGCCAAGTAGTCCTGTTCTCTCTGTACCCGTAAATGCACATGTTTATGATCGAATAAATAAAGTTAATTGTGAAAATTAAAGCGGAGTACCGCTGCGCGATTCACTGCGACTCTGACACTAATACCCAGCTGCTTAAGAACTATTAAAGCCGCCAGCGTGCTCAATTAATGGTTCGCTGGTGGCTGCTTGCCGATTCCATTAGCAAAGCTGCCCAACAATGGATACGTCGATTCGTGAAAAGTGTGAAAACGCAGAGGATGGATAGAAAATAAAACGAAATGAAATAAAATAAAATAGGAGAAAAGAAAACAAGCCCGGCAAACACAATTTCACTGGTCATGGGGCATGGTTTTGTGGCATGATGAGCAGACGATCGAACAGACTGCCTCGATTCGATTCTCTTTCATCAATTTTCCATTGCCGATCTCAGTTTTCTTCCAAGCCATTCTCATTTTCAATTGAAAGCCGAAATCAGCGGAATCAGCCTTGGTCATTTGCATAGTAATTGCCGCTGTTTGGAATGAGCTCCGCCTGGAAATCGCCATTGATCCACTTAGGACTCCTTGGGACTATCTTAACTGGAGATCGAATTAAGGAGCCTATGTTCGTTAAATTGCCACTTTCAATTGTTATTGCTTCCGTCCATGCGGCCTTTTGAGGCAGCATCTAGCTTTTTGCAAGGAAATCCCTTAAGAATATCATAACTTTTCTATGCGAAATAGTGGTTACCCTAGCCAACCCTGGCTAAAAAAGTATCGAATCGAAGTACTTAACACATTTAGGGAGGATATACATGTATGGGAATTTTTAAGTATTTCTATAGCAAAAGGAACAGTTTGTAATAATTCCCTATAGACAATATTATATTTTTATTATATCCGCCTCATTCGCTTTCTTAAAAGGATGTATTGTAAAGCATAGGCTTATTTGGAAACTAAAAATTCAAAAAAATATCATTATAGACTTACAATTTCTTACCATTACATTAATGCCTTGTTGGAATTACCGAGCTTAATTTTAATAAATAGCCACATTAACGCCTTTAAGAAATGCAAGCTCTTTAAAAGAGGCAAGAAGCTAGTCGATCCTTGGTTATTCTTGAATTTGTCATACTATTAGCAATCATCTTTAAGTTCAAGTCAATCTTTAAATTAAAAAACTTTATTTTCCAATTGAAAAAGTAACAGAAATGATATTTCTTAGCAGATTACAAGTTTTTCTCCCCTATTTAAATGACTTATTTTTTAACAATCGAGCCGAAGACGGGTCTGCGAATCTTCCACTCCCGAATACTCTTCCGAAGAGCGACCAAGCAGACAATCTCTCCTCCGGTTTCTCGTTTCTTCGGCTCGCCGCAGAGTCTTCGGGGCTTTGAGAGGAGAGCCCGAGTCAGTTTGAGTCGAGCGTTCGAACGGTGCGCACCTGTTGACGGTTTCTTGGTAGGTTAGGTGAGCGCGGATTGTGGGCCAGCAAAGTGAAGAAGCCATCGCCGGTTACTCGATATCTTCTTGTGCTACGAGTGCGTGTGTGTGTGTTAGCGGTCGAGTCTATGAAAAGTGAATAACTTAAGCGGGCCCAAAGCAAAGGCTGCGCATGCGTGTGAGTGCGCCGCAGAAAGAAATGAGTGTTTTGTTGCTCCAAGTGAATATGTAAACGCAAACCGAATAAATGATATTTGTGCGAGGCCCGTTTGTGTGTGTAGACAAGCGAAAATATATATGTGCATATATATATATATGTATACAGACGAACCCCAAGGCGGCAGCAACGAAAACTTCAAAAAACTTTCTTTTTTTCGCGCTACCTTTTTGCCTCGACTTGGCCAAGTTAGTTTTGTCTGCGGCTTTTGTTTACGGTTGCTGTGAAATTGGTTGCAAATTCATAATTTGTCCGCCGTTTCACTGCCAATTAGAGAGCCACTCGAGCCCAGGAACAGAGCGAATTAATTGGGCCTGCAGTTGGCGCAAGAACCGAACCACCGAAGCTGCGCATCGCGTATCCGCCAGGTTGCCCCAACCGGATGCGTGGTCCGCTGCAACCTGTCGGGCGGCCTACACACGTCCGCTAAATTGCTCCAGGCCAAGTCCAACTCCACTGCCAATAGCAGGTCCATGTCCAAGAGCAAGTCGACTGCCCACTCCCGACTCCCAGTTCCCAGTTCCCAGCTCCCATTCCCGCTTCCATTCCCACTTCCATTCCCGTTCCAGCACTTGATACTGTTAGTTGTGCCATTTTAAAGCGCACTTGTGCCAATTTTGCAGGGGGCAGCTGTCGCTTGATTTTTGCTTTTCGATTATTTAGAGTTTTGCATTCCGCGCAAGCCGCAAAACCGCATTTCCACTCGGTTAGTCCGGTCCGATCCCCAGCTGGATTTGGCTCTGGGTCGGCGAGATCTTCAATTTGGTGTGCCTTGTGCCTTGTCGTTTTCTTGCAGTTTGTTTGGCTGGTGAAATTTTCCATTATTAGCGTTATTTATGTGCAAAATCTAATTGAAAATAACGTGCAATAGCGCTGCACGCAAAAACATCAATCAAATCTTGGCGATTGCAATCGTGTGATTAATGGAAACGCTTTGAGGTGAGTCCGAAAAGGAAAATCAATAAAAAAAAGTTTGGGGAACGAGTCTTGCGAGGGGGAAGTAGATCCATTAACCAGCATGACAGATGTTTAAAGGATACAAGGCAAACCTTGGCAGAACTGACAGTCATAAAGATCTGGCCTTATGCAATGTACCTCCGCCAATATATCTCAACTCCCTTTTTTTTAACTTCTCCACCTTTTTATCCACCTTCACCTTTCTCTGACTCTTTTGCCGGCTCAGAAAACGATTACGCAACCAGACAAAGCTCCAAAAAAGTGGCTTATGAAAAATCACATGAGTCATTTAACAGAAAAAGATGGAAAGAAATGAAAACTAATTACCAGCTGCAACTTCCGTTGGGTGTTCAAAAAAAGCCCAGAGCCCCGAAAAGAAAGCAAAGCTGATAAAACCAAAAATTATTCCAACGAAAATGTAAACAAGCGCCAGCGTGGGCGAATCACTCAATGGAAAAGCACAACAATCCGCTGAAAAATGGAGTCATTTAATGACAGCCCAGAAAGCAGCTGAAAAGCCACGACAACTCGCCCACGAAGAAAATAGAGTTTGTTGTGGTTTCTGGCTCTTCTGGCTGCTCACGTACAACTTTCTATTTCACTGGGATTCTTCAAGCGTAGAGCGCGGAGATTTCAAGGTTCCTTTTGGGGTAAACAAAGGCCGCAAGAGCACTGCCAAAATATCATACCTGGACTCGAGACATGACTCAACTGCAGGCGGCATCCGACCAACCGGTCCGATTCGATCCGGTCTGAGATCACGTAAATGCGAGAGCAGAAGAGGTAGCAGTGCTGCAGAGACAACCTTTACCTTTACCTTTCCTTTCTATTTGCTGCCTCCGTTACCGCTGCTCTGGATGCTTTCACTTTCCATCTAATGCCCGGCAATTGCCTCGGTTACTGCGGTCTGCGATCCGCAGCTTGTTTTGGCTTCTGATTAGCACGGCAGACCCATTGGGTAATCCCGGGCAGCTGGCATCGATTAGAGCCCGCGGATCTGACGACAGATCTGATCTGATCTGCTCCAGTTAATAGCTTTGTGCTCCGTAAAGCTCCGAATTTCACTTTTGCTTTCTGACACCTCAAATTGTAACCCCACTTTCGCCTTGGACATCAATCAAAATTAGCATTTCAATCAGCCGAGTTCGGTTAGTTTCTGAATGGCCCGCTTCACTTTACGTAACTGGGAAACAAAACTGCAGTTTTTCTGAAAGTGTTTTTCCTTTTCAGCCGCTTAGATGGCCGCTGCTTATGTAAATCACAATGTACTGCCAGTTAATGGGGGTCCGACCCAGGGCCATCTGACATAATGTCCACCACAAACCCGTACATTTAACTTTTGTTGCTCATTAGGGGGCATGTGATTAGATCTTAGTCAGATTCCCAACAAACAGTGCGAAAAAACACTCGCAAAACAAAAGACTTAAAAAACAAACCCTAGAATCATTTTACGCTCTTCTGACCACCTTTCTCCCTCTTTTCAGCTTAAAAACACACTCGTTTAAAGCCAAAAAATGCCTCGCCCAGGCACGGTTCATCAATAAAAACAAAGACATACCGAACATAAATAATAGAAACCCTGACAATAAGCCTCAATCTCAAAGAGGTAAAAGAGTGTGGCCTCCGCGGAACTCGTAGTTTATGCAAACATGCGACGAAAGCCACAGAATTTAACACACAATATACCATCGGGCAGGGACGGAGACAGAGGCGGCGGAGGAGGAGGGCTTCGAGGAGGAGGAGGCACCTCCCGGCCGTCAGCAATTTCCAACAATAGAATGCCAAGAGACCATCGACACTTGATGGCCATGGCCGTGTCGACGTTGCCGCTGGCTCTTCTGCTGCTCCTCGTTCAAATAACAGGTAAGTCTTGGCCAAAAGGGGGGTTTTTTCAGGGGGCAACACGACAGTGACATGCCCAACAAAAGAATTTCACATGCATTCAGTTAATAAATTGAACTTTAATTGTGGGGCCTGTGCCAGCAGCCAACTTTCACGGTGTCGAACAAAGTGGGAGGATGAAAGTTGAGATAGCAAGGCCATGATCTTCGCCAGATCTGCATAGATCTCTCAATTGATAAGCTCTATTCATTGCGATTTAGGCCTTCAATAAATTATCATTGTACCGAATTGCCTTACAATTCTTTTCTAAGAGAGGATCATAGATCTTTGAGTAAGGTCAGAACTTATCTTTATTGCAAATTGGATTAGAAATAGATATATCTTAGGCGAGCTTAAGGGATTATATTGCTATATCTCATAAAAACCCTCTGTAAGCTTATAGCGGTAACTATAAGATAGTTTTAGCTAATAATTTTAATGATTATAATGCTTATAACGTTAATTACCTATAGAAGGCATTCCAAAGAAGACCAGAAAATGTAAAATCAAAAGGCATTCTAGTGCATCTTTTAAAGAACCCACTTCACCTTGCGGTCATCTGTATCGAAACTTCCCCCCCTTTTCCTCTACCTCTGTCTTAGCCAAGCGAATCTCTCGCACTTGTTCTAGTGGATCTTATCTTCTTTAATCATATGTTTTCACCAAGGGTTCTGCTCAAGCGAGCATTTAGTTATTACAAACGGAGATACTTCGAGCAGCTTTTTCCACACGTGAACATAATTTTAATTTTTAATTTGATACATTTCTGAGGAATGTCGGTTCACAAAAAGCTGGAAAATAAGAAGGAATTCGCTCCGACGTGCCAACAGTTGAATGAAGATGCTCGAGGCAGACTCAGGCATTTTTCCGCAGTACTCGTACGTGATTATTCTTCTCCATTTCTACCGCTCATTTTCGTCTTCTCCTTTTTAGAAAGCTTGCGTTTGCTGCATAATTTATTAGGCGTTACAAAGAATGCAAAGTCGGGGGGATCCGAGGGGTACCCACTATATAGTATAGGTATATACCCTCCTCACTATTTCAAACTGTGCCAAACGTAATGAAGTGTGCTAACTGTACTGTCTGCGCACCCGCACAAATGCGTTCAATTGTCGAGCACGCCAAGAAGTTTGTTAATTTTCTTTTTTGCCACTGAAATACGGGCTTGACCCACTAAAAATCGAGATATGTCAGCCAAAGTGACACATTTCAAACGGTTTTAAGGCCCCCAAACTGGGTCGATAGCATCTGCATCTGGGTTGTCTACTGATCGCACATCGATGGCTATGATTCATTGGCTTATGACCACTGAGGGTTAGCCTGTGTTGCACAATTGCGATTATTCATACCGGATTCATTGACTCTTGGGTTTTCTTACTTTTCTGCCTTTGTTTGGTTCCATTTTGCTTTGTCGCTTACAAAGTGCGTGACGTGCGTGAATCGAAGTTAATTACAGTTTATTATGACTTGGGCATGCGTGGTTTATAATCGTTAAGTGAGCTTATGCAATATGTGAAAATAAAATCGTCATCAGGCATGGTAACTGTGCACGTAAAAACTAATTAGAATGGAGGATCGAAAAGAAAATATCATGCATTCCTAACTAGAATCTGCGAAAAAATGTCAGGTTTTTATGATGAAGACATAAGTAGTTAGAAGTTATGACTCAACAAAAGTTGGCGTTGTTTTAATAACTCTTATTTTCCACAGTTAATTTGAAATTTTTTATATAAGACCTTAGGTATCCAATAAAACTAACCGAGATATTTAGGTGAAAAGGTTTAACTCGAAGTATCCATTATTGTTTTTTAGTTCGTATAGTACTTAAAAAAAACATGTTGGTTTATTTTAGTATAGGATTATCTAATGCTATATAAAGTTTTAATGTGGGGTAAAAAATGTGGGGCTAATCAAAAAAAAAAAACCTTTAAATAGGACATCTTATCAGAATAATTATCATTAGAATTACCAAGGAAACCCAACTTATCTATATCATAAAACTTTCGATCTGCTGCTGTTAAAGAAATTACCCTTGGGAATACTTTTAAGTGTAGCGTGTGTAGACAAGTGTGTGAATAATAAATAGTACTTAATATACAGAAAAAGCTATGTTTTCAGTGCATTGCTTAGGGAGAGATTTGTTGCTTGTTAATGCGCATTGAAAGCCAACTTCCCATGTGAACGGGGCAATTAAGTGCGGTGTGGCCCTAACCAGGAGCACAGGGGAGTGGATTCCGGGGCACCGCTCCCCTTGACTTATGCATTCCAACGAAAGCTCCATCCATCTCCATCTAAACCTCCTCATTGAAACCGCTTAATTGCACGAATCTGGCCAACAGAGCCGGGCTCGAATCAATTAAAGCTAACTGCACTGTTTACTGGGCCATTTGAAGTCGGGCCAAAGCCAAGGCAAAACCTTTCATGCTGCTAATAAGCCACATTATCAAGGGGGGTGCGAGGGGATAAATTTACATAGAGCCGGGCGGAAAAATTGGGTGAAGTGAAAATTATTTTACAGCAAGCTTAATTAAAAGAAAACAGATTCTCGGGGCGCCGGACTGTTCAGTTATGGCTTAGTGAAACAGAAAGAAGCAGCAGCTGTAGAAGCAGTGCTACGGTTAACAGTTACACCCAGCTAACTAACGGCTTTTCGGGGCTTTCGATACCAAGATACCATATACTCGGAGCGAATTGAAATCTCAATGGGGCCTTTAAAGCACTGGAAAAGTGTCAAAGAAAGCGCCATGAGTTGGGCTTTTCTGTTCCGTAGTCCCTTTTCCGTGGTAACCAGCATTACTGAGTCAGCGAATCGTTCATCAATCGATAGTTTTGAAAGAGTTCGTTGGGGAACTCAGCTGTGACACTGTAACCCGCTGACTTACTACCGCAACCTGTTGGGTTTTTCGTTTTCATTCCCCTTTGTTTCGAGATTTTCCTCCTTTCAGACATCTCTTCTTTCACTCACAACTGTTAAGCTGATTAAATTTTCAGATTAGCTGCCTCCACAGGCAATTTTTCCATCACATTTTTGGTTCGTTTTTTTTTTTATTTTGGCACATTTCGGTTACATGGCCCACTTGGCTGGCTCCGAAGAGCGAGAGGCAAAGTATAAATAATCAAAGAATTCGCTGCCTGATGGGGAAGAGGAGGAAGAAAGAAGCCGCCGTCTCTGCAGACTGAGCAGAAATTTATCGCTTGACTCTTTATTGGGTCAAGAGGCAGGTTCGTTCGGCTGGTTTTTGAGTTTTCTCAATCTTGGCTTGGATTTGTCTCGGCCAGGGAGTCTTTGTGGATTCTTGGTGGGCCACCTGCTCAACGACTGGCCATGCTGACGCCATTAATTATGGCATTTTTGAGGCTTTTGAAGCAGGTGAAATGGGTCTTGGATTGTGACAGCTGCAGAAAGGGTTGAAAAAAATACAATTAAGTGCCATTTGGTTCTTTTAAGTATGGTATTATGGTTCTTTCCTAAGTGTATATTGGGCGTAGTCCCGTTAGATTATTTATTTTTCACAAAAAAATATTTGACAGGGAAAAGTCTCAGAAAAATCAAACTTCAGCCTATACTAAGTTTTAACCAACTTTATTTTTTCAACATTAATGCTCTCATTAATGGCATCTATCAAATGGATTGATCGAAGACAAGCTAATTACCATTTATAAACTCAGAGTATTTAGACAGTATATATGTTGATATCAGAAACAGCATTTATAGCGTGTTATTACCGAATCTTTTCGATTCTTCTGCCTTAAAAGAAGCGTCTTTCTTTCCCTTATCCCGCAGACAGTTTCGAGCGTCTCAAGCTCGTAATCAGCTCACATGCTGATCTCCCATATTCAATTAAGTTAAGCGTTTCTCCACCCTGACCGGACCATTCAATTAGAGCCCAGCGACGACTGGGCTTGAACTGGGATGCGATTGTCCAATCAAAACATGAAACCGAAGCCGTATCAATAACTGGATACTTTCCCTTTCCCGTGAGAAGAGCAGAGGAGCGACTCTTGTCTCTTTGGGATGCCCAAAATTGTACAATGAAATTCAGCACATCGAAAGTTGCCGGGCACGATCGGTGATCAGTGATCGCACACTCAGACTGCCAGGCAGGCCCAAACCCAAACCCAAGCCCAAACCCAGAGCCAGACCCAGACACACACCCATCGGCAGGTAGAGTCAACTGAACCCACAATTTATCTCGCTGTTATTTTGGTTTTTACTTTTGCCGTTCTCCTGGGATCTTCTTTAATGGTTGTCCCGAGGCGCTGTGGGCCCAGATTAAATTGCAGTGGGATGGAGAACTGAAAGGAATGCCGCTCGTGGGGGTACCTGGAGACCCTTACATGTGTCGGCGTTGACAATCAATGAAAATAAAATGCTTAAGCTCATGCAGTTTTTTTGGAGACCGCCTAAGACCGGTTTTCAGTGGAATTTATTAATAACAGATTCTTTTCGGCATATATTTTTGGATTCAGTGAGCGTGTCTAAGGCTTTCATTTGGCCAAGACAAAGTAAGAAAGAACATAAAGTTAACGTTTTTTTTAGCTTTGACCATGTCTCAGGAAATGTTAAACGGTGGGTTGTGTATCTAACTTTCTTAAATAGGCAAACAAAAAACAACCTAAGGTTAGGCTAATTCTAAGTAAATTTAAACATACGATCGTCGGGAATTTAGCACACAGGAACTCCAATTTATGTTTAATGTAATGTTCTGTGTCTGTAATGTATTTTTTTAAAAAGTCAAATAAAGGAAAATACTTCTAAGTAATTTTACACTTACAACTGTGTGGTATTTAGCACCAAAACAAAAGACTTAGGAAACGAACTTAAAGAAAACATGAATATGTTCTTGTTTTAATTCATAATCAAAAGGCTTAGGAAACGAGATTGGAGAAAACATGAGTATGTTCTTGTTTTAAATCAAAATCAAAAGACTTAGGCAACGAACTTGATATTTTAAACTAAAGAAAATTCTACATTTTATTTATAAAATGCTTCCAGAACCTGTCAAAGCTTAATAATAAACCAAAAACTAAAGAAATGACAATAAGAACTTGCGCTTGAAGCCCCGTTAAATGGGTGCAGTTAACCGACTGTCCAAACAAAACAGCGGCCAGAATGACACAATAATACCCACGCTCACTCACACTGGCCCAGTGGCAGTTCCCCCATTTCTATTTGGCACGCAGTTGGAAATAGCCCAATAAAAAGCTGACGGACTGACTGTCTTGTGTATAGAGTGGGATTCTTGCTATTCAGAGAGCCGGTTCTCTCGGCCACTTGTTGTAGACTTTTATTTGACGCACACACAGCCAGTCCTGAACTTGTCACAGACCATTAAGACCATATTGGCTGGCAACTTGTTTCCGTTTGGCGACTATACTTAAGCCGGCTACTGTGGGTACAATGACCCAGTTTCGTTCGGAGAGATGAGGAATATGGCTATGGGAAGAGTGAGCGCGGAATCCATCTGCCTTTCAATCAATAGGTATACTTAAAGCTCAACTCTCTGACACAAATGTTGTATGGCGAATTGGCCTGGAGGGTCGTCATCTGTTCTACGTCTCTGATACGCTATTACATATCCACTGCTCCATTTCTTCTCACACAAAGAGACTCTTAGTAATTGTTCAATCAGAGCTGGGGGCTCCGCCACCTTCTGTACAATACTGGGTTACTGACCCAGGCCAAGTTATCGACTGCAGAAATATTCTCGTGGCATGTTTAAGGGGCTGCACCGACTGCGATTTCAAATATTCTGCAGCATTCCCCGGGCGATCGTGCAGATCGCTTATCGCCAGGTAAATTGCAGCTAGTTACAGGGTTTAGTCTTGTTCTGGCGGGCCATTAGGGGCCTCGGCCTCGGTTCTGTTCGCTCCCACCTGCGGCTTAATTAAACATGTGAGACAATTAGATTTCATAAGTGGCGGCCATTAAATCGGGAACGGAATGGGGAATGGGGATCGGGATCCCTGCGTTGGGCATTCTATTGATATGGGAGGATTGCTAGCCGTTTCTTGGCACTGCTGCGATTAAAGCCAACAGAGCGCGACCAGGTTATAAATTTCCCCTCCTCGTTGTTTGGTTTTCGGCCCGGCTTAGACATGCCCCACAGCGGGCAGCAAAGCATAACCAACTGCAGCAGCCACATCTGCGGAAGCCTGACCAAAACAGAAATGCAGTCGGACTGCAACCGCCTTTAGCTTTAGCTTTGGCCTTAGCCTGGGCTTCGACTTTGGGTCCGTCTTGGGGTCCGTGTTCAAGGCGGTTAGATCAGAGCTAGACCTTGATTAAGGTCATTCGCTTTGGACCCACGTCTGAGGGGCTAACACAAAGGACGCAACCCAGAACACTCGAAGAAAAGAGTGGTAAATGCAGGAAAAGATTATCACAATTTAAAGTAATAACATTACCACATGCTCCTTAAACTGGAAAATGGTTTTTGATTGGTCCCATTTGCAATATTCAATACAAATTTATTTTATTTAAGTACAAAACGATTACTTTATTGATTGATATCATTAAAAAATGACATTAATTAAATATAATATAATAACTTTATTGATTGATTTATCAAATGAGAGGTTCACAGATGTCGAAGCCTGAATTTTAATATTACATTAAAACAAACTGTATATGGGAAAAATCCTTTTTGAACCATATATGTAAGATAATAATGTCATAATTATCTTAGTATCGAAAGTCTTTGATCCAATTTTTTGGTTGTAATGGGAGTACACCATCGAAACCCTTTAAATACATTTAAAAAGTAAAGCTAGAAATCTCCTTAGTGCAAGCTAGAAAACCTATTTGCATTGTAGTTAGATGCTTAAGACATATCTAACTGCCAGGCACGCGTTTCCAAAGCCAAAACACTCGTGCACTGCCAAAGGCCAAACGTCATGGTCACGGAGTCTAGAAAAGGAAAAAAGCCACAGAATATGGATAAGGAAAATCAGTTTTCCAGGGAAGTGCTTCAGTTTCACCAGCCTCTACTTGGGGTCGAGTGGAGTGCTGTTTGGCCTGTCCGAGGCTGCCATGTGTCGGTTGTCGTCGTCACTTTGTTAATTGCAGCTCATGCATTTCAGCTCCACAGATTTACAGAGAGACGGAGAAAAGTCTGGCCAAGACGCTCTTCAGGTTCTGCTCATGGCCAATTGTTTGTGCAGACAGCTCTTGGCCAACAACACCGACCAGTTGACGGTTTGATTGCACAAGTGCTTGGGCCCGGGCCAAAGATACTTTATTTGCTCTGCTAATGAAATGCCCGAGGAGTGACTCTGCAGCTCCCACGGATCGGATGAGGGCAATAGAACCGACTTTCCCTGGTATTTCCACTTCGAACGCCCACAACGAAAGTCGAATGCCAATGCCCGAGAAATCAATTAGCATTAAATCAAATTTTTAATAGTCCAACGTTAGACAAAGTCGAGCCAACAGTGGAATGGATTCAGTTCAGCCGGTCCAGCTGGGTTCTTGAGCCACTTTTTCGGGGCGTGGCTGCTGCGATGGCATCTCGAGACGTGGTCTCTTCTTTAATGGAAATCTTCGCCGAAGGGTCTGCGGAATTCACAATTGGGCGGCTTAGTTATGTTTATGGGCCAATTCAAAAAGATGAAAGAAGCTTAGGCAACGAAAGCATAAAATAGAAAAATGGTGAGAAGTGAGAGAAATATTTGGTAGACATTTGTTTAGATTTTCTGTCGAAGATTAGTTTAATGGCTTTGATCGTAAACAGGGGACGTTGGTATGAGTCGAAGAAATGTGAATGGATCAGATATTATTCAAGTTGGTAAAAATGATAGAAAGACCTGAATTTATAAAGTTAAAATTTATAAATGTATAGGTATATAATGAAGTCAAAGGTCTACAGCTTACTATCTTTTATTACGAAACCATCTGGTGAAATACTAACTTTATTTGTTATTACACGTTTTAGATAGGCCTTTGGGCGTTGTTTATTTGCATAATATTTGTTAAAAAAGATTGGATAATAATAATTATATGTTATCAAGACTTTTCCCTACTTCTGATATATATTTCCTAGGGCTTAACAATAACTGCTTTATTATTTTATTAGCATTGTCATTGAAATTCGCCTTCCTGCCTAGCTTACCCATTTAAATGCAATTACATAAATCTGTTTATGGTGAAAACACGACGAATTGTCGCCTGCCTTTTGAGCAGACCATTAAATGTTATTATTGCATAATATATTATAATACATACAGCCTTCTCCGCCTCCGCAGGTGCACACAGAAAGTGCTCGGGCAGACATGTCGTATGCGCAATGTTTTGGGACGTGTGTTAAACATCGAAGCCAAAACAGAAAATTGTCGTATGCCATAAGCAATTATCTTCGCCAGCTTTGCCCACATTAAGGCGAGCAGGCGGACTTAATTTCGGTTTCTGCCTTTTGGTCCCATTGGGAAACTGTTGAGAAGTGCAGCGAAATAGAAAGTGATTTCTTGTCAGCAATTTGAAGGCGCTGAAATCGCCAATTTGAATGGAGTTTGGAGCGGGAGAAGGCGCAGGAATTGCCGCCTGTGTGGGTTGGGCTACAAATGAAACCGAAAATGAAACTGAAACTGGTAAAAAGCCCAGAGACGGGGCACAAGTCGTGCGTCCTCGTTGGAGTAGCGATCGAATTAGTGTGGGCAAGCACTGGAACTAATGACAACCATTGCTGTTATCTCCGTGCTGTTGTCATATCGGGTGCATTCAACCCAACCCGTCTGGAGACGATGGTGGAGCCAAGAGATCCCGGGGACTGGGGCTACCAAATCCGGACACTAAGAGGTTTTACTTTCGTTGCGGCCTGGCCGTGAAAGTGTTGCATGCCCCGCTCCAAAATGGAATTCAATTTTCGTTTCCCAAATTGCGTTACACATTCAACCAACTACGTATGTCCATGTCTGGTAATTTCTCAGCCGGCGGCTCACTTTTACCGCCAGCCCAATCAAAATCGCAATCCCAAAACAAGACTCGCCTCGGTATCAATAAAATCGCAAAGGAAAACTGGAAAATTAACAATTCGAAGGCAAGGAAAGTGAAAACTGTGTCGCCGCCTTTTGTCTTTGTCTGCCCAAAAGGAAGCGTTAATTATATCAAAATCGCAACAAATAGCTGGCGCGAAGAAAGTGAAACAAATATTGTGTATTTCAATCGGAGGGGCGAGCCAGTTTAGCGATTTAGCGACAGGTGAAAGTAAAATCTGTGCCAAACTTAATCAAAAAACCACGAGACCCACAAAGGGGCACCAATGTACCGCTCGGCAATTGGGTTAAGCTCAATAACTAAACGTGTTTCGGCGAGCGAGTGTGAATTATGATTGTTGTTCCAACCTTAAACTGGTTCTGGCCTGGTCTACCCTCTACAAAGCCCAAAGATGACATGCACTTGACAATCCGAAAAAGAAGTGGGAAAGAGGAGAGCCGCAGTCATAGAAAGCCAACAAACAAATAAATCTTTTCGGGAAGGTGTCAAAGAATAGCTGGGTCAGACCTGAGTGCCGAGGTAGATCTGTGTGATCGGGTTTGTTTGTCTGTCAATTCACAGCTCAAGTATCGATGGTGTCGAATAAAGTACCGAAAAAAGTATATAAGATTGAAGTCATTCTGACCTGGTTTGATTGAAAATACAATACTAATGCAGGCCCCAATACTAAATTAAATATTTTTAATGATATGAGTTTTATTAATTCTATTATATTATAATTACGTTGTTCTATGGGAAATACTAAAGGTCCCAAAAGAGTCATCATTTACTTAGAGTTTCAACAAATACAAAATGTTATATTTTAAAGACTTTTTTAAAAAGTTGATTTAGTTTGTTAAAAGTATTAAAAACAACATTGATCTCATTAGAATCATAACATTCACTTAAGGACTTTACCCAAAATAAATAGTATATTTTTAATCATTTAAATGATGTTTTAACAATTTGATCATTAATAATAACGCAAATAAGTGTGGATTCTTAAGAATCGTATCGTTAAAATAATATTTAAATAAATTAAAAATTATTCGAGATATCATTAATCCGATAATAAGCTTAAGTTACTCCATACTTTTTCTCTCTGTGTGATTGATGCATGGATGAGAGTGGAAAATTGCGTTTTAAGATGCGATAAGGAGTGTCTACTCGAGATTTCTTCGCTCGCAAAGGGGAGGTTCGGTTCAAGTGCTTGTCCCCATTCGATTGCCATCTGCATTCTACGAGACAACAATCTATATTTAAGTTGCTCAGGCGGGCTCTTCTCATTTATCTGCCATATCCGAGGAAAATGATGAAAATCAGACGCAACAACAACCTCGGCTTGGCATCTTTTCAACGCTTGACGTAGCAATTTGTGAAATTCTTCCTAGGCTGCCGAGCGAGTGCAGATCTGGCCCGAGGCCGCGAATCCATGAATCCAAGTAGTAAAGTAACCAAGTATCCAACTGTGCGAGTACGAGTACCCAGGGTAATCAGTAATAAGACTTTGCATTGTGACAGATATGCAAGCCATCAGCTATATCCACACACAGAGCTCGCAAACCCACAATTTTTGAAGGAAAACCAACACAATTATATGCAAAGAGAGTGAAAAGAATACGAGGGGCCGGGCCGAAAGACAAAGACGGTGGCTCAGACTTGACATCGAAAACAAATGATGCCTGGCTAAGACTGCGACAGAGATTGAAACTGATCCGAGTCGACTTGGGCTGGGCTTTGTTTTTATGTCTTTGAAACCCCCCTCCCAGATGCAAATGAATCGCGTTGACAATGACAGAGTGGCGGCTGGGAAGGGCCACTCGCATTGGAAGGGGCAGGTGCATGGGGCAAGTGAAAAGTGAAACCCTCAATGTGAAGATTCTTTCGATGCGATGATGAATTCGAGGGAAACTGAACGTCGGAATTCCACGCTCTTTTCACTCAACTCTTTCCCTTTCTTCTCGTTTTCATGTGGTATAAAATATCATACAAAGCTTCGAAGAAGACTTATCTTTTGATATAGATATAATTGAATAATTTGATAAAACCATCCGTTAAAGTTGATTAATGGAAGCGATTTCTAGTCTTTTTTACTCAGGTGAATACTAGATTAATGGCGACTAAAGAAATTCCATTCCGATTCGAGTTTCGATGTAGGGAATCTACAAGTCTACAAGGTTTTGGTATCCTTTTGTAATTGAGATGTAGGCTTTTCTCATTAATAAGGTTGATACTTAATTGATTTCGCTTCGTTTTTGTTGAGTAAGAAATTTATTAAGAGTGGCTATCAGAATAGTTTAATAAGTTTCAAAATAACTATGATAGTAAATGTAAACTTAATGTATTCTTGAAGGGTAAAAATCAAAGAATATTCTTTGGGTTTAAAAATGGTATGACACATTACGAACTACATACGTTCCTTAATAAAAAATTATATTTATTTTCTAACACCACATTAAAAGACGGTTTAAAATGGTATGATACATCACGAACTGCATAAGTTCCTTAATTTATAATTATATTTATTTTCTAACATTTTTATCTACTTAATTTTTACAGCTGGTCAGCGTGAGAGCATCTCGCAGATCTCGCCGAAGTCAAGCAGCCACCGCAGTCCAGCTCGTCTAAGCATCGAAAGTACCGTGGTGGACTCCATCAACGGACTGGCCGAGGGCCCCTCATCGCCCCATGACCTCAACGAGAACGAAACGCGGGCGGATCGAGTGGAGCGCTCGGCGTCGCCCATCCTGCACGACCGCCAGCCCGTGGGACCCAATGATGTGCACTTTCCGGAGGACCTAGAAAAGGATGTATCCGCCGGTCGGTACTTCCACTACAATATCAAGCCGACGGGCACGTTTGACAACCAGGAGGAGCAGCCGGAGCGAACGCACCAGGGGATCAGGGCTGGGAAGACCCTTTCGAGGAGCAGCAGCACCAGCGGCAGCAGTTCAGAGGAGTCTTTTTTAGGGCGGGGGGACCTGCGACCGCTAGTGTCGGGGTCCCCGATCCGGCCGAGTCCGAGCAGTACTGCCACCTTGGCGACGGCGGCCAGTGCCACCCAGGCGCCGCATAGTCCGCGCCAGAACGGTAATCCAGACATCCAGGACATCATCACGGGCATAGTGAAGCTCCTCAACGGCAATGTCAATGTCCATGCGAATACACAGGGTGTGAGGCGTCCTTCGGCCAGTAGGATCAACAATCGCGGTCCACCGAGGATCTCGGAGGCTCAGAACCTGCCCATCGACTACGAGGCCCAAAAGCCCGGCACTTCCATGCGACCACCGCCATATCCCTTCGATCGTCCGGAGCGTCCCTTCATCACGGGCGTGCCCATTCCCGAACAGATTGTCCCAGTACGTCCGGGATTCGTGAGCAATCGACCGCCCTGGTATCGCAACAAGCCACGCCCTCCCATCGCCACCAATTTGGGCGGCAATAGGAGACCCCTGCCCCAGTACAAACCCCTTCCAGCTCCGCAGGTCCAGACCCCTGCTCTTCAGCCGCAGGATCAGCTGGATAGGAAGAACGAGAAGGAGAAGGAACAGAATCACCAGGAGCAACAGCAGACAGCAGTAGAGGATGTGGTTCAACCCACCGACACCACCTACGATTCGGAGTTCTCCAACGAAGATGCCAATGCCCAGTATATCGAGGTATCTGACCAGGATACAGATGCCACCGGCGGTGGAGAGGTAGATGATGAAGTGCAGGGGCCTCCCGCTCCGCCCTCCACCACCAGCAATCCACCTACTCCTCCCACAACACCCTCCAAGAAGAAACACAAGCCCAAGCCAGTAAGCGAGAAGAAGAAGCCACCAGAGGAGCCTCACCTGGACGAGGGCTTCACCACCATCATCGAGACCAGCTCGGTGGTGCACACTGTGATGGGAATGTCCTCCACCTACGTGCCCATGTCCATGGACAGTTCGGAGAGCCTGGGTCTGGATCCCTCCACCGAGGAGGTGATCTTCATGACCGCCAACCGAACACCCGGCTTGGAAACGAGTGCCACCTCCTTGCTGAGCACCACCACGTCCTCCACCCCGGCCTCAGCCATCCAACCTACGTCCTCCAAAGAATCCACTACCATAAAAACCACCACCACCACTACCACTACCACTACCACCAGCAGCTCCACCTCAACCACCACCACGAACCCCCCGCCATCTACTTCGAGTTCCACCGAAAGTGAGCCACCTAATAGTTCCAATGCTAACACTGCCAATGCCACTCCGCCCGCCCCCTACCATCCCCGCCCCGGGATAGTCCTCGATGACCCCGAGTTCAAGCCCGGCGGTCGGCCACGCCCACCCAACCAGCGGCCACCACCCGCCCAACAGACCCTTCCCCTGCCGGCGGTGCAGCCCACGCGGCAGCATCTGCCACCCGGTTACGGTGAGATCTTCGACGTGACCCTCTCGGCCATCCAGGGACCGGGTCCCAAGGGCAGTGGCTCCCAGCAGACGATCAACATCAAGCCATACGGAACATATGCGGCGGGCGGAGGTCAAGGTCAGGGCGACATCATCGTGTCGGCATCAGGTGACGAAGGCTTTGTCTCCATCGACGGCAAGCGCACTTACATCAATCTCTTTGGTGACCCCACAGATCCCCCAGCGGGCGCCACAACTCCGGCCACGCGACTGCCCCAGTTGCCGGGCTCAGGATCGGGATCGGGATCAGGAATTAGTACCAGTAGTGGTAGTAGTAGTGGTGGTAATGGTGGCTCCTCCAGTTCCTCTCCTGCTGTGCCAGCCAATGCAGTCACCCAGAGCAGTGGTGGTTATGTGGTGCCCGAAACGGAGGTGGTGGACCTCCAGGGTCACAGCAAACCCCAAGGAGCAGGAGGAGCTCCGACGACCAATGCCGGACCCACGAGGCCCCACTACCGACAGAGGCCAACGCAACCGCCCGTGAGGATCGACACCTGCATCGTGGGCGATGACTCCACTTGCGATCAGGCGCAGCATGAGCGGTGCAAGACGGACAGCGGCGTTTCCAGTTGCCACTGCAGGCCAGGTAAGACCTTACGGTGATGTAGTCATCAGGAGGATTCATTCATAACCTATTTATTTAAAATCCCCGTAGGATACTCACGACGAAAGCACCGGGAGCCCTGCCGACGGGTCATCTCCTTCCATCTGGGCATGCGCGTGGATCGCATCTACGAGCACCGAATTGTCTGGGACACCAAGCTTATGGACAAGCACAGCGAACCCTTTGGACAACTCAGCTACGAATCGATAAGAGCGGTAAGTCATAGTTTATTTAATAATTGCCATATCTTAATTTATAAAGTTAAAGTGTTGCTATGCAATAGATTGTTTGTATCACTCGGACAATCACAGTAGACTTTCATTTTTCCGTGTATATATAGTAGTCGCCGTCGCACACTCTCTTGGTGCACTTCGTCACTACGTGGACTGCCGTCCAAAGTGACAAATAGAACCAATCTTTTTATATTTTATGAAAAAAATTGCAATTCGAAATTTGGATATCTGGGTATAAATCAAAAATTTATTTACATAGTACAATGTATCATTGTTTATTGTTAACTATCGTTTTATGTTAAGTTATGGGATTTTATTGTTACAAAATTGCACAAAACTCGAATTTTAATTATACTAATTTTTAAGTCAGCATAGGATTATCTGCAACATAG
The DNA here is from genome assembly GCF_043229965.1 of Drosophila suzukii. Classification (NCBI taxonomy): domain Eukaryota; kingdom Metazoa; phylum Arthropoda; class Insecta; order Diptera; family Drosophilidae; genus Drosophila; species Drosophila suzukii. Next base: position 7,103,581 of record NC_092081.1, on the reverse strand, counting down.
TGTACTAAACATGGCTCATTTGTAAACTCTTGCAGCTGGACTCCGCCATGTCGATGACACCCTACTCGGACGAGTTCATGGAGGCTAAGGTGAACAACATCTACCGAGGAGATCCCAAACTGGGCGGCAGTGGCGTCTATGTAAACATGACCATTAAAGTATGTATCTCCCAAGTACTTATAAAGAAAATCCATTAACTCCCCATCTCCCCCTCCAGCTGGACGAGAGTGTGGAGACATTGCGACCCAACCTGCGCAGCGATGTCCAGAAGCATCTTCTGGGAGTGCTCCACCGGCGAAACAACAACATCGGCAACTCCGTTCTGTACGTAAGTTCTCCGGAAGGCGCGGTGTCGGCTCTCCAGGATCTGGACGAGTGTCAGTCATCGGAGCTGAACGACTGCCATTCCGGCGCCAGTTGCACCAACACCTGGGGTAGTTTCCGCTGTGCCTGCGAGGCAGGACTTCGAGATCCGTGGGCTGACCAGCCGGCGCGATCCGGGCGAGAGTGCCAGGCCTGTGCGGATTCCGTGTGCAATAACCACGGCACCTGCAGCTATGCGGAGGATGGGGCCCAGTTGTGCACCTGCGACTCAAGCCACTATGGCGCCCAGTGCGAGATCGACGGCGAGGTGCTGGGCGTGGCCATCGGCGCCTCCGTGGCCGCCATCATCATCATCGTATTAACCCTGGTGTGTCTGATCATGTGGTCACGGCGTTGGCAGCGCGAGCAGAAGAACGCCATGGGCTCTCCTGTCTTTGGATACATGAACACGGCGCCCCTGAAGTCCGCCGGATTGCCACAGGCTGGTTACCAGGTGACCCTGGAGGACCGCATGCGCTGGGCCCAAATAGCCGACGTCATGGCCCAGACGAACCACTACGGGGTAGGTCAACCTTTGAGTACAGATTTTATTCAGCGTCCTGAAAGTAGTTTGATTATCTTTGAAATAGGAACAAAATAGATTCATTTAAAAATTAACCGGGGTTGTCTCAATATTCAAAATGAAATTTGAACTTCGTTAAAGGTTTAGAAAATTAACCTCTCATTTATTTTATTATTTTTGAAACATAAAGTAGAGAGGCAAAGAAGTATTTGTTGCTAAGATTATCCACAATTTATGATCTTTTTGTGCTGATAAGAAACATAGCCATGTTTTTCATAAAACCAAAAGTAGTTGTTGTAATAAAGATATACCTTAATTTATGTTTACTTCTCGGGATAAAGATACTTCTTAAGCTTGTGATCTTTTTATATCATACTAATTACCATTGCATTTTCTGTACCAGCAGGCCGAGCCCATCGGACCCACTCGGCCATCTTCAGCGATGTTTGCTTACCCCAACCTTGGAGCCATGGGAATGGGCACCCTGGGCGGAATGTCCCTTCAGAGCACCATGCAGATGCATCCCAGTGCCACTCTGGCTCCTCCAGTGCCATTGCCCAGGTATGAATCAGTGAATCGATCTTGTTTGGCAAACCCCATCTGAGTCTGTTTTTCCTTGACTTAGAAGACTTGGCCTGGGTCCCCGTTCAAATGGAATGCGGACACTGGAGAACTCCAGTTCGAGCGAGGAGGAGGACCGCGCCGATCTGCTGGGACGGAATTTCCAAGTGCCACGACCCAAAAGTCGCAGCAACGGCAGCATAGCGGTAGGATATGGTTTATTATCCCCAAACAGAAACAAAAAGGAACGTCATAATCAAATGACCGTCTATTGATACCCAAGACTTACTTTTATAGTTATATGATCATATCATATCATACCCAAAAGACTAACTTTTAACGAAGATAACACTTTCAGCTAAAACGAAAATTGATGAATTAATTTACCCCTTGATTATATAATTCCTTAGCTAAATATAGTAAATAGTTGTGCATTATAATTTAACGACTTTTAACGCGACCTTACTTCAGCCAAAATAATATCCAGCTTTATAAAATTTGAGTTACAAAATAAATTTTAACTGTATTTACCTTCCTATCGTCATTTAAATTATTCTTATAGAAACTTTAGCTTACAAACATTTTTTAATTTTTTTTTTTAAGTTTTGGTAGTCAACCGATTTAGGAAGTACTGACCAAAGTTGTACAAAACGTCTGATTAAGTTTTTACTAGTTACTAATTTTCCGAATTGCAATCGAATCCAGCATCATAAACTAATTTCTTTTTGGAATTTGGTTTGAAGGAACTTCCTTAAAACATTTATAAGTTCTATAAAAATTATTGAATAAATTATTTTCTAACATTGATTAAATGCTCTCTCTCTTAATAGAACCAATCTGGCATCTACTACGATGTGGACTATGAGCCGTCCGGAAACGGGATCGGCAACTCCAGCGTGGACCACCTGTACGGGTCGCACAGCCAGTCGGTGACGCACTCCTCCGGCCACAGCCACATCCCGGGACCCCAGGGCATTCCGATGAGCACGTACACCTCGGGTCGCGCTCCCAGCAGCTACTACATGAAGTGACCCCCGGCCGAGTGACACCCACAACCCTGTACATATGCAACCTAGACTAAGACCGAGGCGACTAAAACCCTTTTCCACTGCAGTCCCCGCGGCGACTGCAGCTGAGACGCGTTTTGAGCGAAGCCCCATTTAGCATGAGAAACGTAGACTTAGGACTATCCGTAGGTTCCATCTGTAGATGTACGCAATGCAAGCAACAACTAATCATTAATTTTAAAGCCTATCCTAAACACTTAAATTATTTCACTGCTGTCCCCTCAAAGTCAAATCCCTTAAAATAGTTGCTTAGCTTATTTTACTATAATAAATCTGTATACTAATTAAGATCACATAGCAAGAATGTCTGTTTATGTATATAAATGAATAAAAGATTTAAATTAAATATATATTTAAAGTTTATTTTAATATGGGACGATGGGCGGTTGGATTTAGTAATATTGTAATATAGGTAACAGTTTTTGCTCCAAGATTCAAAATTTTGAATTTTCCCGCCTAGTGACTGCAAAACTGTAAGACTTTCATTAACATGCCTTTATCTCGCTCAAACATAGGGACTTTGGGCATCATGGTTCAATGCAGCAGTTAGAGAGGGACAACTACTGTTTTTTTTGAGTGAATGGGACAACTAGCCTAGCGATTTAGGATACTTGGCGCGCAGTTTAAATTTAATTAATCAAAAGGTCGAAGATTCAGATATAAATATATTTGTTGCTAGTTCCCCAAATTTAAGTGGGCGGTACAGAGGATTAAGCAGCATAGCGATTAAAGTTAATTATCATTTAGCTGTCTCTTAAAATTTGCTATTTTATTTATTTCTATGATTTTCTAATAATCACAAAAAATGAACAAAAAGTAAATATTTATGAAAAAGGTTGTTTCGCCAGCAGCCATCTGCTTTTTCAAAATGACATCAAATTTTCTCTTTCTCCTCTCATTGATAATCACATCACCTCTCGTTGTTAATATATGAATTTTCACATTTCTCGTAGAGCCATGCTTAAATTTATGACAATTTTCAAACGCTGTCTCCGTAGCAATTCACACGCATAAATAAGATGAGGTAGCTGAAAGAATGATGATAATAATGTAAGTGCGTTGCGTCTGCGTGTGGCAGGTTGACCAATTGTTGATAGAAAGTGGAGGTGTTGATGTCTTCTTATGCAACGCTCAAGTGGAAAAAGTCGTGCCTCAGGTCAAGCAGCTGCTCGTAATGGGGATTTTTGGTGGTGAAGTGTAAGTCAGCCACTCAAACCAGAAAATATATGTACATTTAAATATATGAAATTAATATATATTTAAAAACGTTGTTTTTCATTGTTTAATTTGTATATTTACTAAAATATGTTTAGCATAATACAGGGATAAAACGAAGTTAATCCAAGGAGTTTATATTTAATTTAAATATTTCTGGATATGTCCCTCCTCCAATGCGGTTTTTTTACTTTAAACATGAAAATATTTAAATTAACAATTATAGTTAGTTTTATGATTTTGACTTTGAACTCAATATGATATTATTGTTTTTTATGACTTGAAATTTGTAAATATGACTAACATCAACACAAATTTGTTCTACCTTGGTTTAAATATTTTCAGACTAAATCCCGCATTTTATTATGATTTGTATTGAAAATTATGTTTTTTTATTAAGTGAAAATATTTAATTAACAAATTTTGAATTCAATATGCAAATATTTGTTATACAGTTATCCAAACTGAAGAAGTAAAGTTATGAAAAAACTTGTTTAAATATTATTCATTTAATCTTTAATAATAAAACTATTGTTTATGGATTTTAAAAATAAAAATAATAATAAAATTTAAGAAACATCGTACACGTAAGACTACTTTTACGTTTTTTCCTTATACCTCAATATGCTACAGATATGTCAGATGATTTACATAAACCTGGCGGAGGGGGCGAGATGTGTTTGACAAGTCAGCTGCCAGGCTTAACACTTCATCATCAATATTTGGCCATTATATGTCGCTAATTTGCGTGCAGATGGGTGCGAAGTTCAATGCCGAGCGGATCTTCAAAGTGGCGCTACCTAATTGGTCCACTTTGGGCAATTGTTGCTGGCTTTTTGCGGGGAGGTCGAGTCCGTCTTTGGCCATCGGCACCTCGGGGCGCTTAAATTGCGCTTATTTAATAATTATCAGTTTGCTGTGACTAGTAGCCACTGCTCTGCTTCTCTTTCGCTGCAAATTGCACAAAACTCGGCTCAAAACGATCGCTTCATTACATCTGCAAATGGTGTTCGCCACCACTGTTGACCCATTTTCCTTTCATTTCACTTTTATGCGTTGCTCTTGCGACTTTTGTAGCAATGACGCTGCAATCTTTCAATTTCGTGCCATGCCATCCGACCAATTCATCCATTCAAGCGCCGTGCCAAGCAAATCACGTAGATGAAGCGGCGTGGCCATAAAAAATAAAATGAACCAAAAAGAGCGCTGCACAAATTCCATTAGCTTCGATTTGGCATTGCTGGGCAGTTTTTAGCGATTTGCGCTTGTTATTGGGTCACATTGTGTCACAGAGCCAGCATTTATTGATTGCGATTCAATTTGCCCTTCGGAGGTGTTGGTCCGAGCGAAATATACTATGTGGTAAAACGGGAGGCGGCTCTTAAGAGGTTCTGATATGGTTTAACACCTCTATAATAAATGTTCATGTGAATAACCATATCATTACGATTTGGTAAAAAGAGGATGGAAACAGGTTAATAGGCCTTGCTAGTACTTGATCACAAAATAAACTGAGTTTTATTAATATTCTTTATTTTATATGAGAGGGAAAACATTACAGATAGTCAAGTTTCCAAAACCAAAAATATATGGTAAATTGGGATGGTGGTTATTCAGATGCTTTGATATGGTTTAACAACTGTGTAATAAATGTTCATGTGAATAACCACATTATAATGATTTGGTCAAGAGAGGATGGAAAACGGTTAATAAGCTTGGCTTGTACTTGATCACAAAATAATATTAGTTTTATAAATACTTTATATCTTTATATCTATACGAAAAGGAGAACATTTTAGATAGATATTACTCAAAATAAATATGGTATGGTTATATTTAGAGGTTCTGATATGGTTTAACACCTCTATAACAAATGTTCATGTGAATAACCACATCATTATGATTTGGTCAGAAGAGGAGGGCAAAAAGATTAATAAGGATGGTAAGTACTACTAATATAAATTATTCTTTAAGGAAGAAAAACATTAAAGGAACACTGAAAAAAATAGTTACATATTGTTCCTTATATTAATTCTTATTCTATTGATTTTCGATTTGGCTTTCCAAAGTGTTATATTGAAACAAATTGGTTAACAAATAAAACCAGAAATACAAGTACCAGACTCTTTACTATAAAAATGAAACTGTAAAGTATAGACTTTATATTATTAAGTCTTGAATCTATACTATACTGTCAATACTTCCTCTAAATCTAAGCTTTCCGTTTTTGGTTGGGTGTAATTAGTTTTCTCAAAAAAAATCTATTTTTCTTCGAACCCCTCCATACAACCCATTATATCATTTTCTTTGGGAACCTCTTAACGCTTATGTACTAAAAAAGTGCATTGAATAATTGATCTTCAAGGCCAGGTAAACCTCAGGCAATATCTTCCGATTTGACACCCTCACATTTTGTGTCGCATGCATTTTAGACTGGGCTCCTGCCAAACCGCATTAGCCGAATGGCTTTGCAGAATTTCACAAAGCGCATCGTTAAAAACAGGGCCGCATAAAGCTGGCAGTTACCTGTTGAATGTTGCCTGTTACCTGGGGGCCTATTCGGGTTTCCAGTTACATTGTTGCGTCTTCGAAACGGCAATGACAATGCCGAAAGTCCGCAGGTGTTGCAAGTAATAACTCATTGCCTCAGTTCCTCAAAACCTGGGGCAAGTTGGGTGTGGTGAGGGTTGAGTGGGGAGGAGGTGGGTGGGTGTTGTATCTGGGAAGTGGGCGGTGGGGGAACCCCCTTTGGGGTTCGGCACCATAGTCGTTTGTCATAATTGGGCGCGCGTGGAAGATGCGCGTCCGACTTCCTTGTTGGCATTGTTGTCACTTGCCGCCAGTCGCTAGTTGTCATCACTTCGCCAGCCTGTCAATCTGAACCAAATGAGCAAACAACCGCAAAACGGGTAAAAAATTCACGCGAGTACGAAAAATATTTGACAAATACATAAAGCTTATGGGGTTTGAAGGGGTTAACCGTTCAAGGAACCCAATAAATCACAGCTCTCAATAGGTTAGTCGCCTTCAATGAAACAAGAAGGAAACACTTGCTAAATTGAATTATTAAGTCTATCTTGCAGGTTTAAAAATTAACAGCGAGTAGGCGTAGCCTGAGTTATACAACAAATTGTACTTCAAAATATTGATGAGTCATTTACTCACGGTTTTATTTGTTTGCCCTCTTAAATCTACGCAATTACGCATTTACCAACAATTTAAAAGATTGGAAACTACTAAATGATTCATGAGGCATTTTCAAAATAAATAGTAAATATAAAATTGTGACTAGCGCATTAATTTATAAGTATTCTTGTACTTGTAGCGTTAGGAAGAGTTAAAACCAAAATAAATAAATAAATTAAAAAAAAAATTTAAATACATTTTATAAACAGAATTGTGGGGTAATAATACTACTTTATTTTCTTTGACGTGCGCCTTGTTAAAGTAATAATTGAAATTATAGCTAAAGTATTAATTGAAATTATAGCTTTAGGTTTAGATTTTTAAATTCTAAAATATTTCCAACGATGGTTTTCAATTTCTAAAGCCCTAGAAACCTAATGAAAATGATATATTTTGCAGTTTTTTAAACAAAGATTTTATATTTTGTTCATGTAAAGAATCCTTAGTAAGGATTGCTTAATCTATAAGTTCAACTTAATATTGACATAGCAAATTATTTATTAATTTTTCCCAGTGTGTTTCCTTGAGGGTAAATAAAAAAATTTTTTTGTATCACTATTGAGATAACAAATAAGCTAATAAAGTAATAAAATGCCAACCATCAAAGAGTTTTCAGTTCTTGACCTTTAACAATACCCGCATTGTCTTAATTATCTGAGTCAACCATAATTTTGAGCCATACCGACCAAAACTCCAGACACATCTTGGCGGCAATTCACAGGGCCTAACAAGTGGAAGTTCAGACCGCATAAATTTGCCACAACGCAAACAGATCTCACATGTCATTATATAAGGCAGACAAGCCGGGGAGTGGAGTGGTGCAAGTGGAGAGTGAGATAATTGGTGTGGAAAACTGGGAAAATGATTGCGCGGCACAGGAGTTATAGTTATTGCGACCCACTGTGCCTGGGAGACTGGCTTTCGTCTTCGCATCGGTTTCTTCTGTCTTCTGTTTTCTGCCTTCTGTCTTCTGCAAGCGGAACAACCACAAAGACATGCCTCAGCTGAGGGGCAGGTAAAAGAAAACACACCAACTCCTTGGGCGCGCGACAAAATACAAATCCAAATGAGATGGCAGTTACAATTGCAATTGCAACTGCAACACACACCTGGCGATAGTCACACACCAATAAAAACCGTAAAATGAATGAATTTGCGTATTAATGAGCAAAAAGAGATTCGCACGCATGCCAATGACTTTACTTTTTAATGGCACCATGTGACATTTGCCGCATGCCACATTTGCCACCTGGCACTTCCTCTACGCCCACCTGAGACATCACTCATCCGCCACAGGGACGTTCAATTGGGCAGCTCGGCAAAAATGCAGCCGCAATAACAACGGCGATTAATGCGGTGGTAATGGTCGTAATCATAATGATGATGATAGCAGCCATGCTGGAAGAGTGGCAAGAAGCAGAGTGAAAGGGGAGCTGACGTAATGCAGTTGCATCTTCGTTTTTCGGGCTCCCTCTATAAGCAACCCGCCTCGAATCGATGGGTAAGTCACGGCCCGGTTGCGCAACATCTAATTGTCTTGCAGGAAACCGAAGATGTCTCTCCCCGGCAGTTCCGCTTTTGAGTGGCCGCTCCTCCTCCGATCCCGTTTCATCTGCATCTCCACCTCCATGGTGCCCCCTCGGATGGTGGACCACTCTTGGCCAATCGACGGCCAGGTGGCAGCCAAAAAATGCCGTTTAATTAGCAATATTTGTCAAAGTGTTATAAAATACTGCCTAGGCAGGTCTCATTTCGCGTGTCGGTGTCTTCATCCCAAATCGCAGCTGAGCTCCGGCTTACCTACACTCGCCAAAAGCGAATGGCGCCTGGGAGAAGATGATCTTGTTGGGAGAAAAGGTTATATCCAGTCTGGAGTCTGTTTTATAGAAAATTTCCATTGAGAAAATACAAAATCTTAATTGGGTTCATTAAATCTTGAATACCTAAGTGCGTACATTTTTGGTCAGCATTTATCGATATAAATAGCTATATAAAAACTTGTATAAGTTATAAGCAAACTAAAATTGGAAAAAATCCTGGGACTATTTTCCCACTCTCTTTTATTCCTTTTTCCAACAAGGCTGTTTTCAAATATAATAAAACTAAAAAGGCTTCCTTCCAATTTCCAACTTAATTAAGTAAAAGTGTATGCTTCTAAAAATGTTATGTGCTTATAATGTGTATATAAACAAATTTTGAATGGAAATACCAAATTTGGAATAAAATACATTTTACATATACTTTTTAACCCGAGTTGGGGATTTGGAAGATAGATCACCTCCTGTATCCGATTATGGGTTTCAGAGAAAGTACTGCATATATTCAGAAGCAATTATATTATTATAAATCGTTTGAAGCTCGTGTTTTTAAATTTCATGAGCGGGATAGGGATCCTCGTACAGGTCTATCATAGCTGGCCCTTTTCAGGATATATCTATTAACTTTCTTTATAATATAGTCGGGGAAACTCTGTTTAACTTCAATGATCTGGAAAGGTGTCCTGCGTTCTGTTCACTTAAAAAATAATAATTTGTCCATATTTCACACCATTCCTTTTTTGCTGGCGGAACTGAACACTGGAATTTTTGTCACACCTTTGCCATCACCCCAGACAAGGGGTCAAACGTCATGGCAATATATTTCGCACTGTGTAGCAATGAGGAAATCAACTGCAGCGGGTGCAGCTGCCTACCTGACTGCCTGACCAACATCCAACATCCAATATCCAACATCCAAAGTTTGGAGCAGGAGTGGGCAGCATCGGCGGCACTTGGACTCCAACTCCAACTCCACGAGCGGACTTTTGCGACGAGTCTACGCAAATTGGAATGCGAGACCTCTGACTGTGTGAATAAAACGGCTGGGTTGGCTTGGCGTCGCTTTTGGCCAGATATTGCGTAATATCTGCCACTGAGCCGGTTTCGGCCACATTCGGGGCGATGGCGAATGTATCTGTATCTGCATCTGCATCTGTATCTGCATGTATCTGTATCTGTAGCGGTGGCAAAGGACGACTGGCCATAATCAATGTGCCGTCTGCAAGTCAGCATCTTCTGGCTTAATGGCCATTGCAACAGAGCCAGCAACAAAGGCGCATTGCATGTTGCCATTAATAAGCGTTAATACCCGTTGGCGCTGTTCAACAAGTTGTTAACTGGCCGTCCGGATGACCTTGGCGGAAACAAGTGAACCACTGAGCTGGAGGCGCCGCTCATCTTTCCGAACGGATTTCGTATTTTTGGGTTTTGGCCACCTGCTGCTAAATCCACTAAAGTCACTGGGGCTAAGTGTGCACGCACTTTCAACTCTGATTACCAGGCCAATTAATTTGGCATTCCACTTAAGCCGACTAAACGCACCCACTGACTCAAATCAAATGAAGTCGAATGGAATGGCCGATGCGCATGCGTGATGCAACTGCAATGAAATCAATTTATCGGCCTGCAATTAGCGCTGCTTCATTTGCCATGTATGTGGGTCAGCTGGACCGTGGCAACAATGACATTAACGTCAACACTCGAGCACCTGCACCTCCAGTTTTGGGCCCAATTTGGGTCCATTCCAGTCCAGTCGCTCCACGTAACAAACTGGGGCAGCCCAAGAGCCAAGTGTCGAGAGGCGAGTGAAGAAAGCCACAAGCAATTACCCGCGAGATGATGACGATGACGTTGCAGACCGCCATGAAGGTGGTCAGCCTCCTCCTGGTCCCCCTCTCCATCCTCCACACTCGGATTAGGCCTGATCCCCGAGAGCCCGATTGAAGGTTAGCCATGTGTGAACGTGGGCATTTTGTTATGGCTCATTGTTCGACGGATAAGTACCTGCAATTTCTAGCTGTCGCATTGCAACAGCGACCCACTCAATGAGGCGTATGTGCAATAAAGTTAAGTATACGCCAAGGGGTATGGATGGGAAATGCATTTGATTACCAAGAAATGCAATAAAAGTGAAACAAAGATTTTGAGCAATACCACGAAGCTGCGATTAAGCTCATAACTAGAATTCGAAACTGCCAAATACATGAAATTTAATTATGCTGTCAAATTTGGAAAAGTTTGTCTAGCATAGATTAATATTAACTTTTGATCTTAATGCCCCACAGTGTCTATGAACTTTTTATGGAGGTTTTACAGCAAGTGTCAGATGGTCATAAGAACTGCTAAAAAGTTCGCTTGGAATGATTTATTGTAAAGCTGTAAGTTTACTAGATTATACACCTTCAATATGAGTAATGATGAACATGATTGTTGTATAGGTTCGAATCTTTAAGGTATAAATGATGTTAAAAACATTTCCAAGAATTTATTGTCTGTTTAGTAGAATCCTTATTTAATTTTTTGTCTCAAAATTGTATTTGATACGTTTTGAATATTCAATAGTCACGCAGAGGAACTTCAGTTTGATAAAAGTTACCAGATAAATTCTTGCCCAGTTGTGTATGGAACTATCCCCATGTCATATTGAAATTCCTTGGGAGACTTTTTATTTACTTGTCGGTCTTATGACCCTCAACATTCATATTTATTTCCGTTCGGCTGAATCTCCTCCTTCTCTATCCAGCAACAAGCAGAGCTAACCATTATGGGATTAGTCGAATGAACTGCCAAAACATTTTAAGCGAAATGTCAGTCCCATCAAACCTTTCTCTTTAATTCAATTTCGGTTTTCCTTCCTTGCCGCAGTCCAAAACGGAGCAGTCTAAGTCGTTTTCCAGCCAATTTCACACGCTTCCTATCCGTGCGGCGGAAACCTGTCTGGCCGATAGTCATAATATAAGGCAATGCATAACCTACATACAGGTCTAAATGTCCAGATCAATAAAGAGATGCCGTAAATTATGCAACTGGGTGAGCAGGGACAAGACGACCGCAGCGAAAGGTGTTTCCATGGCCTGCAGCCCGCCATCCATCGATCCGTCGATCCATCCCAGCTATACCTATCCAGCTCCAAAGCGGACTCCATCCCCATCCCCATCTCGATCCATCCACGACATCTTCGGCGGGAAGCCAAACCAAAACCCGAATTGCCAGTCGACTGTCGTCGCAGATCTGCTGGGCTCCGCACGTTTCAGGAATTTCAATTTCATTTTGCTCAAAATAAAACCCAAAGCGATCCAAACCGAGCGCAGCAGCGAGAGCCTGTTGCACATTCTTCATGATATTCGTGTTTCTTTACCTAATTTCGAGTTTTGGTTTTTTGGTAAATTGGCTTAACATGTCGGGGTTTCGCTTCGGTTTGTCTGTTTCTCCTTTTTTGCACTGCACCGCACTGAAGGCCGTCTGCGCCCCGCCTCCTGGGATGGTTATGTAATTTCTGGGGCGAGCAGCCTGTCGGTTTCAATTTCTGCATAATGTATTATTTACGATTGTATCGGCTTGTCCCAAAGGGTCAACTTTGGCTCGATGCGCTCTGTGTGCAGTTCCAAAGTCAGAAACCCAGACTCAGACTTGGTCCGTTTCATGGGTGTTAATTATTGCCAACTCTTTGGTCTTGACGCATTTATCAAAGCTGAATGACCAAAGTATCCGGGTGCTCATAAAACTCAAGACGTATCATCATGTTAAAAAGTCCATTTGGCCCCTAGAAGCCATTGAAGCGGACTAACAGAATATCACTGAAAGTATTAAGTAGCTTAAAGTTATTACGAAAATGAATGAAAAGTTTACACTTGGCTTAAAGATTTACTTTTATTAATCTTTTTTGAACTAGTTTCATTTGTAACACTGCAATTATTTCTTAAAGATTTGTATTTAGCTATATTATAATGAGTTTCAGACCAACTCCCCACCCCCTCCATTTCCCCAATTTTATAAAAGGTTCACTGAAAAAAAAATGTATAAGAAACTACCCTAGTTTGGATATAGTTAAGTAACAATCATTCATCATTCATCTTATTTTTGGTAAGCAAAAAATAAGATTTTCTTGAAACTGTGTTTTGTAAAACTCAACTCAGTTTCACCTGTATCTTTTAAATATATCAAAATAGTAAAATAGTAACATGAGTTTCTTGGTTCTAGCATAGATACACAAAGAGAAATATCCAAGAACATTGTTCTTGAATTGAGAACATTCGTTCTTAAAAACCGTGTAAGTACATTTCGGTATCAATGTTCTTAATACTAGAACGAACTGGCGATAAGACAAATGTTAAATTGAGTTTATTTAACAACTTTTAAGTATACACTACGGACTGAAATTAGTAGTTTATTAGTACAATGTACATAAATACCGTCAATTCAACTTGATTCGAACAAAATAAAAACATTTTTAACTTAAAAATGTCAGTCAGAATTTTCTCTGTGTAGTTCTTGAATTCTTAGTTGAGTTCACAGTATTTTCTAAGTCATCTTAAAATGTAATTTCCAATGTCTATTTCCAAAATGTAATTTCCAATGTCTATTTTACAAAAATTATATAAATTACTAGTGAATATAAAGTTAATGGTGTCAAGATGTTTTAGAGTTTTTTTAAAGTTTTGATAGGAAGTACACAGACACGTTAAATTCAAAGGAATCGAGATGATAAACAGGATTAATTTTATGGTAGATTTAATTTCTCACTGAAAATTTTATATATCTAATTTCTCTGAGTGCACATAAAGACCATCACTGGTGGCGCTAAACGTCTTCATGGAGCGGAGGTCGCTTTGCCATTTGAGCGGTTAGGTCGACCCGTCCATAAATGCCATTTGTTGTTTTGAGTTTGCTTAGCCGAATTCCTCGGATGACCGTTTTGCAAGCAACTGGACTGCCCGGACTCGGACTGCCGTGCTAATTGTTTGTCACTCAAGTTCAGAGCAGGGAGTCGGGCATGGCTAATCATGCCATATAAAACGCGGGCACGTAGCCCAAATTGCCGCAGCTTAAGACTACTTAACGTCTTGGCCCAATGTAACGATGGCAGGCGCTACTCGCCCACAGCAATTGACCTTATCGATAGCTTTGGCGGCGGGAAGTGAACCGCTTTGCGATGCGATTGATTGATCGCTTTTCGGGGGGGAGGACTTCGTTAGCCTATTAACTTATTTCGGATGGTGCTGGCAGATGATTAATGCCACAGGCAAAGGCTTGAGCGCTTGCTAATGCCAAATTACTACAACGCCCCATAATTAGAGTTCAGATTAGGGCGAATGGTGGTAGTTTAAATTTACGATACCAGCTTGCAAAAAACATTCAAACATTGGTAACTCACGCCGATTAAAAGAAATACATCATAATAATTAGTTGCAAAATGTTTATTTAGAAGACCTTGATCCTATACATGATTAATTGAAACTGAAATTTGATTACAAAATGGTTTTCCCTATATGAAATTTATTGAATTTTGACTTTTACTAGACCACATTCGGATATCAAATTTTGTATAAATATTATCTCCATTTAATATCTACAAATCTCTATCCATCAAATTGTATTTACTAAAAAAATTTACTAATTGGGGAAGCGGAAGTAAGCGTGGCGAAATCTAAAAAACAAACTCAAAGCCTATAATATGGGTTTAACCCAAACTTCTTAAATCCCATAAACATAAACATAAACGTAAGATGACCTAATGTTAAAAATAACCATTTGGGTATACTTTAAATAAGCTATCAGTCTTTTAAATAAGTCATAGGAAAGAGCAAAGGTTATTAGTGCCGGCTTTCAAATCATTAATACAATTACACGCCAGTCAATAAATTCAGGGTTAACAGTTACCAGTGTAACCAGTAAACTCAAGAATGATGAACTGAAAGTACACCTCTTAATTTTCAGCTGCGTAGGATTCGATGGCGTTGCACTTGACCAATCACCGCTGCCAACATCATAATTACGAGTACCTTGCATTCTACCTCGGGGTCTTCTGCTGTCCATCCATTCCGCGAAGATGGGTCTCAAGTGACCCGTGTACCAATGGACCCATGGACCCATGGACCGTTGGATGCGAAGACGGCACTTGAGTCCAATGGCAGTCGCAATCACTATCGCCGGCCTACAGTGCGTATGCGTATTCGTGGTCTCTTTCGTATTGTTTTGAAGCTGCGGCGTTACCTTGGGAAAATCCGCGCAGTCATCGGCGGTCCAAGAGCGGTTCCATCTTGAGGCAGCTCCATCAGCTGGCGAGCAGAGCGCCATCCACTCTCACTCTCTGCGGTTTTCGGTTTCAGTTTGCTTTTGCTTTTGCTTTGCCACTGCTTTGCTTTTGCTTTTACTTTGCTTTTGCTTTCGATGGAACGACGTCGGCAGCGACGCGGCGCCGCAGCTGCGTGCATTTTGCACCTGGAGTAAGAGTAAGTCACCTGGGCAGAGGAGCGCCAAAGCTTTGGTCCGCTGGCGATTGTGGATTTGGTTTGTCTTTTGTTGTATTTGGCTCTGGCCGCCGCTGCTTTTGCGCTCTGCCCACGGCGACTGCGACGCCGGAGTCGGTGGCTCGGAGACGAGACCATTCAAAATATAAATAGATGTGCATGTAGGGAAATGCGAATAGTGTTCATAGAAGACCTCAGAGGAGGCACATATCAGCTCCTTTTGTTTTGACGCGCTGTTGGTGGTGCAAGGGATACCAAGCATGAGATCCCTAAGTCTGTTGGTTAGTGTCCGAAAGATACGAAATATACCAAAGTGAATCCTCGAAAGACAATTTAATATATGTGTTTTAATAAAAAAAACAGTTGAAGTGAAAACATCAGTGCGAAAAATGACTAAAAAATAAATATAGCACTTCATTTACAAAGTTTAATGACCAACAAAAACAAACAAATTCCAAAAAAATTAATGTCTTAAAAACTAAGTTCGGATTAAAATTAACCTCTACATAAGGTCGAAGTTTATGTCTTGGAACACTAACTAAAGTTCATACCGAAAAATAACATTTTGATCTTGAAAGATTACTAATAAAAGTCGTACCAGACTATTATTTAAATACCAAAAAGAAAACATATATTATTAATATATTTGATGTGATGTTATAGTCAGATTTTAGTAATCACAGTAATATTAAATGGTTTACTACTGTGTTCCCTGAATAATACCATCTATCCAATATCCTATTTTCCCATAGCTACTCAGCGCCAGCTGCGCGCTAATCCTAAGTTTAGCCTACGCCCATCCGCCAGAGGGCGTATGGAAGAAGAAGCTCACCTGGAAGGAGGATTGGGTCCAGGTGTGGAAGACCGTCAAGAAGGAGGCGTGGGAAACCAAATGGAAGAAGGTTTCCGTTCCAATTTGGAAGGAAGTCAAGGTCCCTGTCTGGAAGGAAGAACAGGTTCCCGACTGGAAGATCGTTAAGAAGCCGAAAATCGAGGAGAGAGAGGTTCCCGCCTGGAAGGAGGTCAAGGTGGCCGATTGGAAGAAGGTAACGAAACCCATTTGGGTGCCCACCAAGGTGGCCGTCTGGAAGGAGATCCAGGTGCCCATCTGGAAGGAGGTGCAGGTCCCCTTCTGGAAGGAAATCCAAGTGCCCATTTGGAAGGAAGTACAGGTGGCAGACTGGAAGCAAATGTTTGAGCCCCAATGGGTAAGTGATGGTCAGATTTTATGGAAACAAGAACCAATTTGGAATTTCGATCAGGTGAAAATGGGCATTCCCGGCGAAAAGTTCTTGGGCAAGGATCACGAGGGCTGGGAGTACACCAGCCACGATCTCTGGCGCAAGAAGCTCATCTGGAAGCCAGTGTGGAAGAAGGTCTGGCGCACCGAGAAGAAGCAGGAGTGGAAGACCGAAAAGAAGCAGGAGTGGCGCACTGAGAAGAAGCAGGAGTGGAAGACTGAGAAGGTCCAAGAGTGGAAGCAGGACAAGAAGCTGGAGTGGAAGGACGAGTGGGTTCAGGTGGGTGTTCATAAAATGCTATAAGTCCTAAGAAGATAGCTAATAAACTCATTATGACGCAGGTGTGGAAGAACGTGAAGAAGCAGATCTGGATCAAGGAGAAGCGCGAGACCTGGGTCGAGGAGAAGGTGCAGATCTGGCGCACCGAGAAGCGCCAGGTGTGGGCCACCGAGAAGCGGCAGGCGTGGAAGGACGAGTGGCAGTCGGTCAACGTGCCCGTGTGGAAGGAGGTCAAGGTGCAGGAGTGGAAGAAGGTGTGGAAGCCCGTCTGGGAGAAGGTGTGGGTGCCGGTGAGCCATGGCCACGGATGGGACTAGGTCCGCGGCAGGGGTCTCCGCTTGGCCGCCGGCCAGGCGACAGCACTGATATCTGATAACTGATCCCGCTGATCCCTGATCCCGCTGATCCCCCTGTGATTCTGTGATGCAGGATGGACTACAGATCACAATCGCCCCTGTGTACAACCCAACACGCTGAAATTGTTACATAGACTTAATGTTGTAAGGCATCCATTCCACTTTCCTCCTGCATTTTGTACAAATCACCTCATACCTTTCGTTACCTGTTGGAATTACCCATCTCCCGCCCCCTTCATCGCCGTCTTTCCCAAGTGTACAAATTAGTCATGCGCGCGTTTTTGTCTTTAAGTTATACAAAATTCAATAAAACAACAAAAATTATAAACACTCTTTGGTATTTCTTATATGGGCGAGATATTACAAAGCCCGCTAAAAATTGTTTTGTAAATATGTAGTTAAACTTAATTATAATCCCCATGCGGATCACACACACACACACGAAAATTGATGTACAAAAACATTTCTCGTAAAATAAAAACTACTATAACAATAACTATAAACATAAACATAAAAACTGAATGCTTTTAATTATGGTTTGGGGAGAAATTACCTACTTTGCAGACTTTGGATGGGATGAAGCGTTGCCCCCAGCTTTGTGGATGAAGCAATTTTGGTAGTTTCAGCGATGATTCGATTTCCAGGGCCATTACAGCGAAGATGCAACTCATAAACATTCGATTTTGGCCCACGACACCCGGAAGTTAGATAAGTGCCGAAACTACCAAAAAAGTCGGCAGCATCGTTCAGCTGGAATTGGCAAAAAGGCCATGAGCCAAAGTCAACAACTGCAGTGGTGACGATGATGATGATGATGATGTGTATAATCATGACGATGATGTGGATGTTGATGGCGATGCCTTTTGCCTAGATGCCAAATAAATCTCAAGGAAGCATCTCCGCGTCAGATAAGCGGCAACAATACCGCTGCCACTTCCTGTTGCCAAGTTGAAGTTGAATGCAGCTGCCTTAGGTTCACTTGCAGATACAGATACTGCTGCAGTTGCAGATGCAGTTTCGGTTTCATCGCATCTAACGGCTAAGCGATTCCAAGTCACTCGGTCGGTTGCCACATGCTGCTTTAATTGACTCCCCCCGCTTTCGCGCAGTGTGTCTGTGTGCCAAAAAGCGAAACCCGCATAAGGTTAGCAGAGGAAGCCAACTGTTGCAGTTGCAATCCGAGCCTGCGGCGCTCTGGGGGATTAGGTAACCGCCGCAAAAAGTTCGAGTTCAAGCAAACATTCCCCCCAGACCGTTGGCAAATTCAGTTGCTGCCGCCTAATGATGTTGCCGGAGATTTTGGCAAATCAACAATTGACGAGGCCTGCAAATGAGTTTTGAGTCGGGGGTGTGGATGCCGCCGAAGGCTGACTGGCGAAAGATGAGCCACGATAAAGGCCCAAAGATGCAACATACATTGTTAATGAGCACAATGGGCTCGCTTCAGTTATTTCCCTGACTTTCGGTAATTGATTTTCTCGCTCTTACATCATAGGTTATATTTCAGCATTTGGGATTCTTTCTTCGCCTGAACAATTAGCCCCTAATTATTCCAAGGTCGTAGCCCAGCTTTCCTCAGCAGCACGGAAAATTGATTGGATTTCCATTGAAATTTGAAACCATTATCAACGCATCACGGTCTGCTTTTGTGTGTTTGGACCACAGCTTAATTTGTCACAAGCCAAATATCCGTATCAATCTTTGTCAAACACCCCAATGCAATTGTTCGACATGGTGTGTGCTGATGCTCGAATTGCATTCCATTTTTATATAACCGCCAAACAAGTGTCATGCTAAGCCAAGACTTACGAGCTCTATAAAAATGATAAACAAGCAAAAACAACCGACACTTAACGCATTCGAGTGAAGCTCATAATGGTGGTTGTTTTAATTATTGAAGCAACAGAAACACAGCAACATCCCAACATCGCATTGCACAAGCCGCAGCCGAAACAAAACGTAGCCAGCCACACAGACCGAGTGAAAGAAATTGAAAAAATGTAATAAAAATACATTTTAGCTAACAAAACAAAACAAAAAACAAGGAAGAACGCTATAGTCGAGTACCTCGACTATCAGATACCCGTTACTCAGCTAAATGGAGATATGCAAGCAGCAAAGCGAGATTAAAATGCGCCACCTACCGGCGGTATACAGATTTAAGCGTTATGGGCGTTAGAGTGGGCGTGGCAAATTTTTTTTTTGGACCAATCGCTAGGTATTGTCGAGACCAATACATTTCAGTTAAAATTTTTTATCTAGCATAACAATTTTGGGCGTCACAGGTTTTCGCGGTTTGTGGGAGTTAAAGTGGGCGTGGCAAATTTCTTTTTGGATCAATCGATAGGTATTGACGAGACCAATACATTTCAGTTAAAATTTTTTATCTAGCATGAAAATTGTGGGCGTCACAGGTTTTCGCGGTTTGTGGGCGTTAAAGTGGGCGTGGCAAACTTTTTTTTGGATCAATCGATAGGTATTGATGAGAACAATACATTTCAGCTAAAATTTTTATTCTAGTATCAAAACTGTAGGAGCCACAGTTTTGGGCGGTTTGTGGGCGTTAGAGTGGGCGTGGCACTGTGCTGAAACAAACTTGCGCTGCGTAAGAAGCTCAGGAATCTGCACGCCAAATCTCAATAGCCTAGCTCCCATAGTTTCCGAGATCTCAGCGTTCATCCGGACGGACAGACAGACGGACAGACGGACAGACGGACAGACGGACAGACGGACAGACGGACAGACGGACATGGCTAGATCGACTCGGCTAGTGATGCTGATCAAGAATATATATACTTTATGGGGTCGGAAACGCTTCCTTCTGCCTGTTACATACTTTCCGACGAATCTAGTATACCCTTTTACTCTACGAGTAACGGGTATAATTATAAAATCAGATCCAAACAAAACAACGCAGCGCAGCGACAGAAATATTTGATTGTAATAAATCTTTTGTTTGCGCCCCAGCAAAAAACTGAGTAAAAAGTGGCAGCGAAACATTTCTTGTACAAATAACTAAATGTAGTGGCTCAGGTTCAAGACGCCAACCGCAGCCGCAGCCGCGAGGCACGTGATGATTTTGGAGTCGAGCCCGCGGAGCGTGAAGCTGCAACTCTGGACGGATGACGAGGGGTTATTGCTCGCCTGGTGGTGCTGTTGACTCTTTTTTTTAGTAAACTGTAACCTGTGGATGTGGGTTAAGTCAAAGTCAAACTGGAGAACTGGAGCAGATACACAGCCTCCCCACTCCTCACTGCCCCTTGGTGACATTAGGCAAGTGTGGCAAGGTCGGCGGCAACACTCACTCGCTGATTAAATGCTGAATTAGCGGCAGTCCGCAAAGAGAAAAACGAGCAGTGAGGCAACTAAGTCACTAACCAGCCACAAAAGCCATGACGTTGCCGAAATGGCAAACGAGATGTTGCAAAAGGGGCAGACGTGCGCTGCGAGTTCGAGTACCACGGGTACTATACAGTACTTGCAGCCAGGGGCCGTTAAAAATGATTAAAGGGCGGCACCGAGATTGCGTTGTCAACGCGCTTGTCCCGTATCTCCAATCTATATAAATCCTATTTTATAGCTGACCGTCGACTCAACTCTGCGTTGCAAACGAAAGACTCAGGCAACGAACTTGATTTGGTCATCTCGCAAATCGCAACTCTTAGTCAATTTATTCAATTTTCAAGAGCGCTTTGTTGTGATGTTTTGCTATTTTAATATTTATTCCCCTTACCCACACCTTTTTGTTTATATTATTTTATTTAATTGCTCTATTAAAGACCATTTAAACTAAGTTCCTGCTTCCTAATGCTACTACAGGCTAATTCATGTTTTCTTCATTACCTTTAAGTCACATATGTTTGTTTAATTGCCGGGACTTATTGCGTTATTTTTTTTTAAATTAAAAATGAACAAATGTTTTAGAAAAAAAGTTTACAGACACAATATGTTATTTTCTAAAAATTATTTATTATTATATATATAATAATATATATTTATACAAAAAAAATAGAGGTGGTAATATGAAAAATAAATAATTTTCAAGTATTTAGCACCTCATAAAACTCTAATTTATTTTTCCGCAAGACTGATATACGATTTTTTACTTTAATGCTCAATCATTTAATTGATTATTGTGCTTACCTTATGCTTTATTACTTATTATTTTTTCTTTCACATCATGTGTACTGAGCCCATGCAAATAATGGCATAGTCCCCTTGTGGCCTACTTGTTCCACCTGCTGACACGCCCCCACTAACCAAATGTTGGCCATGCAACTCCAGTGTTTGGAACATGGGATGCCCCTGTGGCTTCCTCCAGCCATTCAAATGCAAACGACTTGATTGTCAAACATAGTTATTATTTTTTGCTCTGTTTTTATTTTATTTCACCCCCCTTTTCAGTTTGGCCTACCCCCATGCGGTTAATTTATGGCAACGCTCTACGACAAATAAAGTTTACGACTTCCCCTCAGAGTTCTGCGACTGATACGCTAAATGATCAATATTTGATGGGAGTATTTGTCATGTTTCCATCGCCAGTAGCCAGTAGTCGGCAGTATCCAGTATCCAGTAGCTCGCAGGCCATTTAGCGCTTAAACGCTCAATTGCGGGGAATCCCCGCAGCCCTCGCCGCCCATTTGCATGTTGAAATTTCTGTTATGCAGCGAAGACAATGCACAATTGTTGGATGTGCCGGGGCGCCAATCGCAATTGTTTGCGAATAATTTTCATTTTTTTAACTTTTTTCCTTCTGCCTAACTACCGACCACATCCACATGGTTTTATTGGCAAGGCGTTTTCAAGGGGGCATGGCATGGTGTCTCGGTCTTATACATTTAATGAGCCACATTTAGTTGAAAATCATCGGATTTTGCAACAATTAATTATATTACGCAAGGCCTTTATGCCCGGAGAGTGTGAATTGTAAGCGGCTTTTGATTGAATTGGGCAATCGCGGCATGCAAAATAATGATGATGACCGAGACTTGGGTAACTTGTGCATTTCTGGACCTCTGCAGGTGTCTCTCACCGAGCTGTTGGCCCGGCCAACTTGCAGTGTTTGCATCAGCACTTGTTCTTTGCAGAGGGCTTAGTCTGCAGTCGCTAACTGGATGTGCAAATCCCAAGTGCTGCCTCCGATGGCCAAATATTTATGTGCAAATAAGGCGGCTGGAACGGCGGGTTTTGTTGTCCTAAATTTCAAAGCTCGCACCAGGGAAGTGAGTATCCATGCCTTGTCAATTGAAAGGGAGAAATACCTTGAATATATTTGCAAAAAATCACATTGTCTAACAAAACCGGTAGCTAGCCTAATATTACTTATTTAACTTTCACAAGGCAAGATAATATGAAATATTTATTGTCGTTTAGGATGTTTCTTTCTGTGGACTAATAGGGAAGTCAAGAACCCCCTGAAAATTAAAGTAGAATATGTAAACTTATATTAACCTAGCCGATTTGAATCAAAAATCATATTAAGGCCCACGATGAAAACATAAAATAATAATCCTTAAAACTAACTTTGTCCACTTTTAATTTTTTAGGTCATAAAAAATGTTTAAAAATATTTTTATTAAAATTAGTCAGTATTAGTTCGTTAAGTTTAAAATAAATAATATATTAATTATAATGCATAATTAAAATTTATATTATTAAGAAGTTGTTTTTCATCTTTTTCTTGTTTCCAACGGCTGTTGCTGTATGCACATAATGTATTTAACCAAACCACCTTGAGCCTAAAAGTATGTTATAAGAAATAAGCTTACCCAAAATAAGAGAAAATGTAAGCACACTTTCAGCTGAAAAGAGATGTTACCTTGTTAGATAAATGTTTCAAAAAATACTTTAATATTAAATATGTTCCATGTTGTATCCTCCAGTAAAATTTACCCAACACCTTGTTTTATCCAACATAAATTGGCATTTATTTAGTTTTAATTGGTTTCTGTTTGACTTGTATGACACTGGAACTGGAAACTGACAAAGTTTTTTATTCGCCTGTCGGACATGCAAAGTGATCAAATTTCGGGTGGGCACTACCAATCCGTTCCATATAGACCAGATCGGAAGCTGTGATGGTTATACCCGCGCATGCCGATTTTTGTCAGTTCAATACATTCAATATTTAATATAGTTAATATATGTATGCTTTCGTAATTGTAATTAGTAATACACATATTTGTAGTATTCAATTTGGGGTTTACCATATAATGCCGCGCTTAATGATTACGAATGTTGCCACTGGGGTACTGATTCTTCTCTTAATTTCATATAATATTCGTTCTGCTAAGAAGGAGCGAGTGATTAGTATAAATGCGTTTTAAACTGCCTGACCCATTCGGTTACAGAATTCAAATGTGTGCTGATCGTGCTTAGTTCTTCTCGAAGTCGAGCCTGATGTGCGTTGAAGTTGAATGGCTTTTGTCCCATTTGTGTATAGGTATGTGGTGTGTTTCTTTGGGAGTTAAATTTTGATTAATGCGTTTTATGTAAAGTTAAGTAAAAAACTTGTTGTATATGTTCGTATATGCATGTACGCTTATCGCTTAAATAATTACAAGTATGTAGCGCCGTTTAATAAATGCAAAAAGTGGTACTTTCGACAATGAAGCAACTCAAAAAGCGTTCGACTCGATTTGAGTTGAATTATTCATGCATGATATAATAGTATGAAAAATGGATTATGCTGTGTCTATATAGTATTACCGTACTTATCCTAAGTTCTTTAATTTTCAAACCGCTTTGTTTAAATATTCGTTTTTCTTTGTAATGCCAAAATTGTTTTGTTTTGATTTTGATTTGCCGAAAAGTTTATAAATTTAATGAGGGTAATTAAAATCGTGTTTGTTCGTTACAATTTCTGAAATCCAACGTTCTTTTGACTCTAGAATATTGCTTGCTATTTTAATTACTTGAAAATTTGTAGGTGTTTTCCTTTCCTTTGTTTATTGATTAAATGCCGTTTCCTTTACTATACACTACTTAATATTTGTAGTTCGTTTGCCATGAAAATTTGTAGTACATTCATATAGGTAAGCAATCTTAGTTTTTCACAACACTACATTTATATATACGTATATATCTATATAAAACTGGAGTAGTCTGGGTAAGAGTGAGTATTAATTTAGATAGGTCAAGTGGGAAATGAAAGAGAGTGAAATGAAATCATAATTCTAATAAAGAACTCTAAAAGTGTTTTCGTCTCCCATTGGTTAAATGCAGTTCATGATGTGCTCGAAGGACGAGGATCAAAATCCAGTTCCGATCTCTTGGCAGTGCCCTGCTGAAACACTATGGATTTATCTCGAAGATGCCCTGCTATTTCTACGTGTTGAGCAAAATACCGGGTTTCCTCGTAACTCCTTCTGCAAAACTTGGATTGATCCGCTTTCGTTTTCAACTTGCATTAGTCAGTCTTTGTAGTGTTGGTGGTATCTCCACGGGTTCTCTGGGCACAATGGGCGGAACCCCAAAACAATAAACAACCAAAATAAAAACGAACTGAATTGTAAATAAAATCAAAAGCATATATTTAGCAACTTATGAACTAAGAACTTAAAATAGATCAAATGAAGTGAAATAAACAATTTCGGGTTCTCTTAAAGCTTCAAATGCGTATAACTCATGTTCAAAACGGTATATATCAGAATTGGTTTAAATAAATCGTGCTTGTGTGTATCGGTGTGGGCCTTGAGTGTCCTGGGGATCTTGTATAATACATTCAATTGTTGTGGCTGCGATTTGTGCATTGAACAGTTTTCAATTTGTTTTGTTGGAAGCGCATTTTTGAATAAAATATTAAAGTTAAATTAAAATAGGACAAATGCATGTCCTATAAATAATGAATAAAGCGAATACAGAATACAATTACTGACTCACAAAGTTTTACAAATAAACAAACATCACAAGTCAACGCAAAACGCAAACAAAACTCCAAATGTGCGCTGTCCTACGAATTACAAAATGTATAGGAAGAAATCATACAATTCGTATATGTTATGACTAAGTATATCAATTAGACGAGTTAATATTATGACTTTGACTTAGGCTAGGCAAAGGATGAGTTTTCTGCTCCTGGCATAAATGGCAAAAGTTTACACAAACAGATTCGGAAATCAATCTTCTCTTTACACACAAGAATTCATCGTATTTGATGTTGTTCTGATATTTCGGTAGACACCGCTTAAAACTAAAACACACTGTATTAGAAATTAGTTTCAATTATTCATACGCGAATACGTAAGTATGTTTTTGTGATTTCTTTTTTTTTCGGGGATGTTCTGGTATTATCTCTCGTATATCTTTTAGTAATTTCCTTTAGTATTTCCTGCACACACTTATAGTAGTTATTCATATATGAATGTATTTATATATACTTTATGTATGTTTGGTTTGCTGCTTGCATAGACAATATAAATATGTTTCTTGAAATTTGCATTCTTTTCGTTATAATTACTTGAAGTAGTTGAATAATTTTATGTGTATATGCGGTAATAACTCCCCCTATTTTCTCTCCGTGTGTGTTGATGATCTGTCTGTGTATGTACCTGTGTGTGTGTGTCTGAGGGTCATTCAACTCCCACGCACTTCATGCACTTAAATCACTAAGCTAAAATGCCACGCCCATCGTCGCAGGAGGGGCTTACAAATTACACTGCCATAGTATCGTAGGCTGTGAATCCTGCGCCATTTGTTTGTTGGAGTTGGAGTTGTTTTGGGCCGGTTTCGTTTCTGCACGTGAAAAGATATATCTGATTAGTGGATATTCTGGGCAAGAGTACCAGGATTATTAGGTTTATGCTGCAACCAAAGCATTGCAAGAAAACGAGATGGGATCTTTCGATGGTTTCTTTAAGATTATAAAGATTCCGACGGTAACCCATCCTGATCCCATCTCGTCTTGGTGGCCGTGTCTTTATGTTCTGTTCGTGGCTTAACATAGTTTACTTCTGGTTCTTTTTTTTGGTTTTGGCAAGCTGAGGCCAAGCACAAAGCTGCAATAAACTGTTAATACGAGTACTTATGGAAACACTTGAGTATTTTGTGATAGACAGATATGGTATAGGGTCTGCTTATCATATGGAGTAGTTTATCAAAAGGATTTCAAAACATTCAACTGTGATTTGCTGTCAAACCAAAAACCAAACCAAAAGAAATCAAAGACAAAACCAATACAATATACAACATAAAATGAAAATCAAAAACTCAAGTTGGGTTATACATAGATGTGAGGTATATATGCACTCTTGGTTAGTATTGATAAGTAGGTGCGTGGGCATGCAGGTTAGTCACATTTTGTTAGGTTTTTCAAGACTTACAACTGTCGTCGACTATTGTCAGCGATCATAATCATTCACAATTAGGGTATTAAGTAAATGAAGAAAGGAAGATTAATTGTTTGAGATTAGTCAAAGAAGAATTGCATCAGAACAACAATCAATCTGTGCAACTGTTTCAACATCTGATGATTTACGTGTAGGTTTGTGAATATTCTTTATCAGGCCGCTTGACCTGTCTTACCTTTCAATCAGTTTACGCATTTCTTCGGTGGTGCGCTGATCTTTCGGTTGTGGGGATCGCTTCACTGCTGCGAGTTCAGCATTTTGGGGTTCAAAATATTTGCAAAAGAAATTGGTTTGTGTTGCCCGAACCGATAGAGTAGGGTAATATATAAATTTAATAAAGTTCCATAAAAGAAAACGGAAAGAAAAATTCAAAATGGAGATGAAATCATAAAAACATAATTAGCTTAGATCTAAAAAACATAAGCTCGACGTCCAATCATAAATGAGTAACTTCGTGCAGGTATCTTGAAAATAAGTGCGGATCCCCCGTATCTTTACTTATTCGGATCTCTAAAAGGTCCTCCCATGCAGGATTCTAGTACAATTCGAATTCTCGGGTTGTGATTAGATACAAACATAAAACATTGAAATGCAAACGGTGTGCTCCATGAAGTGAAATGAAATGAAAAATGTGCAATAGAGTTGAATCTTAAAAATAAATAAACATAATTATTGTGTACCAAAACCAAAGTTAAATCGGAATAACTTAAGACAGTTACATTTAAAACGTTGATGTTCTTATACAAAAATTTAGCAAAACACAGCGTGAATATTTAAGGATGAGCGAGATAACAAAAAATCTCTGAAAAATGCGAGGACATTTTCAATGGTAATGACGAAGTTGAATGATCGCTGGATATATCTTATGGAATATACACAAATAGTTGATTATGAACGAGAGAGGCGAGGGGCTCGTGAGAAATTGAAGTATGAGGGGTGATCAGTTATCGAATGATGATCGTGATAATCACACAAACTAACTCAACTTCGGCTAGGATCACTCACCCTCATTGGAGTCTTCTAAAATATATTTTACACAAAATTTCGAACAGATAGAATTGAAAAAGATGGCGAATTGATATTGTTAAAATCTCTCGTATGTATCATGGCGAACTTTTTAGTTATATATTTAATGTAATAAAAACTTAAACATCGTTTCATCTGAGAGATGTCTCAAGTTCCCAACTTACCGCCGTAGTTTCCGCGTGGTCCGTGATCACGATCGCACTCTGCCTCTGAGATCTCGTTACTCTCCTTGGAGTCGTTGAATGAGGAGTTGCTCATGTCATGGTTGCGTGGCGGTGGTGGTGGTGGTTCGGGCGATCCATTGCCAGGGTTGCGAGCAGAGCCTATTAAAGAATTTATAAATACCTAAGTTAAGATAAAACCTTACTTTACTCACCGATACTGCGACGTCCCATGGATCCTCGAGAGCCGTAGTGATCGTAGGGCTGTCCGTAGGGACCTCCGTACTGCGAGCCATATTGATCCTCCTCGGGGGCGCAGTTGGCAGGATCGTCGTATTCGGGTCCGGGTCCGGAGTACAGGCTGCCGCCTTGAGAGTTGACGCGGGTGTATCGGCGCTACAGGTTAAGGAAAAATGTATCAGACTCTCTTCTACAAACGTTCTTAAAGTATTCACGACTCACATATTGATCCTCCTCGGCACAGTTGGCGGGGTCATCGTACTCGGGAGCTGGCGTGTAGATCGAGGACTGTCCTCCCTGGCTGTTCTTGCGCTGGTAGCGATTGGCCCTGGGCATCGACTGAGATCCGGAGCGGGAGTGGACGTGTCCTGGATGTCCTGGTGGGAGCATGGTGCCCGCGTGTCCGGGAACTGGGCCGGCGTGTCCGTTCTGGTGCGGGAAGGTCTGGAAGTTCATGGCCTTGGTGGGGTCCATTTCCTCGCGGAAGCCGAGCAGGTGGAACGTGGCATAGGGGCAGATTTCATCTTCCATGCCTTGCGGGGAAATAAATCGATTATGATCTGTGTCTCTCCAATAAATTTAGTGTGTTTTCAGTGGAAATGGTTTAGTGTTTTTAGTATGCTGCGATGATACCTGTTACCCTTTTCGTACCCCTTACCAAATGATTACTTACTAGTTGGTTAGCTTGAGTTAGCTGGATGCGACCAGGAGTTAGACTATAGGTTAGTGCGGGTAACGAACTTAAAAGTAGGTAAATACCAAGAGGGATCGATATAAAAAAATAAAATCATAAATTATAAAATCAATATAAAACTCTTTATTTTGATTTTTTTTAATCCTATGTTAACTCCTTTCATCGAGCTAGACTGCTGTTTCGGAAAAATGTAAAATTTCAATATCATTTTCTTTATTTAGACAAAATGAAACTAAAACCGACCATTTTTCATACTCTTCTTGTTTAGGTTTTTCAGATCCAGTATTCATGCTGAGATAAGAGACTTTGTAAACATTTGTAGGTTATAAAATTAACACCACATTGAGAAAAAGAAATTGCTTTTCCAAACAATTTAACTTTATGTTATCTTAACTGAAAGTTAACAGACTAATAGCTTAACAGGAGATTGAGAAATCGGAATGTAACGATTTGTATACCGTTTACAAAGGTTGAAATTAAATTAAGGCATATTTCTTGAGATTCGGAATAGTTTAGTGAGTTTAGTTTCAGTAAGTTAGTTTCAGTAAATTATATTTCAGTTATCGATCCACTCAATTAAAAAGGTTGGGATGTGAGGTTAGTGAGGTTCTTTCGGGGGTAAATAAAATAAAATCCTTAGAAGGGAGCGGCTGCTCCTCTCCGCTCCGCCTACCTGGATGCCTGTAGTGGCACTCGGCATTGCCATGGGCGTGGCCGTAATGGTTGCCGTGCATGGGGACTGGCGGCGCCTTCAGCTCCTCGTAGAGGTTGGGATTGCGCCGGGGATCCCAGGTCGAGTGGTTCGAGCGCAGGCCACCGCGGCCTGGACAATTCGTAGAGTGATTTTTATGTGGTTCAGGGTGAGGTGTGTGGATGGATTCGTTTCGAGTGTGGTTTTTTTCAATTTCCAATTTCGTACAACATCAAAAATAGGTCAACGGAAATCATAATCGAATTGAAGCAACCGAAGTGGTGCGGGATTTGGAGATGGTGCATGGGGAGCAAGAGGGTTAAACGATAAGTATAATGTCAATCAAAACCAAAAGAGGTAAAAAAAATGATTTTCTAAATTAACAACAACATTTAGTAATAATAGTTCTTTTCATGCCGGGACAGACGGGGAGGAACCGAAAAGGAAGCGGCTTAAAGAAGCAACACTAAGAATTTTTTGGGTCCGGAAAAGCTTAGCTTGAGTGTGATATGTGGGCAGATTTATACCCCTTGGTGTATGCAAAAGCAACGCAAAATACTTTTTGTGTATGTTTTTTTTTCGTTCGCAAAGTAAATGGAAGAAAGAACTAAGCCCCAGGCCATGCCCAGGGATCTGGGAACCGGGGGAACCTTTGAACCCCAGCCATGGACCCTCGGCATTAATAAATGTTGCATTGGAAATTTAGATGCTTACTTATGACTGTACCTCGCTTAATCCGGTCGCAGGTGTTGTAGTTGGATCCGGGAACAGGGGGCAGCTTCCGGTTGGGCGGGGCGATGTAGCCGAGCTCATCCCGCAGGTCAGGACGACGCTTGTCCAGGGTGGCGCCGGGTCCCATTGTCTGATTGTAAACTACATCGTCTAGAATTAATATATGATACGCCAACTCAATATTGAAACACTGAAGATGCTTTTCCTTCATTATATGCTGCTCGCATTCAATCAACTCGCATACTTTACTTCTGTTTTTTTCGATCTCGACTTGTTCCGTCACTCGTTTCCGGATTTGACAATTATTTTTGTTTTTATATTTTTTTTGTTTTTTGGTGCGGCATGTCAACACACTAAATGTGCTAAATAGTAGCTCAAAAATACAAGTTACAATTGCGTATAAAGATTCCAAAAGAGGTTACGTGAAGTGTTTTGGTTATTTGTTTTCGATTTTAAAATATACCAACTGGTTATTACGATTACGATTGATAACAATGACATGAAATGAGCGATGAACTTAATTTTGGATTTTACTCGACTTTACTCAATCATCGATCAAGAATCTCGATGGTGATTTCAAAAAGCATCTTAGTTTTGGTTGTATATAAAGGGGAAGTACGGAAAGTATTCAGAACTCAAAAACGAATACGATAGATTTGATATGTCTTGTTTTGTGGAGGATTTGTTGTAGATATAGATAGAGTAGTATTTGATTTTAGATTGTGAAAACTGCTTAGGCTGTAAGCAAAACGTATGTACAACAATGGGGCTAGTATAGATATATCGTTTACTATGGTTAAACTTATATAGCATATAAAAAGTGTAAGTCACAGAGCCAATAACAACAGCTCAAAAATAAATTTACAATTGGGCTTGCAATTTATTTATCTTTCAGTCGTTATCAGATGTTTCAGTACAACTTTCAAGTCATATTTGGCAATTGATAGACCAATTGGTTTAAATGACGATGATATATCAATGATGATTTTATATGTACACACAGATATTGACACTAAGTGAATATATTATATGAATTATTATATATATTTTAATAGTTTGGTATATTTTCAGTATTTGTCTGTTGACTGTTTATGTTGGTATATTTTTGGAGTGCGATCTTTTGGTATATTTCTGTAAGAGTAGCTTGTATAAATATTTCAATAAATATAAGTGAATCATGCAAAGCCAAACTACACATTAACATTCCATTAATAAATAAGTTATTTAAAATAACACTTTTACAAACCGACCATTTCGTTTTTTCAGAGTGACGGCTAGATTTATCGGCATATTGGCTAAACTGGTAATGCACTTAAAAAAAAGCCAATATAAAAAAAAAAAAAAAAAAAAAATTGAACCTATATCTATTATTCCTTCTGATTGAAAAATTAATATCAAAACTGATAACTAAATATTAAAAAAAATTTTTGACTGAAGAAAATATTTTTTTTTTTGACTGTGGCTTTGAGTACGAGCAAAAAGAATCTTAATATGACCTAGCAATAACAATCTCTTTACCGATATTTAGCCAATATGAAACAAAACAGAAATAAAATATTTCGCTAGGATCTACAACAAGCAAAAAGTAGTTTAAGATTGATAAGAAGACGTTGTGCTTGTGGGACAGTCCTCGGAGGAGAACCTACAGTACACATCCTTCTGGCCGCCGCGCATGTCGTCCGCTCGTCTCCGGGAAAGGGCCACACAGACCACGCAGATTCCCACCGCCACCACGACCACGGTGGCGATCAGGGGCACCATGAAGTTCAGGTCGAGCCACTCGGGCATCCAGGCGGGCAGTCGGATGCGGGTGTGCACGTTCCCGTGACCCGTTCCATCGTCCAGGGGCGCAATGGTGCCTTTTGATGTTCCCAAAGGGGGGTCATACAAACCGGATTCGCACATGCAATTTTGATGGGTCATAGACAACAACAAATTGGGGGATATGGGCAGGCAGTACAAGCAATATTTTTTTTTTTTTTTTTTTTTTTTTTATCAAGCGCAAGTGTAGGGTGTGTTTTTCAAGTTTTGTGGTGTTCAGAGAGAAGTAGAGAGAAACCGAAAAGAGAACGAAATTAGTTTTTCATCATAGATACCTTTGTGGTGATTGCCCTTGCTACGCAGTATACAAATAACAATTATCGCTATGATTATGACGAGCAGAGCCGCCACGACGGGCACAACTAAATTTAGGTTCGAGAGGATAATGCGGATCGTGTCCTCGGCGCTTAATTCGGGTAAATCTCGCGAGGGTGCGATAGTGCCTGCAACAACAATAACAACAACAACCAAAGGGTGTTTTTTCAGTGGGTGGGAAAAAGACAGTAGGACGCATAGAGAGAGAGAGAGACAGAGACACACAGAGTGACAGAGAGAGAGACAGAAAGATCAGTTATGGCCTTTGACCTCTGCTGGCACATTGACCTTTGTACCGGGCACACTCAACACATACATATACAAATACAGACTGTGGCAGGTGAGAAGAGTTCAAAGGTTAACTTGTCGATATTAAGTCGTAATTTTCGATGTTCATAAGAGAGAAAAGTATATAAAGTAATGATAGTTTTTGTTTTCGATTATTTTACATGGCGCAGAACTTTAAGCACGCATCAAAATGTGATTAAGTTTATATGAGAACTAGTTAAACTATTAAAAAACTCGTAATTTTTGTAACAAACTTTTTAGTTTAGGTATTTAAATACGTTTAAATGCAATTTGTTTGTGATCCGCTTAAAGCTAGTTAATGATGTATGTGGTAAGATCGCTAAAACTGGACGAAACGAATGGAACAGCATTCCAAGAACGAGACAAGTATCCTTGAAATAAACCAACTAACTTAGGTGGAACTCAACTTTAACTTGACAAAACTTCAACTAAAACGAATCGAAATGGCAAAAAACCCAAAAGAAAATGTCTGCGTGTGACTGTAGTGATAAGTATAAGTCGAACCATAAGTAAAAGTTTAAGAAATCAACTCTCTCGGATCAGACTCCCTGGCCAGGACTCCCAGAAAACAGGAATGAAGATTCTTTGGTTGTTGTGCTTGATTGTTATGGCATGGTGGCTCTGCTCGATTCTTGGGATTGAGTTTCACATTTGCTTTGTCTTTTCCAAGCTTCTGTTAAATGAGCACTTTGCTATTGTTAATCAAATAAGGAGCAAAACAAGTTAGCTAAAATCATAAATGTACTGTTTTTTTGGTGAGTGAATCGATTCTGTGACCAGTTGTGGGTGGGGAGCTCTAACTCAAGGAGTAGAATGGGCTCTGAAAAATTGCTGAAGCCGCTTGAAAATCAGTTTCTTATTAGGAGGAAGGTACATCGATTGGAGTTTTGTACAATCTATTGATTCGGGAATGGATCAGCAGGTATAACAACATTTATTTCATATATTTAAAGACGACAGCTTTTTAAGGCTCAATCGATTGTCGTATTTCACAGTGGATGTGTATTTTACAAAATCTTTTTCACAAACTGGGCACAGAAATGCAAAAAATAATACAAAAGAAAAGAATAAGAAATCATACAAGAACATTCCATGTCAAAAATATATAAATTGTTATTAATAACACTCTCTTTTGCACTTCATTAGGCATTGAAAGTGGACAGGGAATGTCCTACAAATTCATACTGTGATCTAGAGCACTACAAATGCTTGGGTCTAGTTAAACGTAGGTAAAAATTAAAATCGTGGCTGTTTGGTGAGTTAGTAATCTATTCAGTTATTTACATATGCAGATACGTTGCAGTAGCTCTTCACTGGGATTGTTCATAAAAACGGAAGGAAACAAATTGCATTTACGTAAGGAAAATGATTATTTTTTTACACTATTCGGGTGCTTCTGCGTTCAGAGTTCTGGCAGTTAAAAACTATTTTCAACAATAAAATCATAACAGAACTAAAGCAACTATATCGACAAGCTTTGTGTGGGTAACCAAAAAAAATATAATACTGTGCAATTTGTTCACATTGAAAAGCAAATAAAATTAAAATTTGCTCATATTTTTGCAAAATATGTTATACATTTTTAGTGATTGGTAAAGACAAAATAAACTCAGGAAATTGGGTGTACAACATTGTATAGCTTGGTGCTTCTCATCTTGTTATTTGTATATGGACAGTTTTTCGGGGACGAGATTCCGTAACCGCACCAAAGAACATCCTTATAATGCCCTTGGTTCGGTATTTTCAGGACCTGACCCCGAAACTGTCAACGTAGAGTACTCTATGTACAAAAGCAATGCAGGATTCGTTTGGGAATCGGAGAACAGATCATAAATACCTCCAGTAACGGTCAGAGTGGCAAAGTCGTATTCGGCCACAGTGAAACCTGCCGAGTTGTGGGCGGTGATGCGAAGATTGTACCAGGTGGCGGGTTCCAAGTCCAAAACCACGTAGTTGTTGTCCGGCTTTACATTGTTGGAGATCTGGTTCCATTCGATTTGATCACTAGAAAGGTTAAAAATCTTAGACAAAGCTCTAAAGTGTTCCTGAAATGTGATCTACCGTTTCTTGCTCTCTACCACAAAGTGCGACATGGGGCAACCACCATCTTTCCAGGCCTTGAAGTGCAGCGATACGGAGTTGGAGGAGACTTCAATAAAGCGTGGCTTCTCAGGCAGCTTGGGCTTCTGTCCCTTGGTACGGGTGTTCAATATGTCCGAAGCTTCGCCAGCTCCAATGCTAAAATAGGTGTGTTATTATACTTCCTTAAAAGAAGGTATTGATTCTTACTTGTTAAATCCTGTGGCATAGACCTGATAACGGGAGCCGCACAACAGACTCTCAATATTGTGTTTCTGTGAGTCAACGGATACCTCGGAAGTTTCCCATTCTCCGAATTCTGAGATTATAAAAGAAGAATACGATTAGTCTTAGAATAAAAAATACTTTTGTTATCCTAGTGATCGGATTTACCCACCTGGCTTATAGTGCAGGGTGTATCCATGCAGAGGGGCAGTGTCTCCTTCATGGGGCTTTAGCTTAACGGTCAGGGCATCTGTGGTGGTGGCCGATAGGGTGACATGGGGCGATTGTGGGGGTGCCAGGACAATGAGCTTATGCGTGATCGAATCCTTGGCAATCGAGTTCTCAGCGTGGCAGGAATAGTCTCCGGCATCCTGGCGATTGACCGACTTAATCAGAAGTGAGCCATCGGGCAGCACGCGCATTCTATCGTTGGCACTGAACTCGACGCCCTTGATCTTCCAGGTTATCTCTGGTTGGGGAGCTCCAACGGCCAGGCAGGGCATCTTGGCGTCCTCCTTGAAGGTGGCGGTGAAGGTGTCGTCGAAGGAGGCGATCTTGGCGGGCACCTGGTCGCTGGGCATGGCCACAATGCTCTTGGACTGTTGACCTTCTCCAATTGTAGTGCTAGCCGTCACCCAGAACTCGTAGGGCTTGTTCTTCTCCAGTTCGGTGGCCTCGAAACTCATCTGATAGTGGGGTACCTTTTGGGTCTTTGTCTCAGTCTCTGCTCCTTCGGCCTTCGAGTATACGGTGTACTGGGTGATAATTCCATTGGGCTGTGCTGGTGGACGCCATGAAACCAGGATGGCAGCATTTCCCATAACCAGGGCTTTCACATCAGTAGGAGCTTCGGGAACTGGTTTTGGAAAAAAGTGGTTAGTAACATAATTCGTACTAGGTGTTATTATAATTATAACTCACCATCGGGTTCGGTTTGGCAGTGAATAGGAACGCTGCGAACGCCATCACCTCCGGCTGTGGTGGCAAGGACTTGCATCGTGTAGTTGGTGTACTTCTTCAGGCCATGGAGAACGGTGTCGGAAGAGGCAGTCTTCTTATAGTGTCGCTTGGTCTCATCTAAAATAGTTAGGTAAAAATTGCTTACTTCTAACTTAAAATGGCAAAGTGATGAAGGATAATTATGGCTAAAAATTGACTCGACGTTTAAAAGTCGTATTGTATTCGGCCTGTCCTAAGACAGCAGTCGAATGAGATGAATTCGATGTTCAGGCACCATTTTACCGGCTGAGATCGTCGGATGTGGTTGGTTTTTGGTAAGCATCTATAGCAAGTACATTAAGTCAATAATAACCATAAATCCCTTTTGGTCCATGCCTTTTTCATTCGTTTCCACTAAAGGAATCCCAGAAATAGTGATTGATTGTACTTGACTTTACTTACCATACCACTCGTCGCTGGGGGCATAGACAACCTTGTAGGTCTTGATCACTCCGTTGGCAGATTCCAGAGGTGGGCTTACCCAGCCAACGCGGATGGTCTGGGAGGTCAGAGT
The DNA here is from genome assembly GCF_043229965.1 of Drosophila suzukii. Classification (NCBI taxonomy): domain Eukaryota; kingdom Metazoa; phylum Arthropoda; class Insecta; order Diptera; family Drosophilidae; genus Drosophila; species Drosophila suzukii. Next base: position 7,067,350 of record NC_092081.1, on the reverse strand, counting down.
GGTGCAAGCGGTATCGCTGGGTGGTTGGCTAGGGGTTCCCTCGGCGGTGAACTGTTTCTCCTCCTCGCTAAGTGGACCAGCTCCGATCTTGTTGAATGCCTGAATGACCACAGAGTACTGGGTATAGACGCGCAGGTTCTGCAGTTCCAGGTTGTGTTCCTTGCCCTCCTCTGTGATGAAGTTGATGGTCTCGAATACGTACGAAGAGTTTGTGTTGGATAGCTTGTAGCCGACGTAGTAGCCCAGGATCTCTCCGTTCCACTCGGTGCGTGGTGGTGGCTTCCAGGTGACGCGCATGGTGGTTTGGTTCACGGGTTCCACCTTGATGTTCTGGGGCTTGCCGGATGGCGCTTCCTCGGCCGTGATGATAGTTACAGCTTCGGAGGATTGGGATGTACCAATGGCGTTCTCGGCCACGATGCGAATGTTGTAGGTGGTGGCGGGGCTGAGCTTCTGTACTTGGGCTTCGGTGGTGTGTCCGGGCACAATAACGCGATCAATTTCGCTCCAAGAGGCACGGGAACGCTTGAACTCAATGATGTACCGGTCCAGTGGGGAGTTGCCATCGTAGGGTTGCGCCCAGCTCAGCTGCACGGAACGTCCGGACTTGTCGAGCACCTTTAGGGCATAGGGCATTTCGGGAACTTCTTGGACAATCATGTTTATACTGGCATCGTCGGATCCAAAGGCATTGGTGGCCACGCAGGTGAAGAGGGCTGAGTCGGATCGTTCGGTGCGCTTGATGGACAAACTAGACATAACTCCGGTGGAAAGGATCTCCTCCCGAATGGTGTAGCGGTTGTCGTTCTTGGGGTCCAGTCGCATGTTGTTCATGTTCCATAAGATGCCAATGGGTTTCTCGCCCTTAGCCTCGCACTGTAATACGGCGGGTTCTCCTCGTCGGGCGGTCTGGTTACGCAGCTTTTCGGTGAATTCTGGAGGTGCCTGTACGCTGATCATGATAACTGCCGAGAGTCCTGATCCAATACCATTAATAGCCTCGCACAGGTAGTATCCCTCGTTGGTCTTTTGGATGTTGTCCACATGCAGAGTGCCCTCTTCCACGCGAATGTTGTCGCTCTTCTTCAGATCCTTGTACTCTCCGGGGGTATCACCTGGGAAATAATTGATACTTAAACTTCTTTCTCAGGGTCGTAGGAGAGTTATACGTACCAACTGCTTTCTTCCATGTGACTTGGGGTTTGGGGAAGCCATCAGCTTTGCACTCAACCTTGGCATCGGATCCCTGGGCGAAGGCCTTATCGGTGGGTTCGAGGATCCATCTGGGTGGTACTGTTGGTTGAGTTGGTTGGTTGTCGCGGATGTGGAAAGATAATATGTTAGTCGATATGTGGGGGTTTCTTAGCATAATTATTTGCATGCAGTAAAGTTGAGAATATCAGAGGAAGCGGAAGGACGGACTTAGTTTCAAGCAAAGTGAAATGATCTTTTCAAGTTTTTTCATATTGTTGGAATTATATTATTAAATAACGGATTTTAGAAAAAGTAAATAGAATTCGTATCATTTCAGTTTTCTTTTAATGCGTGGAAATATCTCAAAGTTCCTTTTTTTAATGCTTATACATATATTGATTGAAGATCATGTATTGAGCCACAATAAAATATTTTCACTCATTCGCTTATATCTAAGATGAAAGTAAAAGGCCAACTACAACAGAAATATTAGCACAAACAACCAAGATGATAAAAGGACAAATGAAAGTGGGACTTTAATGAAACTGAAGTTAGACCAAACTAAAGGTTAAATTTCATGCAATCAGTGCAAAACGAAGTTCTGTTAGAGTTCACTCTTGGCGTTTTGTATTTCTTTGCCAACAGACTTCGTTTTGTTTCTTACTATCTAGGTAAATAATGATGAACAAAACTATAGATAATTAATGAAGGATTGGAATGGGATGTGTGGGTTATTTCGGGGCTGGACGGGCTTGACAGATCAGGGCGAATTGTTTACGTTTGTGGAAGCGCACAGACTCAGTCTCGTTAGATGAAAGACTGAGTTCCTTAGTTACGTTTAAGTTTAGTTTGGATTAAGTAGACAATTAGAAGCGATAATGATATTAGATCTTGCAGCTATTGGTTTATTCGGTGTTGGAGCATGAGCCCTGTGAACTTGTAATTTACATTAAAACCAAAACCTCTCGAGGAGTTTAAGGACTTAGGAACTGTCAGGTTGCGAGTAGTATCCCTGAGTTATTTTCAAGGACAGTGCTTAGTAGAGTGCTGTGTGTGTGGGTGTTGCTGTGCATGTATGTGTGCAGAGTCGGATCTGAGCTGTTTTGACATATGGATAACGAACGAACAAGTAGATAGACATACAGTGGGACCTAGGTTAGATCTTGACTAACTTTGCCCGACGTTGATAGGTTTACTGGTTGAGTTCAAACTTCACATATTTACAAAAGTATTTAGACCTTAATCGACTTGGTTTCACTTGGTCTTTGGCCTACAGATGCGAAATATCGATAAAATCAAGGAAGTCGAGAAAAACTGGATTAGCTGGAGCAAGAGGAGTCGAAAGTGAAAGTTGGAAGTGGCATATCTGATTCCCCCAAATTACCATTCACAATCAGTTGGGACCGGCGCTCTGCCACGCCCACCTGGTTGATCGCCCGGCAACTGTAGTTACCCGCATGCCCCTCCCCTGCCCTGTTGATTAGCAGCAGACTCGTGTGCTCGCCCACTGTGGCCTGAGTGACGTCATCGTCGCCGTCATCGTGCACCTGCCGCCCATCTAGCCACCACTCGAACAAAATGGGCGTGGACCCCCGACTGGCAATGCAGGTGAGTTGCACATAGTCGCCGACATCGCAAACGGAAGCGGAAAGCAGCAGCGAAGACAGCACAGGTGGTTCTTGGGAAATTTATGAGGAGGGAACAGGAAGTAGCGCCATTATTAAGTTGTCAGATCATAAAGTAGGTCATTGCCGGGAGCTTTAATCAATAAGTGCAGTCAATATCTTAGACACTGCATCGAAAAATAATAAATTGCTCTTAGAAATATAAAGATATTTTCATTTAACGGTGTTCTTTTTACCGGTGTAATCAATTAGGCCTGTCAATTGAAAAAAAAGCAATTGATTGTGTTGTCACAATATTTAACCATTCAAACCCATTGTTAGATGTCTAGAATAATTATTACACAAGTTTAAGGATCAATCTTCATGAGACTTATCTATTTTTCGCTATCATATTTTTAAAGAAATGGTGCCTAAACATTAAATAATCCATCTATAGAAGCTATTCGAATAACCTTTTATTCCTATTTATTAAATGTACCTGAGTTTTATATTTATATTCCATGATTCTAATCCAATTTCTATAATATCCCCTATCAATTTCTATTTTATATCATATCATATCAATTTATATGAAACTGGTATTTCTTTAGGGTGTACTTAAAGGAATATCTTTTTACAAAACAAACAAAAAGAACAATTTACAAGCTATATACACAACGGAGTGTCCGGCAGTACCCTTCACTTTCAGGATGGACCAGCGACTGGCCGATCCCGCCGCATTACTGGCCACACACGTGTAGTTGCCGGAGTCGCCGATTGTGGTCTGGCGCAGCGACAGGATCAGGGTGTACTCGTCGATCTTATGGTAGATGGATCGCAGCAGGGGCTGTCCGTCCTTCAGCCAGTAGATGTCGATGGGCAGGTCCCCGGAGGAGACCATGCACATGACCCGCACCGCCTGGCCGCCATTCACCCCGTTGGCATTGAACTGAAACTGGTCGACTTGGGGCAGCTCTGGGTGGATGGGGTGATAAGAAAGCCGTGCAATCGGTCAGCACACTATACAGCAGGGGGAATATTACGAGTGCCCCCAACTCGTGTTGTATAATACAGGTTCGTGCTAATGCAGTACCAACACCAAAAACACAGAGAGAGAAGGTGGGGATTTACAGATGCCTAGGATGCCTTGGATGCCTATGCTAGGAGTCTACGAGTCTAACAAGCCAACTCCATATAAGGTTTCATTTTAAGGAGTAGTTTGAACAAACCCTTGACACTCAGGGTGGTCTCTGCCAAGGTTTCGCCTGCCCGGTTGGCGCCCTTGCAGGCGTAGTTGCCCGCATGGTCACCACCCACGCTCTCGATGTTCAGCGAGCTGCTGCGCCGGCCGTGCATCAGGATGGTGACCCCGGGCAGGTCTCCGGCGGGCTCGCCATTGTAGTACCAGGTAATGTTGAAGGGCGCGTCACCATGAACCACCGCGCAGGTCAGCTGGTAGTAGTCGCCCACGTACAGGGGCGAATTCACGGGCAGAGGCGCCAGCTTGGGGGGCACTTCAATTCAGAGTTTCAAAAAAGGGGGAAAAATATAAGTTAAACATAAAATATAATCGGTTGGAGGGACCCCAATTGACGGTAAATTTCCTATTTGTCTAGGGACTTGAAGGAGATTCATCTTTTTCAGGAAATTTTTGCTATGTTTCCATATAAGTTGTGCCTATACAACCCTATTCCTATCAGTGATTGCAAAACGCAATCCATTTCAATAAAATAGTGTTCCTAATAGTACACATGAGAGAGATTTTTCAATATATGACTTGGAACATAATACATTCTCATAAGTTTTTAACCTATTCTACCTAGTACAGTTCAGTGCAGTCTGGGTGTCATACATGCAAGCTTTTTGTGTGAAAGTGCTACAGGCCATGTCAAAAAGGAGTGATGGATCTAGAGAGAAAAGAGAGTCTTAAGACAACAGCAGCAGAGACAGAGGTCAGAAGGTCATGCAGCGGTTTTTTTTCGGACGCGTTGGTTAGTAATCGGCCACAAAGAAACTACTCGAAAGACCCAATCCCGAAGAATTCCTAACCGTAGGCGTTCAGCGGCGTCGTATATTGCTGATGCCCGGCCAAATTGCGGGCGTGGCAGGTGAAATTGCCCGCATGTCGGGCCTCCACGGCCTCGATGGTTAACACACTTCCACGACGTCCCACGCGGGACGTGGTAATGCCCAGATCCTCGGAGATTTGCTGGCCATCCAGCGTCCAGTCGATGTCCAGGGGCAGATCTCCTCCAGGAACGGAGCAGTGGAGTGTCAGATACTGACCCACCTGGGCAGGGCCCTCCTCGAAATCGAAGGGTATGATGCGCGGTAGAACTGGATACGATGATTTTTCGGTGATGGGATGGTAAAACAAAAGGTGCACAAAATTAAATCATAATCGCATCAGCGGAAGGATTCTCTTCTTAAGACTACTGGGGTCAGGACCTATAACTCTCAGCTGGGTGCTGTATGTGGCCCTCCCAGCGGCATTTTCCCCATGGCAACTATAGTTGCCCGCATGACGATCGGCCACACTTTCGATGGTCAAGACACTACTCCGTCGACCCATCTTGGCAATCAGGATGTCCTGATCATCGTCATTGAAAAGCGGTTGGTTGTTGAAGGTCCAGCGGATGTTGAGGGGCAGATCACCCTCCGTCAGGGTACACTGGTAGGTTATGTACTGGCCCAAATGGGTGGGCTGCGAACCCGTGGCAAAGGGCGTGATTTGGGGCAAGACTTGCGGGATACACAAAACAAAGGCAGGAAATCAACAATGATATACGAAAAATAAAAACGAACAAGGTGATAACTATCTACTTTAGGGAATATGCATATGTATCTGGATCTCTGTCCCACCGTTGACAATCAGGGCAGCAGTGTACTCCACCATTTGGGCCTTATTCCTGGCCCTGCATGTGTAGTTTCCCGCATTGTTTCCATTTACCGAATCAATAGTAAGCACATTGACCTTCTTGCCAATCTTCGAGCTCGTGACCCCGTGGTATTCGTTGATGGCATAGTCATTGAACAACCAGGTGATATCCACAGGCTGGTCGCCCTTTGAAATGGTACACTGCACGGTCACCGAATCGCCAAAGTTGGCGGGTTCATCGCCGAATTCAAAGGGACTGATATGGGGTGGAACTTGGAAATAAAATAGGTAATCAGGGATTAAGGAGTACTCTGGATCCCATTCCGATTTGTATTTTCTTTGCAGATCCCCAATTATGATGTGGCTAACTGATCATCCTTATAACTAAGCTACAAAAGCCAAGACACGAAAGCCAAAGCAAACATGCAATTTGTAAGTGTGTTCTGTGTGAGGGAATAAAAGGAGTGGGGTCACAAATAGAAACTAACTAAAGCAGAACGACACTCAAGTGCTGTACAGAAGCTCTGGCTTTCCAAAGAAAGTACCATTCACGATCAACTGGGCCGTGTAAACAGCCGAGGCCCACAGATTCCTCGCCTTGCAGGTGTAGTTGCCCACGTGGCGGGCATTCACGGCATCGATCATCAGCACACTCAGGCGCTTTCCCATCTTCGAGGTGGATATGGCCGAGTAATGGTTGATGGGGTAGTCGTTAAACAGCCACTCGATGTCGAGCGGTAGGTCCCCGGAACTGACCAGGCAGTTCACAGAGACCGAATCCTCAAAGTTGGCCGCCTCTTCGCCGAAGTCGAAGTGCGCTATTTTGGGGGCAACTAGTGACAAAAAAAATGGGAAAGCCATGGGGTCTTAACACAAAAGGATGTACGAAAATAAAATAAATTCAAATATATTGCATAAAGTCCCCAAAAGTACCATTAACTATCAGTTCGGTGGTAAAGTTGACAGCTGCGGCATGGTTTTTGGCCCGACAACTATACTTTCCCGCATGCCGGGCCTGTACACTATCGATGCTCAGCATGCTGTTCCTCTTGCCACCTTTCACTACATTTATTCCGGAGTACGAGCTAATTCCGTAATCATTGAAAAACCACTCGATGTCAATGGGTAAATCTCCGCTGGAGATCAGACAAGTCACCGAAACGGAATCCTCAACATTCGTGGGTTCGTCTCCGAAGTCGAAGTGTGTGATTTTTGGTGGAACTTTGGAGTGAAGGTAGTTTTTAATAAAAACTCAAGAAAATTACAAAAAACCTTAAGACTACGAATCAAAATAACCATATAAGGGTACCGTTTACAATCAGTTCGGTGGTGTAGTTGACAGCAGCAGCGTGGTTCTTGGCCCGACAACTATATTTCCCAGCATGTCGCGCTTGAACACTATCGATACTCAGCATACTGTTCCTCTTGCCACCCTTGACTACATTTATTCCGGAGTACGAGCTAATTCCGTAATCATTGAAAAACCACTCGATATCAATAGGTAAGTCTCCATTGGAAATGAGGCACATGACCGATACAGAGTCCTCCACATTCGTCGGAGTATCACCAAAGTCGAAGGGTGTGATTTTGGGTGGAACTTGATTTTATGGGAGGAAAACAAAGTAATAAACTAAACGGTGGCTAAAAATGATTAAAGATAGTATTATAACCATTGACAATTAGGGCCGCCGAGTATTCGCTGCTGGCTGCCTTGTTCTTGGCCTTGCAGCTGTAGTTCCCCGCATGTCCTGCATGAACGGAGTCTATTGTGAGGACACTAGTCCGCTTGCCTCCTCGCAAAACCGCAATTCCCGAGGCGTAGTTAATGGGCTCCCCGTTGAATAGCCACTCGATATCAATGGGCAAATCACCGGAGGAAACGAGGCAGTTAACCGAAACGGAGTCCTCAAAGTTAGCAGGGGATTCACCAAAGTCAAAAGGCGCTAGCTTTGGTGGGGCTTTAGTGTGAATGGGTGTGATAAGGAGGGTGAACAGAAATTATAGTTTGAGAAAAATAAACTCGAGTTAATCTTAAGAGAACAAATCTATTTGCAATACCATTCACTATCAATTCAGTTGTGTAATTAACAGCGGAGGCATGATTTCTCGCCCGACAACTATATTTCCCCGCATGACGAGCATGGACATTGTCTATGGTCAACATGCTCGTTCTCTTTCCTCCTCTATAGACAGTCATTCCAGAGAAGGAGCTTATTCCGTAGTCGTTAAATAACCACTCGATATCAATGGGTAAGTCTCCACTGGAGATTAAACATGTCACCGAAACCGAGTCCTCGACATTTGTGGGTTCATCGCCGAAGGTAAAGGGTGTGATTTTTGGTGGAACTTTGGATTGAGAAAAACAATATATGATAAATATAGGAAAAATCATAAGCTAATCATAATAATGTCTTTTTCCAAGAATACTACCATTCACAATTAATTCGGAGGTGTAGTTAACAGCAGCTGCATGATTCTTGGCCCGACAACTATATTTGCCCGCATGACTTGCATGGACATTATCTATAGTCAGCATGCTGGTTCGCTTTCCACCTTTAAGAACAGTCATTCCCGAAAATGAACTTATTCCGTAGTCGTTAAACAACCACTCGATATCGATGGGCAAATCTCCGCTGGAGATCAAGCAAGTCACAGAAACAGAGTCCTCCACGTTTGTAGGATCCTCGCCAAAGGTAAAGGGTGTGATTTTTGGAGGAACTTTAAGGATGGAAGTTTTTAAAGTATAACAGAAACTAATAAAAAGCCTTAATCCTAAACTGAAATCTCCCTAAACAATATCGCAAATACCATTCACTACAAGATCGGATGTGTAGTTCACTGCAGCTGCATGGTTCTTCGCACGACAACTATATTTTCCTGCGTGACGTGCCTGGACATTATCTATACCCAAGACACTGCTTCGTTTCCCTCCTTTGAGAACAGTGATACCAGAGTAAGAACTTATTCCGTAGTCGTTAAAGTACCATTCAATATCAATAGGCAAATCTCCGCTGGATATTAAACAAGTGACCGATACTGAGTCCTCAACATTGGTGGGTTCATCTCCAAAGTCAAAAGGTGTGATCTTCGGGGGAACTTTGGGAAGTCAAACAAAAAAATAAATAAATTAAAGGAAACATTTTAGATTAATATAAAAACCCTATAAGGTAATACCATTCACAATCAGGCTGGTGGTATAATTTACAGCAGCGGCATGGTTCTTGGCCCGACAACTATACTTCCCCGCATGACGGGCCTGTACACTATCGATACTCAATACACACACTATTTCGTTTGCCTCCCTTCACAACCGAAATTCCCGAAAAGGAGCTAATGCCGTAGTCATTAAAAAACCACTCGATATCGATGGGTAAATCTCCGCTGGATATAAGACAAGTGACCGAAACCGAATCCTCAAAGTTGGTGGGCTCATCTCCAAAGTCGAAAGGTGTAATCTTCGGGGGAACTTTGGGAATATTAAAATGACAAATTCAAATGGAATAGGGAATTAATAAATCAAAACAAGCATAGCATTAATTGTAAACCCAAATATGGTAGTACCATTCACAATCAGAACGGTGGTGTAGTTCACAGCAGCAGCATGATTTTTGGCACGACAACTATAGTTCCCCGCATGTCGGGCCTGGACACTGTCGATACTCAAGACACTATTCCGCTTGCCTCCCTTCACAACCGAAATTCCCGAAAAGGAGCTAATGCCGTAGTCGTTAAAGAACCACTCAATATCGATTGGTAAATCTCCGCTGGATATAAGACAAGTGACCGAAACAGAGTCCTCAAAGTTGGTGGGCTCATCTCCAAAGTCGAAAGGTGTAATCTTCGGGGGAACTTTGGGAATATTAAAATGTCAAATTCAAATGGAATAGGGAACTAATAAATAAAAACAAACATTAATATTAATTGTAAGCCTAAATACGGTAGTACCATTCACAATCAGAACGGTGGTGTAGTTCACAGCAGCAGCATGATTTTTGGCACGACAACTATAGTTCCCCGCATGTCGGGCCTGGACACTGTCGATACTCAAGACACTATTCCGCTTGCCTCCCTTCATGACCGAAATTCCCGAATAGGAGCTTATTCCGTATTCGTTAAAGAACCATTCAATATCGATGGGTAGATCCCCAGTTGTGATGAGACAGGTCACCGACAAGGAGTCCTCCACATTGGCAGGCTCTTCGCCAAAGCTGAAGGGTGTAATCTTAGGCGGAGCTTTATGGAAGGGTAGGGTATGGAGAAATAATATTCAGGAAACCAAGAAAGAACTCTTATTTATTTGTAGAGAAATATTTTTAACCGTTCACAATTAGGGCTGCTGAGTACTGGCTGCTGGCCGCCTTGTTCTTAGCTTTGCAGGTGTAATTTCCCGCATGACCTGCATGCACTGAATCTATGGTAAGGAGGTTGGTCCGTTTGCCCCCTCGTAAGACCGCAATGCCTGTAGCATAATTGATGGGCTCCGCTCCGAAGAGCCACTCTATTTCGATGGGCAGATCACCCGAGGTGACCAAACAGTTCACAGAAACAGAATCCTCGAAGTTCGATGGGGACTGGCCGAAGTCGAAAGGCGCAATTTTGGGTGGGGCTAAATGGGTGTAAGAGGGATGTGGGAATCGAAATGATAATAAAATCAATAAAAGGTATCTCTATCCGATCTGAAAGTCTCCCTCCCAATACCATTCACAATCAACTCTGCCGTATATTCCGCAGAATCCGCATCATTTCGGGCCTTGCATGTGTAGTTGCCCGCATGTCCTGCATGCACGGAATCGATGGTCAGGATGCTCGCCTTCTTGCCACCCTTCACAATGGACACTCCGTTATAAGCGTTTATGTGGGCCCCGTTGAACAGCCAGGTGATATCCATGGGCAAATCGCCCAGGTAGATCAAACAATTTACAGAGACGGACTCCTCAAAGTTGATGGCATGATCGCCAAAGTCAAAATGTGCGATTTTTGGGGGCACTTGGTGGGAAACAGGACGTGGAGGAAGTGACAAAGAATAAGTTAATAAAAATAAGGACATACAGAATGAAGGATTATTAAATTATAGGCAGTAGTACCATTCACCACCAGTTCGGCGGTAAAGTTAACAGAGGTGGCACGGTTGACAGCCACACAAGAATAATTCCCGGCATGGTGATCGCGGACATAATCTATGGACAACGCGCTGATTTTCTTTCCCAACTTGACCATGGACACATCGTAAACATTCTCATTGATCTCACGTCCATTAAAGAGCCACGCAAAGCTGACCGGAAAATCGCCAGAGGTCACAAGGCACTGAACACTAGCTGATTCGCCAAAGTTCGCGGGCTCATCTCCGAAATCGAATGGAGAAATTTTGGGGGGCACTATTTAAGGGAATTTGTTGGTGGGGGAGAAATAAAGTAAAAACGAAAGGAAAAATCAAAAAGCATTCTTAGTATTGAAAAAGTATTAACCATTCACTTTCAGCTCGGCAGTGTGGTTAACAACACCGGCTCTATTTTCGGCAACGCAGGAATAGTTTCCCACATGTTTCGCCGATACTGCTTCTATAGTTAGCTCATTGATGCGCTTTCCACGCTTGGTGGTCAAGATTTCTAGGTAATCCTCAAAGGGCTGATTGTTCAGGGTCCAGGTAATGTTTACAGGCAGATCTCCACCCGATATGGTGCACTGAACATTGACAAACTCGCCGTAGCTCATGGACTCCTCGCCAAAGGAGAAGGGACTTATTTTGGGCAGTACTGAGATTGGGTTTTCAAGGGAATTCAAATCAACATAAGTAAATTATAAATCATGTGCATTAATCTTATAACTAGTAAGGGCTTATATCCATCCAATGGCTAACCATTCACTATTAGACGTGCCGAGTGCGCCGTGATTCCGGCCTTATTTTGCGCGTGACACGAATAGAATCCCGCGTGGTGAGCGGACACAGACTCAATGGAGAGCACATTGATTCGCTTCCCGATCCGCGAGAATGATATGTCGTGGAAACTATCGATGGTGGCGTTATTCAGCAGCCAGGTGACATTCATGGGCAGGTCGCCACCCAAAATGGTGCATTGCACGGAGGCGGGTTCTCCGTAGTTCAGGGGCTCCTCCCCGAAATCAAAGGACGCTATCTTGGGGGCAACTTTGGGGGGCAGAAATAAAAGACCAAGTGGGTAAGTTCACAGTAGGCCTCACAAGCTCCGTTAGACAGAATGAGTTAGAAAGGTGGGGTTAGATTAGTAGCAGCACAAACTATCAAGACCTTTGGTAACCGTAACCGCAAATACTAATATATATTTCAAGATACTATCAATTTTAGTACCATTCACTGTAAGATCAGCGCTATACGTAGTGGTTCCCGCCTTGTTACTGGCTATGCAGGTATATCGACCGGTGTGCGCCTGAGTGGCACTGGGAATGGACAGCATGCTCGTCTTGCCACTAATGCGATTCGTTCGCATCTGGGGCTGCAAATGATCGAAGCCGGGTTCTCCGGCATTCCTTTCGAAACTCCAGTGCACCTTGATGGGGCGGTCGCCCTTTTGGATTTGGCAAAACAAATCAATGGAATCGCCCATGTTTATCAGATCCTCATAGGCGAAGGGCACAATTTGGGGCAGAACTGGGAAGTGAGTTGGGGGGTTGGGTGTCAAATAATCTCAATCAACAGAAGATTAATATAGGTCTACGTAATGTAGTTAGTAACCATTGACGAACAGCTCGGAACTTGAGCTCACGTTCCCTGCATTGTTGCTTGCCAAGCAGCTATAGTTTCCGGAATTGGCTGCTTTTACCGATTCCACCGTGAGCAGGCTTATTCGTTCCCCCATTTTGCTGGCCATCACGCCCAGGTGTGTGAAGAGGGGTAGACCATTATGGGTCCAGCGAATTCTCAACGGGAGATCGCCTTTGGCCACATGGCAGGTCAACTGGACGCTGTCGCCCTCATTGGCCTCGGCATCGAAGCTAAACGGATGGATGCTGGGCAGGACTGGGAGGGATTGGGTTGTATCATTCAAAAGAAGTCAGGAAATAAACCAAAATAAATTTTATCTTTTAAGTATGAGATCAAGGGGTAGTAACCGTTGACTTTTAACTCTGCAGTGTAGCTGCTCTCGCCCGCCAGATTGCGAGCCAAACAAGTGTAGAACCCTCGGTGCTCGGCCGCAATATAGTCGATGTTTAGGGTGCTCGACTTGCTGGACATACGACCGATCACCACGTCCAAGTCCCCACTGTTCAGGGTATGATTATTGAGAACCCACGTAATGTTGATGGGTAGATCCCCCTTGATCACCGTGCACTGGATGCCCATGGTCTCTCCAGAGTTGGAAGCCTCGTCGCCGAAGTCAAAGGGTCGGATTTGAGGCGGTACTTTACCGCAGAAATGGGGATTGGAGTACGGAAGAGGAAGAACGGAAAGAAAACAAAACATATAACTTAAAAACCAGATATTCGGAATATTAACCATTGACCATCAATTCAGCGCTTTGCTCGGACATCCCAGCCGCATTGGTGGCTATGCACTTGAACAGCCCTCGATGTTGGCCATTGATGGCGTCGATGCTCAAGGAACTCAGTTTGGGGGACATTTTGATTATGCGTATTCCGACGTGCTCGTTGGTTATTGGTTGTCCATTCAGAGTCCAGTGCAGCTGGAGTGGAGTGTCGCCTTTGAAGACCATGCATTGGACTGCGGTACTATCACCGTAGTTCGATGGTTCCTCACCAAAAGCAAAGGGCATGACTTGAGGGGGCACTAGATACAAGGGTGGGGAAAAACTCTATCTTACTCGAACTATCAAAATGACAAAACAGCTTCTTGGATCGTCTCTTTAATAACGTTAAGATATTTTACACTAATTTGATATGCTTAGAATAACCTGCTTTTATTTGATCTAAAACTCTGACTCAGCACAACCAACATATTCAGCTGATATATAGATATTCAGCGCTAAGGAAATACTGCTCCAACACCAAACACCAACGAACAACACTAGGTGAAGACAATATAGATAGTAAGCGTGCTCTTGTTTGCTCATATTTTGATATTATGTGTGAGGACAAACCATTAACTTGTAATTCAGCTACGTATTCACTGGTGCCAGCTTCATTTGTGGCTATGCACTTGTAGACACCGCGATGAAATGCATTCAGAGAATCAATATTCAAGAGACTCGTGCGCTTGTTTAAGCGCATCAAGGTAAAACCATTTTCGCCGTTAATAATGGGAGCCGAGTTGAGGGACCAGCGTATCTCCAGGGGCAGATCTCCCTTGGGCACCACACAATTGGCACTGGCAATATCGCCCACATCGGCGGCAGATTCGCCGAAGCTAAAGGGCAACACCTGTGGCGGCACTTAAATGGACGGGGAGTGAGTGGCAAACGATTAAAACTCAAATAAATAAAATCAACTAAAAAGTTAACTAAAAACTATGAGTATGATATGAGTATTGACCATTCACGTGCAATTCAGCGCTATATTCAGCGCTGCCCGCCTTGTTGGAGGCAATACATTTGTACAGCCCTCGATGCCTGGCTTCAAGTGAATCAATGCTCAAGGAGCTGGTTCGCGGGTTTAGACGCGACAGGGAAAATCCATGTTCGCCGGTAATGATGGGTGCTGAATTCAAGGTCCAGCGGATCTCCATGGGCAAATCACCCTTGGGGACCATGCAAAAGCCACCTGCCATTTCACCAGTATTGGCTGGCTCAGAACCAAAGTCAAAGGCTTGTATTTGTGGAGGAACTTTTAGAGAAATGGAGATGAGGTAGAGGAAATCAAGATAATTAACAAAAAAATTATAACTTAATAGAAGTCTAGGAAATTTCTAGTAGCAATACAGATTAAATCCAACAAACCGTTCACATCTAGTGTAGAAACGTATTCAGCATATCCCGCTGAATTGTTCGCTATGCATTTGTAGCTGCCCCGATGGACAGCCTCCAAGGAATCAACATTCAGCGAACTGGTCCGCTTATTCAGCCGCACCAATGTGAATCCCAGCTCACCATTCACAATGAGAGCGGAGTTCAATGTCCAATAGATATCAAGTGGCAGGTCCCCTTTGGGGACCACACAGGTTACACTTGCCACTTCCCCGCGGTTCAGGGGCTCATCACCAAAGGAAAAGGGACTGATCTGTGGTGCAACTATAGAGGGGAAATTCTTATATTCTCAAGAAGTAGACTAAGCTCTTAACCACCAAATAAACCAGATACGTGTTAGTAGGAAGCAGCTTTACAAACGGCTATAGGAATGAGATTTAATGGGGAGTTTCACCAACCATTCACTTGCAGATCAGCGGCATAAATCGCTCGACCTGCCAAGTTCTGGGCCACACAGCTGTAGGAGCCACGATGCTTGGCCTCCAGGGCATCCACACTCAGGTAACTGGTGCGTTGGTTCAACTGCATCACAGTGAATCCATCCACACCTGTGGCCACAGGCTCACCATTCAAAGTCCAATGGATTTGCAAGGGTAAATCGCCCTTGAGAACAACACAAGTGACGCTTAGGACATCACCCATATTTAACACTTCGCTACCAAAATTAAAGGGCGAAACTTGGGGAGGAACTGCAGAAAGCGGAATGATTAAATAAAATTAAAGTAAAATAAAAATAAAAATCAAATAAATCAAAATATAGGTGTTTAGATTGAGGTCCCTTCTCCGTGTACCGTTGACTTTCAGCTCCGATGTGGTGAAACTAGAACCCTCCTTATTTTCCGCTATGCACTTAAAGACCCCTCGGTGATCTTGCTCGACGGCGGCTATGTTCAGAACGCTCGTCTTGGGAGACAGTTTCAGTATGGTGATTCCCTCCTCACCGAACTGCATGGCAATGAAGGTAGTGAGAGGGGAAAAGTTTCAGAACAAAACGAAACTCTAAGAAACAAAACCGACTTTAAGATTGATTTTTTAATCAGATCTTAAACTCATACTCAGCACAACCAACATATTCAGCTGATATATGTCATATTCAGCGCTAAGGAAATAGTGCTCCAACACCATACACCAATGAACAACACTAGGTCAAGACAACATAGATAGTAAGTGTGCTCTTATTTGCTCATACTTTGATATTTCATATGGGGACAAACCATTAACTTGTAATTCAGCTACGTATTCACTGGTGCCAGCCTCATTTGTAGCTATGCATTTGTAGACACCGCGATGATAGGCATTTAACGAATCAATATTCAGAGAACTAGTGCGTTTATTCAGACGCACCAGGGTAAATCCATTTTCGCCGTTTATAATAGGAGACGAGTTGAGGGTCCAGCGTATCTCCAGGGGCAGATCTCCCTTGGGCACCACACAATTGGCACTGGCAATTTCGCCCCCATCGGCGGCAGATTCGCCGAAACTAAAGGGCAACACCTGTGGCGGCACTTAAATGGACGGGGAGTGCGTGACAAACGATTAAAACTCAAATAAATAAAATCAAATAAGATGTTGACTAAGAACTATGAGTATGATATGAGTAATGACCGTTCACGTGCAATTCAGCGCTATATTCAGCGCTGCCCGCCTTGTTGGAGGCAATACATTTGTACAGCCCTCGATGCCTGGCTTCAAGTGAATCAATGCTCAATGAGCTGGTTCGCGGATTAAGACGCGATAGGGAAAATCCATGTTCGCCGGTAATGATGGGTGCTGAATTCAAGGTCCAGCGGATCTCCATGGGCAGATCACCCTTGGGGACCATGCAAAAGCTGCCAGAAACCTCACCAGTATTCGATGGCTCAGAACCAAAGTCAAAAGGTTGAATTTGGGGTGGAACTTTTAAAGAAATGGAGATGAGGTAGAGGAAATCAAGATAATTAACAAAAAAATAAAACTTAATAGAAGTCTAGGAAATTTCTAGTATCAATAGAGATTAAATCAAACAAACCGTTCACATCTAGTGTGGAAACGTATTCAGCATATCCCGCTGAATTGTTCGCTATGCATTTGTAGCTGCCCCGATGGACAGCCTCCAAGGAATCAACATTCAGCGAACTGGTCCGCTTATTCAGCCGCACCAACGTGAAGCCCAGCTCACCGTTCACAATGAGAGCGGAATTCAATGTCCAATAGATATCAAGGGGCAGATCCCCCTTGGGAACAACACAGTTTACACTTGCCACTTCACCGCGGTTCAGGGGCTCATCACCAAAGTAAAAGGGACTGATCTGTGGTGCAACTATAGAGGGGGAAATCCTTTTATTCTCAAGAAGAAGACAAAGCTCTAAGCCACCAAATAAACCATATACGTGTTAGTAGGAAGCAGCTTTACAAACGGCTATAGGAATGAGATTTAATGGGGAGTTTCACCAACCATTCACTTGCAGATCAGCGGCATAAATCGCTCGACCTGCCAAGTTCTGGGCCACACAGCTGTAGGAGCCACGATGCTTGGCCTCCAGGGCATCCACACTCAGATAACTGGTGCGTTGGTTCAACTGCATCACAGTGAATCCATCCACACCTGTTGCCACAGGCTCCCCATTTAAAGTCCAATGAATTTGTAAGGGTAAATCACCCTTGAGGACAACACAAGTGACGCTTAGGACATCACCCATATTAAAGACTTCACTGCCAAAGTTGAAAGGCAGAACATGGGGTGGAACTAAAGATAAAGGAAGGTTTAAATAAAATCAAAGTTAAATAAAAAATATAAATTAAAGTGAAAGTGAAAAAGGGGTCGCTTCTCCGTGTACCGTTGACTTTCAGCTCCGATGTGGTGAAACTAGAACCCGCCTTATTCTCCGCTATGCACCTAAAGACCCCTCGGTGATCTTGCTCGACGGCGGCTATGTTCAGAACGCTCGTCTTGGGAGACAGTTTCAGTATGGTGATTCCCTCCTCGCCGTTGATGATGGGTCGCGAATTGAGGGTCCACTTGATGGTGATGGGCACATCGCCCTTCTGCACCATGCACTGCACTCCGGCATTCTCACCCGTGTTCACGGGATCATCACCGAAGGAGAACGGCGCTATCGATGGTGGAACTGCATGGCAATGGAGGTAGTGAAAGGAGAGAGGGGAAAGGTTTCAGAACCAAACGAAAATCTAAGAAACAAAACCGATCTTAGGAGCTCCTTGGGATTAACCATTGACAGCCAGGATGGCGGATTGCCTGGTCTCCCCGGCATTGTTGGTGGCCACGCAGGAGTAGTTCCCGGCATGTCGGGCCCTCACGGACTCGATGCTCAGAACGCTGATGCGCTGGCTATTCCGGGTGACTATCAGACCATCATTGGTGTACACACGACCGCCGTTCTTGGTCCAGGCTATGTCGACGGGCAGGTCCCCCCGGTTCACGGTGCAGTAAGCGGATACCATGTCTAGTTCGTTGATCACATCCTCGCCAAAATCGAAGGGCATCATTTGGGGGAGGACTGGATGAGCAAGGAGGGGAAGGCAAAAAGCAAAAAAGACAAGGAAAACTTAAGACCTCTGACTTCTTATAGGCAGGACAATAACCATTGACTGCCAGCATGGCGGACTGGGTGATGGCCCCCGCGTTGTTGGTGGCCACGCAGGAGTAGTTTCCCGCATGACGCGCTCGCACGGATTCGATGCTCAGGACACTCAGGCGCTGGCTGTTCCGGGTCACAATCAGACCATCGTTGGTGTACACACGACCGCCGTTCTTCGTCCAGTAGATGTCCACGGGCAGATCGCCCTTGTTAACCGTACACGAGGCCGAAACCATGTCCAACTCATTGATGCTCTCCTCTCCAAAGTCAAAGGGCACGACCTGGGGCAAGACTGGGATGGGGTTGGGTTAACGGAAGATAACCAACGGAAAATCAATCAAAAAATCGTAGGAACAGATCACAAATCGAGGCTATTAACCATTGACGGCCAGGATTGCCCATTGCCGGGTCTCGCCCGCATTGTTGGTGGCCACGCAGGAATAGTTGCCAGCATGTCGCGCCCTGGCGGACTCGATGCTCAGGACACTCATGCGGGTGCTGGTCTTGGTCACCACGATGCCATCGTTGGTGTAGACCCGACCGCCGTTCTTCGTCCAGGCCACATCGATGGGCAGGTCGCCCTTGTTCACCGTGCAGGAGGCCGAGACCATGTCCAGCTCGTTGACACTCTCCTCGCCGAAGTCAAAGGGCACGATCTGGGGCAACACTGCGCAGGGAGCCGAGGAGGAAGCGAGTAGGATCAAGGAAACGGAAATCAAAAACCAAAGGACTAATCAATCTACGACTTGAAGGGGCAACAAGCGAACCGTTGACACGCAGCTCGGCCGTGTGGTAAATAACCCCGGCCGCATTCCTGGCCACACAGGTGTAATTGGCCCGGTGGCGGGCATGCACGGACTCTATGCTCAGCATGCTGATGCGCTGTGTCGTCTTGGTGATCAGGATGCCGTCGTTGGACATCAGGCGACCCACGCCCGTCGTGGGATCCGGCGCCGTGGTCCAGTACAACTCCAGCGGAGTGTCGCCCTTGTTCACCGTGCACGTGGCCGAGACCATGTCGTTCATGTTGATGGTCTCCTCCCCAAAGTCAAAGGGCACGACCTGCGGCGGAACTGAGCGAGGGGTTTGGGTTTGGGGTTTCGATTAAGTGGAAGACTATCGACCAACGTTGAGGCTGAAAACTTGAGACCCGCCCAAAAAGTAGCATCGACCAGAGCTTGGAAAGCCTGGGAGAGAGTTGCAATTGTCGACTTACCCATAACTTGCACTTCCAGAGATCCGCGGGCGGAGTATCCTTCCTGATTCTTGGCCACACAAGTATAGGTTGCCTGGTCTGAGTTGCGTTCCACATTCTCGATGATCAGAGTTCCATTGGGGAAGACCTTCTGTTTGCGGTTGATGGGCAGGGCACGGTTATCTAATGAAAGGAAGGATTAACTAAGGATATTTAAGGCTTATAATGTATCCACTCACCTCGTTCCCAGACAATCGAATCAATGGGGTAGCCAGCTACAGGACAGGTGACAATAAGGGTTTCGCCAGCCACGATGGCCTTCTTTTCCATTTGACGGATGTAGGGAAGACCGTAGACATTCAACTTGGCCGAGTGCTCCGCCACGCCCACCTTGCTTTTGGCTATACACTTGTAGAGACCACCGTCGTTGGCATGGACCGAGGTTATGTTCAGATAGGAAACCACATCTCCGTTGACCGTCACATACTGTCCCACCTGGTAGCGATCGTTGTTGGCAATCTTCTTTCCGTCAAGTTCCCAGGAGATTTCGGGCGTGGGGTTTCCGCCGGCGACGCACTTAAGGAATACACTTGGTCCGGGTTCCATGGTTTCTTCCTGGAAGGCCTGTCGGATGACAGGGGGATCAAAGCGACCTCCGAGCTTCAGTTCAGCACTGGCCTCCGCGGATTCCTGGTCATTCCTCACGAAGCACTGGTACATGCCCTTATCCTCCTTCTTCACGGATTCGATGCGCAGCACGGGTTCGCTGTGACCAATGGCCTTGCCGTCCTTCATCCAGCTAACAGTCTTGATGGGATTTCCGGTGTACTGGCAGGTGAATACCGCGGGGCGTCCAAAGTCCACTGTCTGGGTGGGGGGGTCGATCTTGGCAGAAAGCGGGGCAGTGACGGTCAAAACGGTCTCAACGCTCTCGCCACCCACGGAATTGTTGACCACGCACAGGTACTTTCCAGAGTCCTCAACTACTGCGTCCTTGATAATGAGAGTGCCGGAAACCTGCTTCACTCGATCATTTAACACCACAGCTTGCTTGCGGGTAGTGCCCTCGATGAACTTGTACCATCTGGAACGAGAGAAGAGTGTTAATAAAGCTCCAAGGTTTAGAGTTGGCATTCGGATGAAGTGGGCACAGAGTGAGACAGTCTTTTTGGTGAGCAGTATTTCTTTAATCCGAGAACACGAGCTACTTACCTTCTCCAGGTTTGGTGATGGATCTTACTTACCTTTTAAAACATTTACAACTCTGTGCTCATTCTGTGCACCACTTTTTGGGGGTTTAGGAAAACCTATCATCGACCTCATGAGGGGAACCTAGCAATCTACCTATAAACCGGTACTGGATAACCCTGTCCTGGACAATGTCCAACAAAGGTCCCATAAATAGGCACTTCGTTGATCTCAATGCTTTTAACCGAAATGCGGGGCTTTACGAGACCAACAGGTTCTGAAAAGTGTGATATATGTATATCGAAGCAGTGATAGTAAACCTATCAACTTAGCTTAGGTGACTGCCTGAAAGTCTTTCCCACTAAATATAAATATATAAAGGTATCTACCTAAACACTGGATGGGGGTACGCTTGTCCCTGGCAAAGAATAGAGAAACTATTGCCCAGTTTCTGGGTCTGTTCCTGTAGACGATCTCCCGATATTGTAGGAGCTACACTGCCAATGGGCTCTGAAATAAATCGGATTTCGATGAATCATCGGTTTGGAAACCTTTTTTGCTGCCTGAATGTTGATCCTAACTGTTAAACCTTCATTACCTAAACGAGGGAGTGGGAAACGATTGTCCCAGGCACAAAATGGCCAAGTCTGTGGTCGCTGTCTTTGTAATTTCCTGCAGCCGTCCACCGGATATTTTAGGCGATACGCTACCCACGGGCTCTGAAAATTATTTCCACTTATGTAGACTTATCCCCTAGTAGTATAGATGTGAAAAACTGCCTAAATGTTGGACTAACCTGATAATGGGTACTGGAAATGCCTGCGCCTGGCAGAGTAGGGCAAAACTAGTGGATATCTCATTGACAAATGTGAAACTCTTGGACTCGCCAGAGAAGGTGGGAGCTTTGGCGCCAACTGGCTCTACAAAAAAAATAACAATATGCTTCTTATGGGGCTATTATGGGATTGGGCTTATGTCTACTTAATGACTACCTTATCAGGGGCACCGGATAAGCCTGCGCCTGACACAGTAGCGCGAAACTCTGACCAAAATATCGCACAAAGGTATAGCTTTTCATATCGGATGCAAAGGTTGGACCCTTGGCACTAACAGGTTCTGGGAATAATATAAGAGAAATCTTCTTAACCGCCTGAATTGCTGGGTATTACCGTGTATAGGGAACTGGAAATGCCTGAGCCTGGCAGAGCAACACTATATCACTCGAACTTGAGCCGAGTAGACTGGAAATCTTTGAAACTGTAGCAAAGGTGGGAGCTTTAGCACCTACAGGCTCTGCAAGGTTAAGTAGTAAGTGTCGGTAAAGTTAGAAGTAATCTTAGGGAAGCTATAGAAAACTGCCTGAATGGTTTCGGATGTAAGCTAATAGACTACCCTACCTCATGGCAGGAACTGGATAGGCCTGAGCTTGACAAAGTAAAGCAAAACTTTGACCCACTGGCCGAATATAGGAAAACACATTCGAATCCGTTGAAAATGTGGGAGCCCTAGCACCAATCGGTTCTGTAAACAATTATTTGGCATATAAGTTATTATCTCATGGGTTTGGGAAAACTGCCTGATGTTAAAACAAGTATTTTCTAACCTCATTATTGGAACAGGATAAGCCTGAGCCTGACAGAGCACCGCAAAACTCTGACCCACAGACCGGGTGTACGAAAAAGAATTTGACTCAGTTGAGAACGTGGGAGCTCTGGCACCGATAGGCTCTGTAATTAATAATCTCAAATTTAGAAAACTACCGATAACTTAAAGCTAAGAAAACCGCCTGATGGAAACCAAGATCAAAGCTAACCTCATTATGGGCACTGGAAAAGCCTGGGCCTGACAAAGCATTGCGAAACTCTGACCCACAGCACGGGCATAGGAGAAGGAGTTATAGTCGGTGGAGAATGTTGGCGCCCTGGCACCAATGGGTTCTGTAAATTATTTTATGAAGTGTTACCAAAAATCCTGTCAACTGAAACTTGCCTAATGATGGGAACGGGAAAAGCCTGAGCCTGACACAACAGGGCAAAGCTGGCATGAATCGAACGCTCGAATATGCTGCCCTTGGAGTCACTCGAAAAGGTCGGAGCCTTCGCCCCTACGGGTTCTAAAATAGACAATTATTTTAAACAATATTTTGGCATACTTGATATACTATAATCCTACACAGAACCAGTTGAGCAGCATTGGACCTTGGGGGAAGGGGTCTTTAATTACCTAAATATGGGCACAGGGTAGGATTGAGCCTCGCAGGTGAGGGCCAACTCGCTATTTTGGGGCGTCTGTATGGTAAAAGTTGAGGCCACACTAGGAAAACTGGGTGCCTTGAATCCCACAGGCTCTAAAAGGTCAAAAGTCATTGTTGATTAGGCGTGGGAAGTTAGCAAAAAGAACACTGACTGAATGTTGGGTTTATAAAAACATTATACTACCATAATATTGTTGTTAAACATGAGGCAACGGATATAAACAGTACCCTAATCCTGTTATTAAAAAGACTACAGCCTAACAAAAAATGGCGGTATTTTAATATCTCTGAAATATAGTTCACATAAGTATTGACTGAAAAAAGTATCAATGTACCTATAGACTGGCACGGGAAATGCTTGAGCCTGACAAAGCATTGAAAAGGTGGAGTGCATTGGAACACTTTGCTGGAAGGCAAGTACTCCTGTTGGTACCGCTGGAGCCTTGGAACCAATGGGTTCTGGGAAGTTGAAAGTACAAATAGAGTCTACATTCTTAAAGCTGAATTTTCTGTGTAACTGCTCTGAATGTATATCCTAAGGTATCTTTCCTAAGGTATCTCCTTTTTAATTTAATTTCCTTCTTTTATACTTTTACCTGAAAACTGGCACTGGAAAGGCTTGAGCCTGACAGAGCATGGAGAAAGTGGATAGCAACGGAACATGTTGCTGGAAAACCATGACACCTGTTGGCACCGCTGGAGCCTTGGAACCAATGGGCTCTGAAAAGTTGCAAGTCATAATAGAGTGCAAGTTCTAAAAACTGAATTTCCTGGATAACTACTCTGAATGTTGGGCTTACCTAATAAGGGGTACGGGAAAGGCTTGGGCCTGACACAGTAGAGCGAAAGCCGAGCCCTTTGACTTTTCCACCTCGATGAGCTTGTACTCGAGGGAAAAGGTCGGGGCCTTTGCGCCAACGGGCTCTGTAAATGAAGTCACCTATTAATTAACCCGTGTGTAAGAGCAAACAATAAACTGACTGAATGTGCTTGGGGGTCAACGAAAGTCTCTAAGTACTTTTCGTTTAATTTGATGCCACAGACTTTCACTTTGCCATTGGACGTGACCCCACGAGGTCGCGAACCTGACCCGAATGACACGGAAAAACTTTTGCAACTAGAAAAGTCGGAATAAAAAGAGATACCAAGATAAATAATGCATATTTCATGTCGGTCAAAGTTAAGGCCAAAGACATGCGCAGAAACGCGTGTTAGAGTGGCAACAGCTGAGTGCGCAACAAGTGGAGGTCACCAACGCCCGCCCCGCCCCCTTTCAATGTCGGGTGACCTTAAGAAAGTGGCACAAACCCACGGTTATTGACCCAAAAACGTGCGTTCATTCATAAACGGGTGTGCGAGCGAGACAGTTGCGATCCACACGAGTTTCGGAGGGGAAATTGTTTGGGAAATTTCTGTGGATGCCAAGCATGCGCAGTGGCAAAAGAGAGAGAGAGTGCTGGAGAGAGGGCTGGAGAGCGAACCAGCTGAGCGCCGGTTTGTTTACAAACTGCCCACTCACACCAGTGCAAAACGGAAAGGGAAAGGGGCAGCACCCACACATGCAAACCGCTGCTCTCCCTCTCTTTCTGCCACTCTGTTTATGGTTTGTTTACATAGCTTACTTTTCTGCGTGCCTATTTTGTTTGTGTTTTGCTTTGCGCGCGCATTTTTATGAATGAACCCTCCGCCCCTCGAAGCACCCACCCCCTGTCTCCCCATTCGAAACAACAACACTGGGGGCAAGAGTTCACACTTCTCATGCATAATTAATGTCACGTTAGGAAGCGCTCTCAAAGGGCCGAAGAATCTAACCTGCTAATGGGCACCGGATACGCCTGGGCGGGACAAAGCAGCACTATGTCCATGCCGCAACGCCTCTCGATACCGGACCACTTGGTGTCCACCGAAAGAACGGGGGCCTTCGCCGAAATGGGTTCTGGGGGAAGATAACAACATCGGGGTCTATCATGGATATTGCAAGAATGTTTGGGATATATTATGCTATATAGGTACTTTCCTACGTTCATTTGGCCCCAAAGGGCCTACTTTATTGCAAAGATGACTTATTTCAGTTAAGTTGCATTAACCTAGATAACTATAACTCCTTATATTAGGTCAAAGATATATTCTTTCTGAAATTGTAACAGGCTTAATCCCATGAAATCAACAATGCTTTGTATCGGATTAATTTAGAGATAATCATCAAGATTTTGTAACGTTAATTCGTAAGTGCTTTTATTCTGTTAGTCAAAACATGGATTGACTTCGGCTTACCGAAAACTTGGCGCCGGAAAACCCTGGGCTGGGCACAGCAGTGATATAGCATGCGCTTGTAGCAATTCCAGAGGTTTTTGTACTAGAGCAGGAGTTCTGGGAGCAGTGCTCGAAATGGGCTCTGCGAAGAGTTTATTACAAAGTATTCATTATAGATTTAAGAACTAAGCCTTATGTTGGTCAAGGAGCTCAAAAGAATTCAGTAGACGTTGGGAAATATAAGAAAGGATTACATAGTAATTATATTAGTAATTTTTACTCGGACTTATATATTTAAGAACCAAATAAGAAATGTCTGGTCTTAACTCTTTCATACGCTGGATACTTCAAGAACTTTTTTCAGTCTCTTTGAATTTAAATGATCTATCCTCAATAAACACTAGCAGGTTATTAAAGTTTAAGGTTTATACGAAGATTGTGAGAACACTTGGTCTAACCTAAAAGCGGGAACTGGAAAGCCCTGGGCGGGACAAAACAAAGCCAGATTTGTGGATAGCATCCGCTCAATCCAGGAGCGCTTGATGTCATTTGAGAGCAAAGTGGGAGCCTTTCCTCCAACGGGTTCTATATGGACACATAGTTTTTAACTTGGCTTATATAGAGGGTTCATAAAAATTTAAACCTAAGCCTGATGTTGGTTTAAGGTCTGTAAGACAACCCACCTAAAACTGGGAGCAGGATAGCCCTGCGCAGGACAAAGAATAGCAGTGGTCGCCATGGACTCCACAATATTGGGCTTATAGGTAAGAGCGTTTATCTTTGGCGGACTACTGCTTATCGGCTCTACAAAAATAAATGTACTACTTTATTAAAGTTTGGCCCAAAAGTGAATATTTCAAAACTGCCAGAATATGGGAAACCCCCACAAAAAAAAAAATACATAAGTTCACCACTGAAAAAGTGGGTTTCATTTTAGTAAGCCAACCTAAAACTCGGAGCAGGATAACCCTGAGCTGGGCACAATATTGAGAGATCGGCGAGACCAGGAACTACAAGAGGTCTTGATTGCAGAGGCGGAACCTTGGGAGCAGTGCTAGAAACCGGCTCTATAAAGATTTTATAATTTGGAATTATAACTATCTATCTATAAAACTTTAAAACTGCCTGAACATTGTTAAAGCTTGGGACTTCTTCTATGATTACCTAAACACTGGTACAGGATAACCCTGAGCGGGACATAAAAGCGCCAAAGTATAAGAGCCCGGGTAGGTCTTCATATCGAATTTGGCCAAAGATACCACTTTAGGCACCGTACTGCTAATAGGCTCTGAAAGTTTTTGGTACAATTTAAACTAGATACAACTTTCAAGAATTGAAAACTTTCCCTGAATGTTGGACCTCACCTAAAAGCAGGAACTGGAAAACCCTGCGCGGGGCACATTATGGAAACTATTCCGCCCAGTCGAACGTATTCAATATTCGTTTTCTGAATAAGCGCCACTCTGGGAGCAGCACCACTAATGGGTTCTGAAAAAATAAATCGCAACATTTCAAAAACAATTAAAAACCCATCTAAAATGAAGAACTGCCTGAATATCTTTGAGAAGTTACCTAAAAAATGGAACAGGATATGCCTGAGCCGGACAAAGTAAGGTTCCACTTCCGGTTAGGGCAATATCCACATTCCGCGTCTTGTCGCCGGAGGTGAGTCTTGGACCCACACTTCCCACAGGCTCTATAAAATATCGGGTATGTAGTTAAGAAACTAAGTTAGATAGAAAACTGCCCGAAACCTTTAGGGATTTACCTAAAAAATGGCACTGGATATGCTTGACCAGGACAAAAGAGGGTACAACTGGAAGCCAGACTAGCCTCGGCATTTTTCAGTCGATTCTCTACGCTGATTTTGGGGGCTACACTGCCAACAGGCTCTAAAAAGAATATTTAATTTAATTCCAAGTTGTAAACTAAAGCTAGTCCTGAAATCTGCCTGAATGGTTTGGGGATTACCTGAACGACGGCACTGGATACGATTGGGCTGGACAAAAGAGGGTCAGGGTTGATTTGAATGAGGCACCAGCATCCCTAAGACGTTCACCCACACTTATTTTGGGACCTACACTGGCAACAGGCTCTAAAAAGATAATCAATATTGAAAATGGCACCTTAACTAAACTCAAGTGAAAACTGCCTGAAAGACAATGGTGATGGGCTCACCTGAACGCAGGAACTGGATAAGATTGCGCCGGACAAAATATGCTTATGTCCCCCTGCTGGGGAACCTCTGCGTCCTTGCGACGCTCACCCACACTAATCTTGGGTGGCACACTGCCCACAGGCTCTGGAACCAACAAAAGTGGGGAGTGAAAACCAGAAACCTATACTAAGATTGAAAACTGCCCCAGTAACTCGACAATAATGGAATTTACTTGCCACTCAACTAACTTTTCAGGGGAGGGGGTGACTTTGCGTGACACTGAATGGGTTAAATCGGGCGGCAGTTCTGAACACAAAGCTAATTAGAGTTTGAAGCCAATGAGGCTTGCCGACTTAAACCAAGCTCTCTTGTAATTGGAAAACTTTGGACAAGCCGCACAATTTGATAGCTGGTACGTATGGGCAACAAGTTACCTATAAAAGGGCACAGGGTAGGCCTGGGCAGGACAGAAAATGGCTATTGTCCTGCCCTGGCGAATGCTGTCGTGACTGAAGCCGTCCTTTTTGTTTACACGTGGTGCCACGCTACCCACGGGCTCTATAAGTTTATAGATGACAAAAT
Source organism: Drosophila suzukii (assembly GCF_043229965.1). Lineage (NCBI taxonomy): Eukaryota > Metazoa > Arthropoda > Insecta > Diptera > Drosophilidae > Drosophila > Drosophila suzukii. The sequence continues at coordinate 7,039,572 of NC_092081.1, read as the reverse complement.
ATCAAGAGGATAAGTAACTGCCCATGGGATGAGGAATACAGAACTCGACAATGACTAACCTATAAAAGGGAACCGGAAAGGACTGAGCCGGACAACGAAGTGCCACAATGCCACCAACGGCAATACGATCATGACTGAACTCATCGTTCTTATTTACTTTTGGCGCCACACTACCAACAGGCTCTGAAAGAAGTTCGAATTATGTGAGATCAACCTATCCTACAAAGACTACTACAATGTGGAAACCTGGGCACCGGATAAGCCTGAGCAGGGCACTGAATAGAAATGGTCCTGGAGCTCCTTATACGGTCGTGATTAAACTCATCCTTGCGATTAACCCGGGGAGCAACACTACCAATTGGTTCTGAGAAAAGTTTGGTTATAGTTTTGATTCGAAAAAACTGCCTGAAGAAGGTTACATACAGGACAATGTATATCTTAAACAATTACCTATAGGCTGGTATTGGATAGGATTGTGCTGGGCAAAGCAAAGCCAGCGAACTGTTGGATTTGGCCACAAAAATGCCCACTTTGTCTTTTATCTCAACCTTGGGCCCCACACTGCCAACGGGCTCTGAAAATGTACATTTTTAAGGCATACGCCATATCTAAATTCCCGAAAGAAAACTGTGATCTGATGGGCAGTACTCAACAATGTTTTTACCTAAACGCTGGCATTGGATATCCTTGAGCTTTGCATAACAAGTTCAACGCGTTATTTGATTCCCTGATATTTACACCAAACTTATCCTCCATATCAACTTTGGGCCCCACACTACCAACAGGTTCTGAAAAAAAATGTAAAAGAAATATCTATCACTAAAAGCCCTGATCTAAAGAAAACCTGACAGGCTGTACTCAGCAATGTCATTACCTAAATGCTGGCATAGGAAAGCCTTGCGCCTTGCAAAACAAATTCAACGATTTATTCGAGCTTCTAATGGTGAAATCCATCTTATCATGCATATCAACTTTGGGTCCCACACTGCCCACAGGTTCTGAAATAGGTCAACAGTGAAACTAACGCAATAATCATTGCAAACTTCGAAAACTGCCTGAGACAGGGATAATAAGAGCTCCTACCTATAAGCTGGCATGGGGTATGACTGAGCTGGACACAGCAAGTTCAAGGCCTGACCCCGAGGCTTATCCAGCCAATTAATACGATCTTTTACATCCACCTTGGGTGCTACACTGCCAACGGGTTCTGCAAATAATATAAGTGCTTAGCAAGCTGCTCCAAGCTATTTTATAGGAAAACTGCCTGAACACATGGGTTTGGTTACTCAGCTTACCGGGCAATTGGCATTGGAAAAGACTGAGCCGGGCAAAGCAAGTTGAGGGAAATGCCCTCAGGCTTGTCAACCCACTTGATCCGATCGTTGGGATCCACTTTGGGAGCTACACTGCCCACGGGCTCTACAAAGATTTAGAATGAGCTTAGTATACCTTCACTTCTCGATACACTGCCTATATGTTGGGAAGCCCCTTGAATCTCTAGAACTCACCGAAAGGCTGGTACCGGATAGGACTGAGCTGGACAAACTATAGCTAGACTGTGGTTCAGAGCCACCCGAGCCAGATTCACTTCGTCTTTAATATCCACTTTGGGAGCTACACTGCCCACGGGCTCTACAAAGATTTAGGATTAGTCTACCTATGCTTCTAGATAAACTGCCTATATGTTGGGACACAACCGGAGTCTCTAGAACTCACCTAAAGGCTGGTACCGGATAAGACTGGGCTGGACAAACTATAGCTAGACTGTGATCCAGGGCCACCCGAGCATAGTTAATCTCGTCCTTAATATCAACTTTGGGAGCCACACTACCAACAGGTTCTAAAGAAAATTATTTTTTTTTATTTGCCTCAAGAACTAACCCTGAATGTTGGACTAGGGTTATTACCTAAAGAACGGCATGGGGTACGACTGGGCAGGACAGATAAGAGCCTTGGATGCTCCCATACGAGTCCTGGCAAAAGTGAACTCATCACGGGTATCCACTTTAGGAGCCACTGAGCCTACGGGTTCTGAATTGGGATGAATTTCGTATTACTCATTGGTCAACTTTAACTGAATGTTGGTCAAGGATATCGAAACTAACCTAACGATGGGTACTGGATATGCTTGGCCAGGACATTGCATGGAGTAGTCCTCTGCTAGCTTTACTTGGAGCACTTGGAACTTGTCGTGCAAGCTCGTAATCTTTGGCGGAACAGATCCAATTGGCTCTAAGTATTGAAGGAAAACATTTAAGGACAACGAATCTTTAAAAAACTAGCCCATTTGGAATGCTGGGATAAAGTAACACAACGACGCCTACCTAACAACTGGAACAGGATAGGCCTGACCTGGACACTGCATTGCAAAGTCACTTTCCAATTTAACCTGCATCAGTTGAAACTTGTCGTTGATGTTGTTGATCTTTGGTGGTACAGAGCCAATGGGTTCTGAAATATCCATAACAATGAAACCCTCAAGAAACCTAGCCAAAAAATGTCTGAATTTATGTTGGGATAGGCATACAAGGCATTACCTATTTATGGGAACGGGAAAAGCCTGACCAGGACATTGCATGGCATACTGCGTTCCCAAAGGGACTTCCATTGTGCGAACTCTTTCCAAAAGATTTAACTTTGGGGGAACAGAAGCGACGGGCTCTAATCAAAACGAAAGCAATTTAAGTCCCGGTTAAATTCAATATCTGCCCAAATGTTGGAGGCTAACAAATGCGAAACTGTAGGTCCTTAATGGGTTCAAAAAATTGCTTTACCTACCTATAGGCGGGAATGGGAAACGACTGGGCTGGACATTTGAGGCTTAAGCTTCTTCCCACATAGCCGCGGGCATTAGCCACTTCGTCATCTATGCTAACCTTGGGAGGCACACTGCCAATAGGTTCTGAAATGGAACAATCACTGAACTAATCAGAAAACTACGGTTGCAACTGACTGAACTGGGATAGACCTAATAGAATAATCACTTAAATAGCACTGTCTGAAATTCGAAGAACGCCCCATAAATTGTAAAACGTTCGCAATTGATGGCATGCAATGCGCACCTGTGAGCTGGTATTGGATAAGATTGGGCTGGGCATAGCAAAGCAAATCCGATTCCCCGGGATATTTCGCGTGTTTGCAGTTTATCCTGAACATTTATTTTCGGCTTGACAGAGCCAACGGGTTCTAGGGGCAAAGCGAGAAAAAGAGTCACGGAAAAGCTGGGAAAACTGTCTGATGTTGGTGAGGAAAGGAAACCCACCTGAAGGCTGGTGTAGGATACGACTGAGCCATGCAGAGGAGGGCATAGCTGGTGGCCAGCTCTACGTCTATAAACTGGTGCTTGTCTTGGGGATTCACCTTGGGTCGGACGCTGCCCACGGGTTCTAGAATTTAAAGAGTTGCGAAAGCCCTAAGTAAAGCCGACTGAATGTGTTTGGGTAGTCTAAAGTAAAGCCCCATTGAATCTTACTTGAAAACAGGCATGGGGTACGATTGCACAGGACACTGAATATTAAAACTTGTGTCGCTCTGAATCTGCATCATTTTAAAACGCTCCAGAAAATTTAGTTTGGGCGCCACACTGCCAACAGGTTCTACAAAAAAGTAAACTTTTAAGCTGACTACCTCTGTAAAAAAAACTGACCTAATCTGTGAATGTTGGGCCAAGGGCTTGAAGTTTACCTAGAAATTGGCTGGGGATACGCTTGAGCCGGACATAAGAGACTTAGGCTATGCAATCTTTTGACCTTTACGTGCTTCAGGTCATCGGAATTGGTAATCTTAGGACTGACACTACCAATGGGTTCTGCAAGAAATAAAAATTGTATCTTCTGAAAAGTCCTCTAAGCTAAATGGAAACTGCCAAAAGCGGATTCAGGATAATTTAGTGAAACATTTACCTAAAGAAAGGTTGCGGATAACCTTGAGCCGGACAGAGTATACTCAAGTCTTGGCTGCCCTTTCCCTTAAGATGCTTGAAATCTTCACCTGTGTTTATCTTGGGACTGACACTCCCCACAGGCTCTATAAGGAAAGTATTAAGTTTGGTCACTTTACAAAAATCTATGCTACACTGCCTGCGCTGGGAGAGGATTTCCTTTGAGATGGAACTGAGTTACCTATATACAGGCACTGGATAAGCCTGAGCTGGACAAAGTAGCGTAACACTAGCCTCGAGCTTAACCTTCACCGTTCGCGAATCGTCGCCTGATGTTAGTCTCGGTCCAACACTGCCAACAGGTTCTTGAAAACAGATTCCAAATGAATGAACTAGAAAATTCTAGACTCTGCCTGAAGTATGGGATGGATATGTACTACAATCTTTACCTAAAGAAGGGCACTGGATAGGCTTGAGCCGGACACATCAGGGTTACGCTACCCATCTTAGGAACCCGAGTGAGAGTTATGTGCTCCTGGTTGCCATTGCCGTTTAGCTGGGGACTGACACTGCCGACAGGTTCTGTCGAATAAGGGACATTAATAGGTCGGAATTAAAGAAAGAGCCTAAATGTTGGGTTGGGGTTACCTAAAGAAAGGCACTGGATAGGCCTGAGCCGGGCAGAGAAGAGTGGCACTTGACGCCAGATACACTCTGAGAATTCGCGACTCATCTCCACTGGTGAGACGAGGCCCAATACTGCCAACGGGCTCTGGGAAAAATTGAAACGGGAAACATGATCCCAATAATATATGTCGAAAAGAAGACCTTCAGTTGGGATAGGCGGCTGTCTTACCTAAAGACTGGCACTGGATATGATTGAGCTGGACACAATAGGGTGGTGGGTTGACCAGCGGAAAACTGGACCACCTTAATGTCATTACCGGAGAGAAGTCTGGGCCCAACACTGGCAATGGGTTCTTGAAAGATTTGGATGGGGTAAGAAATTAACAGGACTGGTATAGCTTATACGAAATCTGAATTTGAAACTGACAAGCGTTGGTCTGGGTCTGGATAGATTATTCCCCTAGATATTTCATTAGTCCTACCTAAACAAGGGAGCTGGATAGGCCTGGGCGGGGCAGAGAAGTGTTTGACTAGAGCCTTCGTCTCCTGTGAAACTGCTGCTGGTCAGAGTATTGGGAAACTTGGGTGAAACCCTGCCAACTGGTTCTGTGAATGAAGCGAAATTGTTGAACGTTAATAACCTTTCAGATAATGCCAAAAAATAAAGATAGATCAAGAACTGAAGAGTGACTTACCTTGGGCGCAGTTCGAAAGAGAATACTAAGTGAAAGTTGCCAAGGACTTGGAATTATGTTTAAACTGTGACGTTGCCTTTAAATTGGTTTACTTAAGAACGGACCACACCTACTCTATTCGGCTTTGTTTCAAGCTCTCATCATTGTCGAGTACCCTATCCCAACATTCAGGCAGTTTTCAATTTAGACTTAGGCTACAGCAACAAGTCGTTGTTCAAGTCCAAAAGTAGACCAATTACTTTAAAAATTACTTTTATTTTTGTTTAATTTAAAACGACAGAGAATTCTTTTACGCAAAGAAAGAGATTTTAAGCGAAAAATCTTTTTGATTGCATTTTAATAGTACCAAGGACTTGCTGCTTTATTATTATTATTTTTACATTTATTTGGAAACTGCAAACGTTGTCGTTTTGGTTATTTAAACTTTATTAACCAAGCGCAGTTTCCAAATAATTTGCAACAAATATTTGAAATATAGTTTAAGCTTTTATTCTTTAATGTTCTTGAACATTTATAAATATTTTCTAGTTCGAAAGAACAGAATTTTAAATGACACTTCAATATTTCAAACATTTGTGCTGCATTTAAGAATAGAAACAAATCGTAATTTAAAGTTTTTTTTTTAAATAAACGATTGGTAACTTTTCTTCTTTATAAAACTGGGAGTAAACTTCAAACAGCATATAACTTAATGATTTTAAGTAATTACATTTTGTTACTTATAATATTTACAACAATGTTAAAAAAAATTGTTTACAAATCATTTGAAATTTACTTTCAGTTAGAAAACTTCAGTTATTGAGGATATTTCAAAAAATTAATATAATAATGTTAATTATAAAAAAAATAGCTTTGAAAAAATATTTTACTTTTATTTTGTAGACACTAATGAAATTCATAATCTTTATGGTATTGTTTAGTTTTTCAAAATTTATAACTTTGTTAAAATATTTTACTTTTGTTTTGTCGGCACTAATGAAATTCACAGGCATTACAAGTTTTGATATACAAGTTTAATTCCGAAATTATCAATAACTGAAGTTTCTCTGTATAATTTATGTAAGGAAATTGGCCAACAAGGCGGACTTACCTGTGATAACCAATCGCCCTTTAGTGGCACTCAATCGGGTCTCTCCGGTCAGACGATGTTTGGTTCGGCACTGGTAGCTCTTGTATCCATCTTCGGGTCCAACTTCACGGATGTGCAGCTCTCCAGAGGGCAGTACCAGATATTTTCCATCTGGTTACAGAATGGTTCAGATAAAAACGAAGTTAGTTTTTTCTTGTCAGCTAACTATGCAACTAAATGTATTTACAATTAAGTACATGGGAATAAAATCAATTAAGTACGTGCATTTAATTGAACTTATTCACAATACATTCAAAAGCCACATGGCCTTTGGCTACATGTTTATTTTATTTGTTTTCTTTTGCGTGTATAGTAGTAGTTCTCGTTGTGCTAAAATGTTCAATGTTAATCGTTGACCATGCAATGTGACTTTTAAATGATTAAAGCTAGATTAAAAATGAAAAGACTGAATGAGAAGCTATTGTATGTTGTTAGATAAGAACTTCGCACACCTTGTATGATTTTATTTTTCAGTTTCTTTTTTTGTGATCAAGTTTAACCATATGTGTATGTATAGCTTGTTAGGTTCTCATTTGGTCTTATTTTAAGAACTTTGTTAAAATTTCGATTTCCTTGTGGACTTTTGCTTTTATTGAATCGATTGTATTTTAACAGAATTCCATGCTTACAATCTAACTATACACCAGCAATGCCTAGAATTTGTGGTATAAACAAATTGAATCGAGCCGGAGTGATTGATCGTAATCTATTTACATTTTGAACAGGGCAATACATTTACAACTCAAATAGTTTATTTTGAATTCTTATATCGACGATCCACAAATTCCGAGGCATTGTTTTTATTTCTAGACATGCGTCAACAAAAATGCCAATAATCTTAGATTTGCGGATTACATATGTATATATTTGTGGTATATATACAGCAATGTTTGGATTATTCATTTAAAATGACACATATATGTACAGATTGTTAGATGGTTGACTGTTTATTAGCATTTTTGCATGTATTTACACTACGCTAGTTTATCAACGCTACGTTCAACTACATGAAGGGGTTTCGGTTTCATTTGGGCAAGTCAGGAGCGACTCATGGATTTGTGGGAGGGGAAAACTTATAAGAGGTTGGGATGGGCAAATAAAAAAAGAAAGTAAAAAGATAGGACGGACAGAAAGAAAGATACAAAAGAAGGCAAATCGAAAGCCTAAGCAGCGCTGAACACGGAAAGAATTCCTTTGTAAGCTCTATAGAGACTATAGATCGAGGCCAGATCGAAGCGAACCGAATTGGATGGGAGACGCAGGATATTACGGAGGAGTGGGCAATGCGAGAGCTCTTAATCTGTTAATTTACCGCTTTCTGCGATATCCTCCTGGGGATAGATAACCCGCTCCTCGTCCTCCACCCACGAATCGACCACTATGAAATCGGCCACAAAACTGGGTATGTGGCACTTTAGGATGGCGCTATTGCCCCTCAGTATGGACTCGTCCATGACATTGACGGTGTAGGATTGTGGCACAACTGCAAGTTTACGGAGAGATTGTTTGAGTGGGATGGGGGATTAAAATCATAAGGTTAAAAGTGGTGGCATCATTGAGAGGAACCCCGTTCATGTAACTAAGCGAACTGAAAGTCTATGAATCTCTGGGTCCTACCAGTAATGTTCTTGGTGAACACCTCGCCCTCGGTATCGATCCAATCGGTAATGTCTATGTGATCCGCCACAAAGGAGGGCGTCTGGCACTTGAAAATGGCGGCGTTGCCCTTGATCACATACTCGTCGTAGACTTGCGACTCGAAAAACTGCTTTACCACTGCAAGACGGGAAGTGTGAAACTAAAATGAGGACTATCAGGAGTGGGAAGGGTCTGTGGATCGGAAGATTCGTGTTCTAACTAAGCTAATGCCGAAGATCGTAACGGTTACCAATGGAGTCGTCTGGAAGGGGCCTCCGAATCTCAACGCCCTCCTCGTCAATCCAACCCTCGACATCGATGAAATCTGCCACAAACGAAGGCACCAGGCACTTTAACGTAGCAGAGTTGCCACGCAGCACAAACTCATCGATGACCCGTGTCTGGTAGAACTGGTGGACAACTGGGGGAAATCAGAGTGAACTAGGTCAAATAAAAACTAAAGGAAATCGGGAGGGGATGCTTAGAGGGACCCGCGGGGAACTAGAGCAAAGAAATCTGGCCAAGTACCCGTCTCCTCGGCATTGTTGGGATAGTAGTTGCGACCCTCCGAGTCCAGCCAGAGATCGACGAACACAAAGTCCGCCACGTAGGAGGGAATCTCACACTTCATCACCACCGAGTTTCCCCTAATGACGTACTCATTGTCTGCCTCCGATTCGTAGCTTTGAATCACCACTAATCATAAAGAATAATACATATAAAATAGCGTAAGAGATGGGACGGGGAAGAAAGGTAAAAGCTAACACCTATCGAAACACTTATCGAAATAAAATATGTTTTGATTAGACTGTACCATAGGCGCTGGTGGCATTGTTGCGCCACAACTCAGTGCCCTCCTCGTCCACCCAGGCCTCGACCTGCACGAAATCGGCCACGAACGAAGGAATCTTACACTTGACCACCGCCGCGTTGCCTTTAATCACATACTCATTCTCGGCCTCGGTTATGTAGAACTGTGAAACGACTTTGGATCGAAGAAAATAATAAATAAACCGTGGGAAAGCGGGAAATACTGGGAATGGAACGGGTGATACACTAAATAATGCCTATAACTATTGAGAGAACATTTTAGCATCGAACCGTAGTAGGACAGGACATTGCCCTCATCGTCGATCCAGGATTCCACTCGAACAAAATCAGCCACAAACGATGGAATAGAACACTTCAGAACGGCCGCATTACCCCTGATAACATACTCGGTCATTATCTCAGCCTCATAGAACTGATTGACAACTGTAAAAGTGTGCAAAAACGGAAGGATTTAGAATAAGATGAAGATGGGAATTGGATAGGATTGAAACCCCCACAAGGTGTTGCAGCTGAAATGATTTTATACTCCTTGGTAATACCATAATTCTCAGAGGGGCGTAGCTCGGTTCCCTCTTCATCTATCCAGGATTCGACACGCACAAAATCGGCCACAAACGATGGAATGGAACATTTCAGAACTGCCGCATTTCCCCTAATGACATACTCCATCAGGATATCGGCGCCGTAAAACTGATTAACAACTGCGATTCAAGAAAGTGCAATGTTCAGAAATGAAAAACAAGCTGAAGCAAATTGATGTGGGAAAGGAATGGGGTTCCTGCTTAAGACTAACTTCTTAACTACTTCAACGGTCGATGACTGTACCAAAATCCTCTTGCGGAGCATACTCAGTGCCATCACTGGCCACCCAGGCCTCAACTCGCAGGAAATCGGCCACAAAACTGGGAATAGTGCACTTTAATACCGCTGTATTGCCTCGGATAACGTACTCGGAAACAACCTCAGCCTCGTAATACTGATTCACGACTGTAAAGCAAGAGTTTTTATGAGGGGGGAACGAAAAGAAATGAAATTGCCAAAATGAAATAGTGGGTGTGGTTGATGGGATGGGGGTCTGGATAATCCTAAATAACTATTAAACTTTTTCATAGTGCATGTGTACCGGTTCCCTGTTGATCGCCAAGTGAGCCGTACAGCTGACCCTCTTCGTCCTGCCAGGATACGACCTGCACAAAGTCGGCAACAAAGGACGGAATCGAGCACTTTAGCACCGCCGCGTTGCCCCTTATGACGTACTCGTTGTTGACCTCCGATTCGTAGAACTGTTGCACAACTGGGGATAAGTTCACACAGCCACTGATTACATAATGAAGGTAGGGAGAGCAAGGGGAAGGTGGGGCGCCTACTAATAGAACCCAAGTCCAAACCTTGCGTGCGGCGGGCGTGTGAAAATGTGAAGCCAGCTAATGAAACGAGAGTGTCTTCTAACAGCGACAGACAATATTGCGGAGTGCACTTAATGAGACTCAAAGCGCAATCAGCTCACTGGCTCCGTGCTTCCCTGAGAAAGTCTCTGGCCAAGAGGTTAATAATAGTTCTGATAACATGGCTCATCAACACGCAGTCACCCGAGATAGCGAAGATAAATGCATAAAAAGTAAACATAAAAGATGCAGGAGGGAAAATGGTTAGGTACTTATCCATAATTCTGGTATGTCACGCAACTGTACAGAGACCCCGAGTAAAACTAACCCAAAATGTAATCAAAAGGTTAACAAACAAACCGTATTCACTGCCCGGCAAAAAGTCCTCGTTCTGATCGGTGTGCCAGGAGACAACGCTCACAAAATCGGCCACAAAAGACGGGATTTCGCATTTCAAAACTGCCGCATTGCCGCGTATAACATAAGCCTTATTTACATCAGTGTCGTAGTATTGGGCAACGACTAAAACAGCAATCAAATAAATATGAATTTACGTAATGAAACCGAAAATAAAGTAATTCGGGAAGAACTAAAAACGAATCACTGAAGCATCGAGGAAGCGAAAACGAAGGAGCGAAGGATTCCCAACCGATTCTGCCTAACCAGTGTTGGTTAATAAAGTTACGTTTTGAGTTCGGTGTGTTGTATATTTTACAGGATTTTGTAATTAGTTTAGCAATTTGCCCGTTAACTGTACTTGCACTGTGCACAAGTGTTTCTGTGAGTTTGGCTTTGTAGTGTTGTACAGTAGTGGTTAAGGTAGTGCTATTTTTCTATAAGCTCACAAACAGAGACAGTACTTCTGTGCACTTAATCACACACCATATTCAGTGCCTGGATAGAAATTCTCTTGCTCATCGCTATGCCAGGATATAACATTGACGAAATCGGCTACGAACGATGGTATATCACATTTCAAGATGGCGGAATTGCCGCGGATGACAAATGCCTTGTGTATATCCTCTTCGTAGTGTTGCGAAACGACTAAACAGGTAGGAGAAATGAAAATAATAGTGAGTGTTTGAGATTTAAAAAAGGAGTGAATGAATTATGGAATGGTGGGATTTTCTGTGACATTTCCGAAATCGCGACCCCAGCATGCTTTTAGTACAGCAAACGAATATTTGCTACGGGTAGTTCGGATCGCACCGTATTCCGCTCCCGGGAAGTAGTTCTCCTCCTCGTCGGTGTGCCAGGATACCACCTCCACGAAATCGGCCACGAACGAGGGAATTAGGCACTTGATGACCGCCGAGTTGCCCCTTATCACATGCTCCTTGTTTACATCCGCCTCGTAGTATTGCGCAACCACTGGGAAAAGGGCAATCATTTCCGATTACGTCCAACATATTCTCACAGTCTAAGAACGTCCGCGATTTAACATTAGGAACCAAGTTCCTGGAACAGTCTGGCTTTATAGCCACCTTCTGGTCAGAAATTCATTAAACAAAAACCCCGAAACTGCCTTACAGGCAAAGTTAATTTCAATTAACCAAAATATTCTATCCGCCGGCCTGTGTTCAGGGTGTATACCATAACTCATTTCGACCAACTAGCTGCGGGCCACTTGGACAGAATGTTTTTCCTCGTCTGCGCTTTATTCACACATAACCATACTATAAAATGATAAATTCCTCCGGTTAATAGCTAGCGAAAGCAAACGACAATAATGATGTCAGGCTTGGGGAAAAAGGGGCGAATGGGTCGAGAGGTGGTCTCTGGGCTAGGTGTGCTGGCTAATTGCCAGGGAACACGTCAGCCGGCTATGAGTAAGCGGGTGGCACGGCTCCAACATAATTAGCTAAAATGTGCTCAAGTCTGGCCCATTTAGGCACTGCTTCATGGAAGCGGAAGTGACTGATATATCCAGGGGAGTTGAGTCTGGGCCATAACTCGATCAGCCGGCTACCCGTCAACCCCATACGGTGTGGTCTAAATAAGGTGACAATTTCATCATCATCATCACGTCGTCGTAGTCGTTGTTGGGGTTTGCACATCCTCCAGCGGAGCTGTCAAAGGTTGATGGAAAGACATTCGCAAATGGCAAGTACAGTTGCCGACAAAACACTGGCACAGGAAGTAATGCAGGGAAAACGAAACGATTAAAGTGAAATGCCAAATGGCATTAAATTCCCCCGAACGCTGCAAAACCCGACTAAGAAATGTGTGAAAATGAAAGCGTGCGGAAAACTTTGGCAATTCGCAAAACGTTCGATGGAAATCCCGTGAAAACTCTGTTTTAATTGCCACAGCCGGTGCAACAATAAGTCAAACACAAGGGGTTAAAGACTGCAAAGAGTGACTTGACACGCAAAGGCAACTGGCGGCAAAGTAGAGGAGATACGAAACCAACGCTGAAGTGTCTTCATTTGGGTGTAGCTGCAAGAGAAATGGTAAACATAGGGCAGTGCAAGTTTTCGTGTTGGTTTTCCTAATCAAAGGGATTACCATGGAAGCTATATGCAAGTACTCTTTTTTGAATATTCAACTAAAACAAAGTCACGCTTAAATACAAAACGACTTTCCTTCTTTTTTTGTTAGAACCTTATGATAACCCCAACTTTTCTTTAAAGTTATTCGGCCTATTAATCCAAGGTTACCAATTTAACAGAAAGTTGTACTATTCAAATCATGTTTTAATTTTCATCAAGTTATTAGAATCGTATTATTCTGTCATAGTTATCCTACATTTAAATACATAACGACTTTCCTTCTTTTTTGTTAGAACCTTATGATAACCCCAACTTTTCTTTTAAGTTATTCAGCCCATTAACCCAAGGTTACCAATTTAACTGAAAGTTTAACTATTTAAATCATGTTTTTATTTTCACCAAATTATTAGAATCTTGTTATTTTGCCATAGTTATCCCACATTTAATACAACCTTTAAAGTGTAAGCAGCCAACGCCTTCTATAGTTGCTTTTTTCTAAACGGATCGTTCTCCTAATATATGTACATAGGTACATAACAAAATGTATAATCTGTGTCTTTATCCAAGTAATACTTAGTATTTTTAATACAAATATAAATACATTCAACATCTATTTCTTAATTTCTGTTAAATAATTTTTTGTTTTAAATGTTGAGTTGCCTAACCCAGTTAAACATAGTTTCCTGACCAACGTCCGGCTTGCACTGCCCTTAATCTACCTCTGAACCCTGGTAACTTACCGGCTCGCACATGCACATCCCGGGAGATGATCGATCCAAACTGGTTGCGGGCCAGACAGGCGTACACCTGGGCATGAACCTCCTGGCGGTAATCCTCGGCGCGAAACGGCGGGAAGACCAGCTTGCCGTCGGAGGAGATCTGACGCAATCCGGGAACATCGCCCACAGCAGTGCCGTCACTTCGGATCCAGATAATCTCGGGCATGGGGTTGCCACTGGCCTTGCACTCGATCTCAGCGCCTGTGGAGTTGGAGAAGTCAATGCGGTTGGTGGGTTCCTTGAGGAAGACTGGTCCTTTCTGGTCGGCATCTGGGGGATTGGCAGCAAAACATTGGCTACCACAAGCTGAAATTGAGTTTTAAGTGTAATCAGAAATTAGTGGATGTCATAAAAACATGATTCAACTTTTGAGCAGAGATTAAAACCATTGTGTTTGTAAAAAAAGGGGAGTATTTGGTTTAAATGTAGCTTAAAATTAATTTATACTAGGACACCAGTGTTTATTAAGCAAATGGCTGCATGTAAATTGGTGATCTATTTGTTAATCACATTTATATCACTCGAACTCACATCACTAGATGTGATCAACATTCGGCTACGCTTTCTGGTCAGAACATCCGCTGCGGAAGTGCATTCTCATATCCATGTCAACAGTTTGGCTATTGTTCCAGCCATGGCTGTTTGACAATTGAGGGCCATGGATCAGTGACTCCTCGGTGCTGGACCCCCAACAAAAGCGGTATTCAGTTCCATACATTTTTTGCTTAACCAGTCAGAGCTCCACTTCCATTCGCACCCACCCACTCCCTTCAACTGGCTGACAAACAAAAGCCAAGCAGGCGAAAATCGTTCGTTGACACTTTGCAGACTCCACCCACTTCCCTTCCGCCCGGAATTTGTTGATGCCGTCACTGTTGCATTGGCAAACGATTTCATATTTCATTTTATGCATAGCCATGTCGGCTGGAATTCCCCCCATCCCGCCAATTTCCTATCACCAAAGGTGTTGAGCAGTTTCTGTGCGCTGACACGCCCACCTCACGCCCCCTACCCATATAGTAACCTCGGATGCAATTCTAAAGGCGTGTGCCTGCAATTTGTCCAGGGCAAAGCTATTGTAAACTTTATCCATACAACTTATTTGTATTCTTTAAAAATGTAAATGGTATGACAGGCATTCGGTATACATATCTATCTATACAAGTAAGCTGCAAATTTGTATGAGGTTATCGATTAAAAACAGAAGATACGAAAGAGCAAGAATCGATGCAATGTCAATAATTCAAAAACTGAACTTTTTACTGCTACTAGGGATTGATATTAATTTGTCTTAAGAATTTATATCAATATTTCTTTAAAAATCTTTATAGGAATTAATACAATTAAAACTCTTATAGCCAAATGAAAATGGAAAGATAGTAATATGAGATAAAAAGAAAGTTACGTAATGAAAATAAGTATAATATTATGTACCCAATTCCAATTAATTGTTTTAAATCGTAGTTGACAATGTGTGCGTGATGTGGGACACCCTGAAAATTCCACCAAATTACTTTCGGCCTTTTTCATGTAATTTCTAAGGCACTAGGCTGTCATTCACAAAATAAATTAATCAATTAATGTCATTTAAAGGTTTCAATTAAGTAGGGAATAGCGGAGGCACACAGGAAATGTCGCCTTCATATTTAATTATACTGAATTTCCTTTCGAATATAAAGTGGTGCATACGAGATGAGGTCTACAGTGCGTTGCAAAATTGTAAAAACAAATTTTTCTTAGTGCAGAGATTTCTGTTCCAAGCCTAATTGAGTAATTTCTAAAAGCCTTAAATTAGAGGAGGTTTTTAAAAATAATGCTTCTGAATCTCGTTACTATTTTGTGTCTGTAGTAGACTCTTCAGATATACCACTTAAAATATAAGATGCTCTATAGTCCCATAACAGACTGTATCAGTACAACACATACATATGTTGGCAACAATATATATTATTCAGCATATGGTGGCCATACGGAATACAAAGCGTAAAGTCTTGGAAAGACGTGCGAAAAACATCAAATATAGTGGGTAAGGTAGGAAAAGGAAGTGAGAAATAAGCAAACCAAATGAAATTTTGCAACTGTTGCTTGAGGAGAACCAAGATGATTTATAGGGATGAAATTAAGATTCCTATAAAAACAATCCTTTGTCCTTCCATTTTCTTCACCATACGTCCTTATCTTCCCTTCCAAGTTTTTAGGCTTCCCTTTGAATGGAATATTTATTTATTACCAACGTTTTAAAGCACACCTGCTTTTAGTTTTTGTTGTGCTTTGCGCTGCAGCAAAATTAGCAGGTGTATTTTATTTTACTTTTTCGTTTCCAAACCTAAAGCTCTGCGAACAAAAAAATGCAGAACGAAACCGGTTAGGAAGCCGGCTTTAAATGAGCAAATCAAAAAAGCAAAGCTAAGTAAAGCAAAAGCAATCCGAAGCAAAAGCAGAACTGCGATGTCAACGGCGGCAAAACTCAAGTTAATCAAGCTCTCGAATTTTTGTTTGAGGAATACGTTAACTTTTTCGCCTTGCAATTTTCCACTCAAGCGACCAATTTGCAAAATTTGATGATAATTCCGCTGATGATGATGCAGTTGCCAACATCTAAGGTCACTTTATCAAGTTTAAGGTTTATAAAGTGACTCAACTTGAGGTGTTTAAATGTTTTTCTTGTTTTCTTAGGTAAACAGAAGCCAAATACAAAAAGGGGGCTACAAACATAAGCAAATGAACTGGGAAAAATAAAAATAAACTATAACTAGAGGAGTGGCCCGCAGAACCAACAAAAAAGCAAATAGTGATAGGGCATAAATAACTGGCGAAAACACGCGATTCAAGAGGTGTCCAATTACGACATCCTAACCGCAATGAGAGCAAAACAATTATTTAACCGAAATTTGAGGTCTTAAAACACGACACTTGAAATAGGCTTATATTTCGAGAATATATAAGAACAATTTTCGAGAATTATTTCGTCTCCATCGAAGTGCTGCCGCCCAACTAATTAACTTATTCCGGGAAACATACAAACCCTTAACACCTCTCGAAGGGGGAAATTGGAAACTAATAACTTCCGGCTAAACAAAAACAAAGGGCCTAAAAGTTCAATAAGCACACACGCATGACCCCGCCCACCGAAATTAGTCCACATCACGCACTCTTGTCATCGAGGTCAGCCACAAAGGAACGGACAACCCAGGATGGAATGGATACCCACCCATCCCAATCGAATTATTCGCTCTCTACCTGAACGCAATGAATCTCGACTATTTCACCGTGATTCTGATCGGTGAAAGAAAGAAACATCTGCTCTGGAGTTCAGAAACCAGTTCGACAGCTGTTCGGCGGAGGAGTGATGGGGGAATTGGAGAACAGGTATTGGTATCTCAATGCCAGAGTTACCCACTCATTCATGCGAATCGTGCGGCATTTACCCACACACATATCACGATCAGTTACAGTCCACAAAACATTACATTACCCATTACTTGTGGGGATATATAAATGAAAACATAAATGTACACCGGGGAAAACTCGTTTAAGATTTAGGGTAACGATTGTAATCGAATATTGAATGGATAAGTAAAGAGGTCCCTAAATTAAGAACAAGCTTTTGATTCAGCTGTTATCTTATAGCTAGTTTTACTTTTTGTAGAATGGAAAGATAACAATCTTAACAAATTATACATTTTTCTAAACTTTGATATTTCTAACTTTATTGTACACAAAAAAATATTTCTGAAGAGAGATAAAGTTTGTTTTAAAATACATTTTCGAATCATTTCTTTAAGATATCAAAAGTTATAAAATGTTATTTAAATAAACCTACACAGAGAAAACTATCTAAGAACATTGTTCTTGAATTGAGAACATTGTTCTTGAATTGAGAACATTGTTCTTGAGTTGAGAACATTCGTTCTTAAAAACCGTGTAAGTACACTTTGGTGTCAATATAAGAACGAAATGGTGAGAAGAGAAAAGTGAAATCGAGTTTATTTAACAACTTTTTGATAAGTATACACTAAGGACTGAACTAATAGTTTATTTGAACATACAATGTACTTAAATACCTCCAATTCAACTTGATTCGTGCAAAATAAAAACATTTTCAACTTAAAAATGTCGTTCTATTATTAAGAACATTTTCAACTCAGATGAGAACGTCAGAATTTCATCTGTGTAAAGGAATATTGTTCACCCTTTTTTTAAGGTTTATTAAAATGCAATCTAAAATATAATTTGTATAACTAAGATGAACTTGTAGGTCTCAGTGTGCAGACACCGACTAATTGTGCGATGTGTGGCACAGATAATTGCAGACGAACTGCCCACGCGATTCTAACAGCTCCCTGGCTGTAGAATTATTTCTGTGGAGGCATGCCTCCAAATGCCAACTGCAAGTCACCCGTGAAATGGTCCGAGACCACAAGCTACCCGCAACTCACCTGTCCGCCTCAACGTAACTCAGAAGATGACAGGGAGTCACGGTGACGACACGCCGCTGACAACAAGAACAACAAGAACACCTCTAACAGAGAGCAACAAAACCGCAGGCCAGGTGTGAAAAGCGGGAGCGGAGAGAGAAACACCGTTAAGTCGACAGGAGACAAAAGTGGGACGAACTGGAGCAGGCCACGTGGAAGATACATAGATACATTCCACGGGGAAGACGGAGGGCCTCGAGTGATGATGATGCGGCAGTGTCAGTAGATGTCAAGCCACAGTGGGGCAAAATCAAATTTAAGTCTATTAAGTGATAAGATATGGGACATATTTTTAGATCACAAGGCAATGGATAAGTGCAAATAGTCAGCAAATTATCAACTTCTTACTTAAAACAAGTAAATACTCTTCTTATATGACATATATGTGACTTGCTAAAGTCCTTAAGTCAACTAAAACTGAAATTAAAATGTGGGTGTTATTTTGATTTGCTCGTTCAAGAAATGTCTCTCAAAGTAAAATATTAAAAAACTCAAATTTTAATGAGGTACGTGAATTTTCTATCAATAATATCAATCTGGAGACCACTGTTCCTAAAAAGAGACTGGCATCAGAAGCTGTAATATAATGTGGGGCTGAAAAAGAGAGAGATTGAGAAAGAAAGAAGAACTTGGTCTTGGGGGTGGATTTGTTGTCTAATTGAAAGCGTTGCAAAACATTTACAGGGAGAAGAGCAAAGTACAGAAGAGCGCACACGTGCAATATTTTTCAGCATGTATAGGAATGTATCTCAAAGATACAGTAGTGCCATACAAATTTGCATATGAAGTATATTATGTGGGTAAAATAATGACGGTACAAAATGTAAATATAAATTTTTAATCGATAGAGATATTTAAGGAACTAAGTAATTTTTTCTTTGTACAAAGATCTCTAGAAGTTTTAAAATTTTACTCAGCTTTCGACATCTTACCAATGAGTATAAATACATACTATTTGATTTTACTCTTCAGTCTTTCATAATACTTTTGTTATAAAATATGCATGTGCATCCAAGCAGTTTAAACAAAGGGACAACTGCATGCCAACTTCCTATGACAAAATAGAGTCTTCAACGATAGCGACAGTAGCTTTCAAAAAAAAAACATATATAATGTCTGGAGTATGACGAAGGGAAGACCAACAGCAGACGCGTTTTGCATATAAAGTCAAGTTGACGTCGTCATCGTCTCGAGCGCATTAATTAAGACTGCCAGCAAGACGCCAAAAGACTTTTTAAAAAGTGTATTCATATATGTATACACACTCGTACCTAGAATTTAACTTTAAATACTTTTTGTCGCATGCAGATTATGGAGATGGAAATAATACAAATGGGTTGAGAGTTGGCAGCCCCCAAAAAAGAAACGTGACTCAGGAACCGCGGATAAGGTGTAAAGGGGGGCCTCCAATCAAATCCCGCCTTCGAAATGCCTGGACGTGCGCGATCCATAGATGATGTGTGCCTGATAAACATCAGTTCTCTGAGGCTGTTGGACTGGAACTGGGATCGGTAGATGGGTGAGGCCATGAACATATTTTACAAATTATTATGACGACTTGATTCCATTTTTGGGGGCGCCAAAATGATGTTAATCCTCCACCCTTTCTCGCACTCACACAAGAAGCTAATTTTTGTGATATCTCTGAGTCGTATCTTTCCACATAAAAGATTTCTTTTCATTTCACGCTACATAATTTATTAATCTTATGTGCCGAAACTAAGTTCTCCGTTATAGACAGACTTCTGGAATTTAAGTATCTAGACGACTGGTAAAATTAAACATTTTAATTTGTTATTATCCATTATACAATATTATTTCAAATTCTGTGTGTTGATAAATAATTTTTTTAGATTAATATTTGTATCATGCTTTGTTTAGACTAAAAAATATATTTTTAAAAGTTTGACAATGAAAAATTTGAAAATTTCTGTACACGTTCAAGACCATCTTAGGTATTTCTTAAAAATATCTACAGTCCAATCCTATCTTAAAGGTGGGGTTTTTTTAAGTTTACTTACAATTATATAGAATAAACTACTGCCAAACAATTTAAGGTGCTTTATATGGTGTTTAAGCATTACGGGACAGTGGTAAGTGACAGCCACAACCGTGTTGTACACCCTCAACACCCTCTTGGCCAGCTAATTCGGTCGCCGGGGACGGAATAGGGGGAGTCCCGTCGCCAGGAGCTCTTCGAATGAAAAGCGGCAACAGCGCGTCGCTCCACATCAGCTTGTCAGGCAGCGAGACATAAATAAGTATAATATTTTTCCAGAGGGGAGGAAACTGTTTGGCCGAGAGGAGATGGAAATGCGTGCCGACAACGTGGCCCTTAGTCATCACAGCTGTTCGAGCTGCGAGGGGAAGTGTGTGAGGGTGGGTGGCATTTAGTTTCTCTCTTCTCGGGTAAATCAAAAGTGTGCAACCCAAACATTTGGAGCAGATCTTGGCCGGCCAACTAAATAAAACATTTCTCATTTTTCACAACCTTTTCTCTCCTCTGCAAATTAAGGGTGACAACAAAAAGGGAGAGAGCACGAAAAACTCTTGGGTTTTTCACTAACGGAGGGGTTGAAAGAAAACTTTATTGCCGAAGTTTTAGAAGTGCCACCAAGAGCTGCATTTACTCCGCACCTACTTAAAAATATATCTGAAATATTTTCTGGTACACCCCATAAATTCTTCGACTCGCTGCAGCTCATAAAATATTTTGAGTTAACTTAATACTCTCTACATATATGCATCCAAAAATTTGGGGAATTCTGGCAGCACTTAAAGAGCTTGAATATATGACAAATGCTCTTAATGTCCCAACAAACGCTTTGATGCCCTGGATTGTCGTGTCTTTTAGGTGGATTTGTAAAGAAATCTTAGAAAAGCGAACCCGACAAAGATTCTTTTGAAATGCATTTAGCTCGGCTGCGTTGCCAACTTTCATCATCATTATAAGGCAATTATTTACGCAATTATCGAAAACTTGCTCCGCAGTTGCAACCTCGCCATTCTCCAATCTTTATTCCCCATTCAAGTTGACAAACAGCTTTTGAACTATTGCAAATGGGCACGAAATAGGCTGCAACGGCTCATAAAACACCACACTGCATCGTGACGTCACTGGTGACTGATGTACTTGCCCCTTTCTCCTTAAGGCTTTCTCCACATCCCAAATTGAAGTCACATTCCGGTGCCTGCTGCGATGCAACTAATAATAAGTCGGACGAGGGGCCATTAAGTTGGGGGCAAAATTCTATTGAACCGTCTGCAGACGCCGTTTTCCTCTGCCAAGGAAAATTGGATACACTAAGAAAATTTGTGGTTTAAACTTGATTTAAATCAAAACGCCCTATTATATGTACATTATTATTTTTAGAGACTGTTGAATATCAACTAAATCATGAAAATCCCACGACACAAGCTTGATTATTAAACAAAGAAGCTCAAAAACTTCAAAAAAAATATTATATACTTTGCAACTTTCCATAATCTTATATGATATAGATATGACATTAAGAATTCAATACATTTAAAATAAGTTGGTTGAATCAAAAGATCCTACATCTATTTTACGAATTCTGTTTTAGTTTTGTCGTTATTACGTGAAGTCCTAACATGCAAGATTTAATATTACCAATGAAGAAAAAACTTAATAAAATAGAGTAATATGAACCTTGCAACTTTTCATAGTCTTATCTACTTTACTTTTACTTTTACATCTTTTTCTTAATTCTGATTTAATTTTGTTGTGAAAAGAACCTACTAATATTTTATGGCACATTTTTTTTTTGGTGTGTAAATGAGATGGGAGCCCAGCCCCTCGGTGTTGCTTAAATAAACCCCGCGTGTGATGAGCCTCAATCGTCGGGGTATCATAACACGTACTCTGAAGAGGGCTAAGAAAGTGTCAGGAGGGGCACATCAATCATTTGTAATTACGGCAGGCTTTTTCCATCTTGCACAGCTCCATCCTCATATATCGGCTCCTTTCTTCCCATTCTTTCCCATTTGGATTTGTGTGGAAACGGAAATAGTTCTTTCTTGGATGGGACAGGGTCTGGTTCAGTGATCTCTCGGATGATCTCTGTCATATTTACGAGTGTTTGGAGTGGCATGCAGTGCATCTAATTGGTTACGAAATCTTTCGAAGAGAGATCTTGACGATAGCAACAAGGAAAATGTGACCTAGTTGATAAGTGGTCTTCCCTTATCAGTAAAAAGCAAATACAAGGAAATATGCTCTTGGAGACATTGTGCTGAAGATCAAACAAAGACACAACTTCAAGCAATAGAATAATTTTAACTCACATCATTGATTAGTAAGAAATTACTTAACAAAAAAATTTAGATCTTAAGTGTGATCTTTTTCCCTTTTACAGATATAAACTTTTTAAATTAGTCAAAGAATTTGGAAGTATTTATCTTTCATAGACCTTTCAGACCTTATTTAAAAAAAACAGTAACGGATCCAAAATTTGGTTGTATGGGGGGATAATTTTAAAAAATTTGTTGAGTAGAAATCAAACATTTTTGAATATGATACATATTACATATACATTTAAACCCGGGGGATCTATCTCCCATATCCCCCTGTGAATCCGCGCATGGAAAAATTCAAGCGAAGACAACTTCAACACCAATAATTTCACATAATCTACAAGTAAAACTGAAAAGTTAAGGAAGTCAGAAACTTTTAGAACCTAATTGTGTTCTTTCCTGCTACAATTTTGAAGCAAGAAATGTTTTTAATTAAGTCTAGCAATTAAGTAGTATTTATCTATCATACAATTTTCTCATTGGAAAGCAACATCGGAAGAGCATAGCAAAGCCTATTCCATAATTCCATCTATGTCATTTGATTCGCACATTTGTGTCTACACAAATTGACTGCTTCCTGTTTATGTGCCTTGTGTTACATGCTTACTTTTTTGCCTTTTGGCTGCAATGTTTTGAACCCAGCTGTGGCCACTTGTGAACTTTAAGCTCCATTACAGTGCTCGTGGTGTGCGAGCTGAATTTCAATTGAATTCAATGAAATTGCGAATTAAATGCGTCCGACTGCAGCGGAGACAGGAACAACAACATAAACATCGCATTCCGACTTTCCCATAACGGAGCCTGTATAATAAATCCATTTTATTGTTTAAGTCTGGCTTTAAATTTTAATACAGCTTTTGCGTTGCGTTTGCTTCACGTTTTCATAACAGAAATATAATAATAATAAAAGTAAAAAATGGCGCAAAATGTTTTTAATCAATTTCAATTGAATGATGACCCGCACAATCAACGTAAGACGTTCCCTCACTCAAAGCATATATCTCTCAGTTCTTTCTGGTTCTGCTTCCAGCGGGTAAATACTTTTATTTGGCGTTGTAGCTTTTGCATAATTTATTCTTTTAATTTACGATATCATCAGTACAGATCTTTATGGCTCAGTATACATTTTGAATTTATATTTTCGCCTCTAGTTGCTGGTTTCAAATTCCAATCGAATACCTCATCTCATAATTTCCATTATTTTCATTAAATAATTTTGTTTATTCTTGACTTAAATAACAGAACAACTTTTGTGTACTTGTCATTATTCTTTAACGCATTTTATTTGCTTATTTTCGTAGGTGACTTTAGCCCTTTTCGGCTTATAATAAATGTAAATTTGCTTGAATATAAGGCAAGACCCTAAATTGGACAGACTGATAACATAAATGGAGGTAGCTATACGTATAAATTCGTTACATAGACGAACGCTTTGCATTTTCGATGGGTCAAGCAAACTGACCTTCTTAATTGAATGCCATTCAAGCTAGCATAAAAGGTAAACTGAATAATAAAGATAAAGAATAGTTGAATAAATCAAAACCTGATTTTTGTTTAATGCTAAACCTTTTTTGGTATATCATTTAATACAATAATAACTTATTAATTATTTAATATTACTACATATAAAAAAGGTTAAGCCCGAGCGCGTTCAAAAATGCATTTATAAGAAAACATTGCCATAGTTTATCTACGATTTGGAGAATTACTCATCTAGTCGGCTGGACTGAGTAATTGGCAATCTGACCCACTGATGTTGCACAGCCCCTCCGTGCCTCTCTCCCACCCCAAAATAGTGTTTCCCGGACGGTCGAGGCAACGAACCGCACTTTTATCTGTTCCCCAGCACAACCCTCGCACAAAAAGATACAAATGTATCCGTCCAGACGCACAGTCGAGTAAATATCCAACTGCAAACAAGCAGTGAATGCAATGAAACAAAAAGCGAAAGCCAAAGTACATGTAAGGAAAACAAAATTTAAAATGCATAGAAACGCTAAGAAAATCCACAGAAGCAACGGCTATGGGGAAATGGGTAAAAAGTCGAGACGAATGTGTCAACAGCGATATGAAACTTTGAATTAAAATGAAAACGAAGTTAAGTAAATGGAAAGTATAGATTTTATACAGGAAATCATTCATGGTATCCAAATTCAAATTCAAATTCATTGTAGTGTGTGAAAGCTCGAAAACTAAATTATTAGGAACTCATCGTAGCTGTTTTCCCAAATGGCCCGTAAAGAACAATAAATATCGATATTTCTATAGCTTCCGGATGCCACAGATCAGCAGTTTGGAATGCTTTAGAACACAAATTCGTGGGCCAACACCGAGCCAAGTGCAATTACTCACCAATGAGGGCAACAGCTGCGTACAGCATTAGCCATTTGGGGCGTTCGTTGGGCATATTCATACTGTATGCCGTGTTTCCGCTGGGCGGGTTGTGTAAAGTTGGCAGTGGAGGGTCTATCTGTTTATCGATTTTACGCAAAAATCCACTGAAAAACACCCTTTGCTTCGGATTCAGCACACGCGAATTATCTGAAAAATAAAGGGAATGGTTTATTAGATAAGAACTTTACTAACAGTTTTTAGTGGCATAAGTTGCGGGTTTAGTTAAATATTTTAAATGAAAATATTATATTTTTATAATTTAATGTATAATTCAGAAGGGAAACTTTTAGCAACATTTTTGTTCCCACTTATTCAATGAATTGCAAGTAATTTGATTAGGCAAAGCACCCTCTACTGTAAAAACATATTATACTTCACCCTTTTTTAACAGCTACAGTTTGGGGTGCTTTTAAAGGTAAAACACTGAAAACACATTATTAGCATACATTTCAATAATATGGTAAAGATGTGTTTCATTCTTTTTATTATGAACTAAATATTTTACCTTACTTATTACGTTATTTATTAAAGACGGGAAACAAGAAAATAAAAGATAAACATTGTTCACTAAAAATCACTTAGCAGAGAATAAACATATTTAGAAGTCTATGCCAGCCAAAAACAATCTAAGAAGTACTTTCCACCAGGAGAAGCCCTATAAAAGCGATTAGCAAATGGAATAAAAAACAGAGTGAACCCCTCGAAAGAAGGAATAGTGACTGCGGATGGATGTCATTAATTAAACCACAAATGGGAATTGGGAGGGGGAGAAAGCAACAGCTTCGACGACTTCTTTCTTTTAGTTTTTCCGCCTTGTGCTATCCATAAAATGTCACGCGCCTCCCTCAACCACTCCGCCACCCCAGTTTGGAGGCGAAAAAACACACTTTATGACAGGCAGGGAGTCACGATTCCACAATTCTGTCTATTTGTCCCCCAATCCCTCGGTGTCTGTAACTTGACATCGGCCCCCCGAAATACAGTTCCTCCACGACTTATTTTAATCCATGTGGATGGCCTTTAATTGTTCAATATACACATGCGAGTATATAGAAATAGATTCAAAAGCAAACTGTGCAGCTTTTTAGCGCTTAATTAACTCTTAAGTGGATTCCTTCATTGAAGCATACCACAAACTGTGAAAATAAAAAATAAAACTTTTATTCCGCATTCAATTCAAGTTGGATCGTTCAGCGAGATAACTAAGTCTTATCTACGACTTGGTTTTATTTGCTCAGAGGGTTGCGCAGGCGTATAAAATAAAAACCATCCCTGCACGTGTTCTTTTTATAAAGAATTGGGTAATGGTTGGTGGAGGGTCTGTGCTAGCTTTTCAATTGGCCTAATGAACTAGCTGTCATTCGCAGCGAGGGTTAACTGTCTCGGAGTTTAGCAGCTTTACAGGGAAACAGCTGCTTTGAAGGTTTCGGGGTGGTCAAATTTTTCAAACGATCACCAAAGTATTTCCAAAAGAGTTCCAAAAGAAAAATGTTTAATTAAGTTATAAAAGCAAAAGCTTTATTCTGTGTAAAACAAATATGATTTGTGCAAACATATATTCAAAATATTAAAATATATATGCAAAATATGGAAAATGGACTGGATATACATAAAAGTTTTAATTGCTGATAAAATAAAAGCTTATCTTTTTATTTTTTTCCCCAGTGGTTGTAGGAAGCGTGCGATTTCTTCATACAAGATTCTTTTGGTTCGACGTTCTTTATTTGTAAAAATAATTAAATAAAAACATAATTTATAAACTTTAACCTTTTAAACAATCATAAAACAAACTTTAATCTGCGAGTAATGAATCATCAGTTCATCTCCCTTTGAGTTTTCAGCTCAAGAATCGTTCGTTTCTCATCTCGACAAACGATTCTGCGACTCTCGACTGAAACAATTTAGAAAACATCTGGTAATCAGTCAACGGTTGCAGGCCTGCCATATAGGCAGCGTACAACATATGTACGGATACTTTTATATACACAATGTATCTACATATAGCCCGTGAAACCCTCCCTGAGCGGATCCGTTTGGTCAATCGCGTGGTAAAATCAACGAATCAAAAGCATTTTTTATATTACTCATGCTTGCATTTTGTATTCTTTTTGTTGGTCCGTCTGGCTGGATGTGTAACTAAAAATTGGGGTGACGAGCCAATAAATTTGGGCTAGGGTGGTGCATAGGGGGGTTGGTGGAGGGGATTCGGATGGGGGACAGAGGGCAGTGGCCCAGTGCAGGGTCGTCGACGACAGACCCATGGCTGAGGACCCATCCATTGTCCAGAACCGCTGGTATGACCCATTCGCGTTCTGAGTTTTCCGCACTGCGCCCCTAATTGAGATTCAAGTGCTCTCGGCGGCAGCGAAAACAAAAGGAAATATTTATTCGGCCCTCCATTCGTTTGTCAGCCTTTGTTCACTTTAACCTTTTCCGCTGTGTCATGTTTGTGCCCAAGTGGAAATCAATATTTGCCACCAGAACCAAGTCGATGGGAGAGTGTTCATCAATCAATCGATGGGAGCGACCGAAAGAAATTTGTTTAAGTAAAGGAATAAGTAAATATATTAGTTTAAAGGTGGGATAATCGTTTTTAAAAGAGTTTACAAAAATTAAAGTAGAACTCTATCATAATCTGGATAACCAATGGTGGGACATCAATTTTCAAAAGACTTTACAATTTATGTTGAAATCTGTATCTGTACAGATCTGTACTTCTATTTTAATTGTTTTATTGTTTATTATGAACTCAATGAATAGGAATTACATTTACGAATACCTTTATTTAGCTTTTAATAATACATCTTTAATGCTGTATTAACTTTTACTGTTTATTATCAGCTCAATGAAAAGGAATTACATTTACGAATACCTTTATTTACCATTAAGTAATACATCTAAGGTATGAGTAAGAGCATTTATTTGCCAATTTTAATAGTGCTTTGGGAAAAAGTTGATTGCTCTGGAAACGGGAGTCACATGGAAAATTGGCAACTAGCCCAACTAGTGCGGAATCTCCGCCTAGCAACAGGATGGCAGGCAGACGAAAATTCAGAAAAAGAAGCTGGAAAATGAAAAGCATATCGCAGGCAGGCGGAAAAGGAAACGGCGGAGGGTAGTGCAACACTTGCAAAATCAAATAGTGGAAACTTCAGACACACCAGCGGCTAAAGAACCAAGGCAGCTGCATGGGATTTCAGAGATTTTACAAGCAGGGGTTGAACCAGCATTCGCTGCAGGACTACTCACACATATGCGGACAAAGGATCATGGCGTATGTGTGCCACATGGAAACTGCGAGGGATTTTAAAAGGTTCTCGAGAATGAAGAGTTTTGAGCAGGGAAAACTACCTGACGCGGACAAAGGACCAAGGACCAGGCAGCAGGAGGCACAGGTTGCAAACACACACTCACGGACGCACAAACGAATACAACGGTATATCAGAGTTGCTTTTCTGCGGTGCCAAGGGCGCATGCGCCGAAAAAAAATTCGCTGAAAAATTCAGGGACTGAAATGAATTTCTCTAAAAGTCAATTTATAAATGAAAAGGACAGCGAAATGCCTGTTAACTGGCTAAACATTAAAGGCGATATTTAGAAATATACCATAAGACTGTTTTAAGGGTCTCATAAAATTGGATTTGTCCTCCCTTATCGCAATACATTTTCACACCCTTTTGCATGTGTGTGTGATATACAGTGCAAAAGTAACCAATTTTGCATTCTCAGATACGGGAAAACCTGTAGTTAGGCGAAAAATCAATAGGAAGCCCCAATGAAATGCTCGAATTTCGATAATAACCGATTAGATATCATCCTACAGCATCCTGAAATAGATTTGCCAGACTACCGTTACTCAGTGGGCGTGGGCAGGACTCACGCACACACTCGCAGCCCAACCTATACATACACGACTGGCACAAAGAAGTTGCCAGACAACGGCGAAAATTTCCCTAGCAATCGCCGACTTTTCTTACCGTAGACGCTCGTTCTGACGGCCAAATTGTTGGTTTAATGCGAATATTAATTGTTAACAGACACACACACAACACACACGCAGTGAGAGTGGTGGGCTATTTGCAGCAGGGTGCCACTAATCCACGGGGGTGGCGACTCCGCACAAAAGCACCGCACACACAAACACAGATACTTTGCTCTGCTCTTGGCTATCTTTCAGATGCTTTGCATACTATTATTCACTTCTTTCTATATATTTTGGAGGTGCACAACCACCACTGGCGAGGGGGGGTGTTGCCAATCGCGTACCGTACCGCTGCCGTATATCCGTATCCGTATCGGTGTCCCAAAACAACGCTCACACGCACACACAATCACACGCACGCTCTAGCGATTCGACCACTAAACGCTGAATCCGGTTCTCAATCGCTCGACGGTCCAAACAAGACTGACTCTGGCTATCCCATGGATGCTCAGGCACACAGATACTCGCCCTCGGATTCAGATACTCCGCTCCGCCAGCCGGCCATTTTCTCGCTCTCTCGAGCGCTCTCTCTCTCCGCGAAGGGGCAATTGTTTGGGAAATTTCGCGGGACATTTTGCACTTGTTGCTTTCGAGGGTAGAAATTGTGGGCTGTGTAGGTTTGGATTCTTAAATAAAATTGACTATATTTAACATTTTGACTTACTTAATAAAGAACATAAATCAAAGGATTTTCGAATTTACTTATTTTTTATTTACTTACAATTTACCTTAAAGTTGTCCGATCAGTTGCTAGCACTTTAATTATAAATTAGCTCATAGTTTTACACTGTACGTTAGCTTTATTTAAATAAATAAATAAACAAAATTAAAACCCATATTTGGAAATCGTCTTTAATGTCTATGCCTCGGATAAATAAGTTTAGAAACAACGAAGTTTTCAATTTATCGATTCATTGTAGGGAAGAGAGGTGTAAGGATAGTTTGGGGCCCTACCGGCTAAACGACTCGTTTAAAATGCACCCCGTTTTTAATGAATATACCTTAAAACCCTATAAGGGGATACCAAAAATTGAAGCTTTAAAGCAATCAGATGAAGAAGTTATGAATTAATTTCTGTCCATGTTAGAATTGAAATAATATTTTCCTTCTGTTTGAGACACTTTCTTCAACATTGGTCGCTCGCAATATTTTTCTTAATTTTTTTTTTAAATTTGTTATGCTTCTCCCTGTGGGGCAAGGACAGTTAAAGATAATGTTTAATAATACGGATTTGGTTCAAGTAAATATATAGTTTTCATGGTGCCAATAATACTACCAGTGGTGATTGCACCTGTCAACGAGAACTCGATGACCCAAGATGTAGTAATACTAAGCAATGCGGTCAAAACGCGGTCAAAAACGATTAAGAAAATTTAAGAAACAGTCTTTTCAATAATATTACTTTCATGGCCTAGCCTTTTATTTTTAGCTGCTATGTCCAACCAAGCTTTTCTTACCATCCTTACCCCAATCTCCCCTACCTGAACCGCCTGCCAAAAAAAATATATAAGATGTTCGTCTTAAGAAAATGGTCTAACAAAACCAAATATAAAGTTTTAATAACACAATGACACAAAAACTCTTCAAAAGAGGATGATCTATCCTGGAAATGTATGTAAATTACTAACACGACTGGTTCATGTTAGTGTCATTAAAATCATTAATCACTATGAACCGCAAAATTCTAATAAACCTATGAATCACATTGTGTTAGATGTTTTGTATAGTACTAGGAAAATGTTTCGAAAATGTTGACTATGCAGGGGTCTAGCTTAAAAAGAACTGAAGTTAAAACCTTATCTTGAATTCGATTTTTAACGCGTAATGCAACTCCCACTTAAACTAAGTCACCCTTTATCATAGAGCTTCATAATAAAACACATTAAATAGGGATTGATTATGTTTATATATATTTATTTGCTTATCCAACAATATCCACACAAAAGCCATGCCGAGCGTTTTTTGTGGATATACGTATGCTTTCAATTGTGCAGCATACTTTTCACAAGTTGATATTGTAAGTACATATAGTAATATCATTTTAAGAATGCGTTTGTATATATAATCGAAATATTCTGCAATCTATATAATAACTACAATTATCTGAAACGCCAACCAAAAATGCATCATACACAACCAAAAAGCTTTGCATTTAAATTTTAGTGAAACATAAGTGTTTGATCTTAGCACGAGTAGTGTGTATATATTTAAGTTGTACAGGGTAAATGCGTTTGGTAGAGTTTATAAAAGTTAACACTGTGATATTCGAGTACGAGTATTTCGGGTAGTAACAAATGTCAAGTAAAATTCGAAGGAAGACACAATAGTGTTTACAACTAACCTAAAACTAACAAAATCAATTAAAACTAAATGGTAAACTAACACAATAAGGTTATGTACAAGTTAAACGGTGAACAAAATTGAAGTCCACACTTTGAGCGAGTTGTATGTATGGTTTGTTTTGCGAGTATCTTAGTAGCAGGTCAAGTCTTTGCAGTTGAATCTCATGAGGATAGTTACTTTCATATGCTAGGTTAATGTAAGTAAAGGTTTGTTAAATAAATGCTCTCCAGCTAAAGAGTCAGAATGAGAACCATGTTGAGTCTATTTGTGTCATGACTGTGGACGAAACTATTTCAGTACTTGTGGCCGGGCTATGAGTTTTCATGCCACGCATTTCAGTACCACATCGAACTTTACCATTAAAGAAACGCAGGCGACAATAATCTAAATAATATTTTTACAGTTTTGGTTGGATTGGCCAATATGCATCCGTACAAATTTGGAAAAATGATGTCCTAACATTTTGCCGCTTTTAAAGTTTACCAACAATTTTTTTTCTGCTACATTAAAACCTGATATGAGTTTTTAAAAACGTATGTATAAGGATATTATCTAAAGAAATGTCGCCTTTGTAATCATGATGGCTAGTTTGCGATACGAGGCTATACATGGCCTTTGGATATTTGGCTTAACCTGATATAATCGCCCTGGAAATGATTAAATTCGTTTTTAATTACGACGGCTTGCGTCCTGGATAATAATCTTGTTCTTCTGGCGCGTCACTTTGGTGGCCGTTGGCGCTGGCATCAGTCGCTTGAGCTGCTCTGGCCGAAAGCTGACCAAGGCCTTATCCTTAATTTTTCCTACAGCTCCCGTAGTAGTTGAAGTAGTAGTTGTGGTGGTTGCCGTGGCCGTAGTGGTTGACTCAATCAAGGCCGTGGACTCTTCGGCCGTGGAGCCTGAGGAACCGCCTGCAGCAGCCGACGCGTACCTGGTGAGGACATGAAACTTGGCGAAGATGTTGCGCCCACTGCGTTGCTCTTTATCCTTGTATTTGTCCAGCGCCGAGCCAGTGGGCAGCGGTTTGGGCGCTTTGACCAGCGCCTTGCCGGGATTACTGCCAGTCGCCTTGTAGAAATCATCGAAGTCGAAGTCGCTATTCGCTTGCACTGGGGAGGATCCAGTGGCGGGGGCCAGGGCTCGCTCTCCGTAGCTGGCCGAGCTAGCCGAAGTTTCCTCGGCCATGTGGCGCAGCATCAGGGTGAGTTTCATCTCGTGCTGACGCTGCAGCAGTACCGCATTTCGTTCCCCTTCCAGTCTAGCCTGACGCACGGCATTTGACAATACGCGCTCTTTCCATTCCCAAGCATCACGCTCCCGCTCCAACTGGACCAGCTGCAGCTCCAGTTTTCGTGAAGAGTCGCGCAGATCGATCACCTTCGTAAAATACTTGTACAGAAGGGTGCGCATCTCCTCTGTGGAGAGACGATTCAAGCGGGCCATCAACATCTGCTCGCCCTTCTCCCGCTCAACCCGATCGCTGGTGTCGATGGAGCGGTGACCCGTGATCATCTCGTTTTTGAATTCTATGGCCGCGTCTATGGCTTCGATGGCCTCGTCGCACTCGAGCAACTTGCGTTCTTCCTTCTGTGTCAGCACCTTGTCCCGCTTGAGCTTGCGATCCAGATGGCAGCGCTCCTCCAACAGCAAATCGCGAGTGCCGCGCAAATTGCGGATCTCGTGACGCAAGCTCTCTTGCTGCGCTGGTCCAGGCTGCTCCTCCAGATTATCCGACTTCTCGCGCAGAATGTGGTTGAGGTGTGTGATCCTGGCCTGCACCGCCTTTAACTGCCGACCATGATGCTCTGGAGAGTCCGTCTGGGCCTTTACCAGCTCTTTTCCAGTGTCCCGGGATTCCCGCAGTTTGTCCAGCTCAGCCTCCATCTGACATCGCAACTTGCCCTCCTTGCGAAGTTTTTTCTCCAGATCATCGGCCTGCTTTCGCGACTCGGCTACAGATTGCTGAAGCTTCTTCACCTTCTGACCACTCTCACCGGCAATGTGCTTCATGGAGCTAAGATCTTCAAGCCGACGCTCTAGGTGCGCGATTATTGTGGTCCAGCGCTCGATCTCTGGCTGTTCCCGGCCTTGCACTAGAGCCTTACCCAGCTGCTTCTTGGCCTTGTCGCACTCGGCCTCCAGCTTGGCCCGCTTCTTGTGAAATCGCTGCTTGGCGTGACTGCGCGTGTCGCTGTTCCTGACCAACTCGGCGATGATGTTTTGCTTCACCTTAATTGTCTGCTCAATTTCCCTTAACTGCCTCTGTTTGCCTTCGATCTCGGCAACTAATTTGCGCAGCTTTTTCTGTAGCTGCTCGATGGGAGCAATGGCAGCGGCGGCGGCGAGGGCTGCTTGGCGAAGTCCTTCGCCCGAGGAACTTTCCAGAGGATCGACGACCGACTCCGGATCAATGGGCGGAGCCGGCTGCTGGGAGGCTACTCGGTTAAGCATGGCCAACTCTGCAGTACTCAAGCTGGCGCCTGGCTGGATGCTTCTCCTCCGACCTAAAAAGTTAGAAACCAAAATGTCACTAAGCTAAGATGGACTGCGAAAGCCAATGACTCACTGCCTATGCTGGTTTTGCGATCCTCGCCGTTTTCTGCTGGCGGCGGCTGAGGCTCATTCTCGCGTTCCTGGCTCTGCATCACCGCCTTTGGGTGTTTGGCCAGGTAATCTGCGTGCTTCTCAAGGATAAGCGCGTCCGTCTTGTCGCGAAACTCTTCCATAAGGCTATCTATCTTGTCGTCCAGATCAGGACGCTGTGACTCATTGTCCGTGTCGTTTTCGTTGTCGGAGTTTGGCGGCTCAGAGTTCGCTGGCTCAGAAGTGGCCTCTTCCGAATTTATCTCTTCCTCCTCGGCCTCCTGAATGGGAACCAGCTGCTTCTGCTGACGCATAGCCTCCGTTGAGCTAAGACACTCCTCACACTCCTGTTTTAGGTATAGCCACTCCTCAATCTGCTCCTTCTCCAATTCACTGATCAGCTTGGAGTCCATCAGCCTGTAAACAGCTGGGTCTTAAGGACGTTCATTTAAAATATAATGTCTCCACTCACCTGGCAAACAGACCCTCGGCGTTGGTCACAAGCTTGGACCACTGACTGGCAGCGAATTGCAGGCCAAAGTTGTCTCCCGGTCCCGCCTGCGCTAAGGGTCCAGCTGCGGGGTTGGGGTCTGGCAGAGCCTCTTGCGGCCGGACGATCATAGTGTTGTCATCGGAGTAGGTGTTCATAATAACGAAATTGCGCACGCACTGCACCTTAAAGGCGAACTGCAGGTTGCCAAGGGTCTCTGGCAGATGTTCCTCCAGCGGCGACACACACATGATCACGAGAGTCTGAGCTCGTCCACCGAACGAGTCCTTTAGCAGAGTGGTAAGTGTGGTTTGGCCGTACGGAATTTTTCCATTGACCCCGTACATAAGACCGGGATCCGTGAGAGTGCTGATCACCTGTTCCAGCATATGCAGGCCCGCATCGCGAGGACGTCCAGGTGGCGGTTCGCCAAAGCGCTCTGTGCCGCACAGATCCGAAAAACTAGCTGTGGACAGACGATGCTGCAGCATCCCCTCCTTGGACACCCACTGCTGCTCCAGCGTAAGCGTGAACAGCGTATGCGCAGGCAAGGACTGACGGGCCGAAAGACCCGCCTGCAGCCAGTGGAAAACGGCATCCACATTGTTGCAGTGTATGTTACCCATGCCCAAAAGGTCGCAGACTTCTCCTCCGCAAATTTCCACGAATCCCACGTTTATGGCATAAGTGCGTTCTGTGATGCAAAGAGATGAGTAAGCCGGCTAACAAGACTTCCATGATACTCACCTGGGTGCGACGATATGTGCGAAAAGATATCTCGGACGCAAAGATGGACGACTCCCTCGGCGGCGTCTTTTTGATCCCTTTCCAGGACGTTTCCGTAGAGGGTGTAGCTCTTGCCCTGGCCCCGCTGCCCGTAGGTGACCACAGATGCATCGAAGCCCTCCAGGAACAGGGTGATCAGCGGGAAGACCGTCTGGTGGTACACCTGCTCCTGGGAGCTACTGCTGGCCAGGGCGTGGGTGACGGGCACTGTGTGGGGACCCACTTGGATGAGTCCCGCCGCAATGCTGTCCATAGGATCCCCGCCTGGCAGGGCACTGGGCAGTCCCAGGGCGGAGGCGCTGATGGGGATGGCCTGGACGCAATATGCTGACTCCGTGGAACCCTTGGCTTCACTATCGTTGCCATTGGCGTCAATGGTTGGCTTCGGATCTGTTGCACTGTCCTCCTCGGCATTCCCATTTGAATCTGTCCGCTCAGGAGTATCCTTTTCCGCCCCCGCTACTTCATCTGCAGTGTCCTTGGAGTCCGCCCCCTCGTCCTCCGCCTCCGCATCCTTTTTGAGATCCGCGGGGGCGAAGCTCTCCTTTGAGTCCTTGAGCTCCCTGTGCGGGTAAATTCGCACGGCCACTTGAATGGGTATTTCCATGGTAGTTGCTTATGTCCTGGTCTCGGAGGAGCTCTTTCATTCGGCCTCCTGCGCTTTGTTGCGCATTTTCGGGCTTATACTTGCAAAAAATTTGGACCAGCTCCGAATCGATACAGTGTGATAGTGTGGCCGCAGCTAGACCGCCAGAATATACCGAAAATACCAAAATCATAACTGATAATATCGTTCAAACGAACAAGGAGTACGTTTTTTTTTAAAATGGCTGCAATCAAATCTCTTTCACCCAAAGTTCAGCCGAAACTTAAAGAAGCTTCAGCTTAAGGCCTACGAGTCAAAACTAACCAAATAGTAACCGAAATAGTCAAAGGGACAAATTTGTTGGTAGCTTTGAAAATTGATAAGCTGTTTCAACAATTAAGGGGATCGGGCCCTTCCCATATTTTTTTAACATTACGTTTTTCAAAAATACCGCCTTTATGAAGGACGAATTAACGACATGGTTCTAAATGCGACCATACTCAGCGGTAAGGATCTTCGCTAGCCCGGTATTTGTCGGTATATTTATAAAGTGCAGCTTGCTATATTTGCAAGGTAAAATTGGTACTCGTTTAAGGTCACTCTGAGCGCGTGTTTTTTGTGCAAAAACGCTTCGATTTGAGAGCAAATTCTATTAATTCAGCATGTCCAAGCGTCGAATCGAAGTGGGCGAGACCTACGGCAGCAAGCCGAAGAAGTGAGTGCGTCGATCCCAGCAGACGGCAGTAATTTAATCCAGATTTTCCCCCAGGGAGGCAGAGGCGTCCTCTTCTTCGACGTCGGCGGCCGGCACTGTGGCCCAAATCCTGGGCGGTTTTGTGCCCAACAAGCAGCCGCCCACGATGAATCCGCTGACCAACAAGCCGTACTCGCAGCGCTACCAGAACCTCTACAAGAAGCGCATCGCACTGCCCGTGTTCGAGTACCAGGCGGACTTCATGCGGCTGCTCAGCCAGCACCAGTGCATCGTGCTGGTGGGCGAGACGGGATCGGGCAAGACCACGCAGATTCCGCAGTGGTGCGTGGACTTTGCAGTGTCCAAGGGACGCAAGGGCGTCTCCTGCACCCAGCCACGTCGAGTGGCCGCCATGTCCGTAGCCCAGCGCGTCTCCGAGGAGATGGACGTGAACCTGGGCGAGGAGGTCGGCTACTCCATCCGTTTCGAGGATTGCTCGTCGGCCAAGACCCTGCTGAAGTACATGACAGACGGTATGTTGCTGCGCGAGGCCATGTCTGATCCCATGCTGGAGCAGTACCAGGTAATCCTGCTCGACGAGGCTCACGAGCGAACCCTGGCCACCGACATCCTGATGGGCGTGCTCAAGGAGGTCATCCGACAGCGCAACGACCTCAAGCTGGTGGTCATGTCCGCCACATTGGACGCCGGCAAGTTCCAGCAGTATTTCGACAACGCTCCACTCATGAACGTGCCAGGTCGCACGCATCCCGTGGAGATCTTCTACACGCCGGAGCCCGAAAGGGACTACCTGGAGGCCGCCATTCGCACGGTGATCCAGATACACATGTGCGAGGAAATTGAGGGTGAGTAACAGAACACGTGGTAGTCTATTAAGAAGCCCCTCGAAATATTTACATATTTATATATATACATATATAAATTATATATTTTCAAAATCATTTAATTTGTATTAAGACTCGTTCCCTTGACAAATAATATCAAATAAACAACTAGAATAAGTTGAGTAACGTAAATCCCTCTCCTATAATGCATATTTGAGAAAAACTTCCGTGTTCAGCGCTTTTATCATTCATATTTGTTTACGAGATCCAAAACCTCAAGCTTATTGATCAGCTTTTGTTTCATTCTTATCCGCAATCTAATATGGTATATAAACTTTAATTCTGTTCCCCTTTTCCAGGTGACATTCTTATGTTCCTCACGGGCCAAGAAGAAATCGAAGAGGCCTGCAAACGTATAAAGCGCGAAATCGACAATCTCGGCTCGGAGATCGGCGAGCTGAAGTGCATTCCCCTATACTCAACGCTGCCCCCCAATTTGCAGCAGCGCATCTTCGAGGCGGCCCCACCGCCGAATGCCAATGGCGCTATTGGACGCAAGGTGGTTGTATCCACCAACATCGCCGAGACCTCGCTGACCATTGACGGCGTGGTGTTCGTGATCGATCCAGGATTTGCCAAGCAAAAGGTGTACAACCCTCGCATTCGAGTGGAGAGTTTGCTCGTCTCGCCCATCTCGAAGGCCTCGGCCCAGCAGCGAGCCGGTCGTGCCGGACGTACGCGTCCTGGAAAGTGTTTCCGCTTGTACACGGAAAAGGCCTTTAAGAACGAGATGCAGGACAACACCTATCCCGAAATTCTGCGCTCCAACTTGGGTAATGTCAACACCCCGACTAGATCTCAGAACCTCATCCTAATTATGAATTTATATATTTTGAACAGGCACTGTGGTTCTGCAGCTTAAGAAGTTGGGCATCGACGACCTGGTGCATTTTGACTTTATGGATCCCCCTGCTCCAGAGACCCTTATGCGTGCCCTGGAGCTGCTCAACTATCTGGCCGCCCTGGATGATGACGGCAATCTGACCGACCTAGGCGCCGTCATGTCCGAATTCCCCTTGGATCCGCAGCTGGCGAAGATGTTGATTGCCAGCTGCCAACACAACTGCTCCAACGAGATACTTTCCATAACGGCCATGTTGTCGGGTGAGAACAAACAAAAACTGTCTTCGCCTAAACTAAGGAGTACATTAGGTTTCGCACTTTTGGGAGGTTTTAGGTAACACGGCTGCCACTTTTGATATCCACAAATCCTTCCTTATTCTGCTAAATATTCTAAAACTGAACTGAACTTTTAACTGATCGCTTTGTTTTGCGAATTTTTAAGTGGCAGCCGTGATTTTTTTCTTTTGAAATTGAAAATCTCTAAAAGGTTTGAGGTAAAATTTTCCGTTAATCTTAATCGGACGACCCAGAACTCAACGTGGACGGATTTAAGTCTTTTCTTAAGTCACAGTGCAAAGAAAAAAGTTTGTCAATTTATTTGTTCTTTGCATTCAACTCGAAAAAAAAGTTGCACGTGCGTTAAAACGCTCAAGCCTCTTGCTCATCATTCGAATGGAACGATGAGCGGCATTTTCGTCCTAAAGATTGTGTTTTTACTAGTCAAAAATACTCGAACGCACTTGCAACTCACAAATGCAACCAATCTTTAAAGCCTCTAGATTGCCTAGCTGACAAAAAGTAAGCACAATCTATTTGTTTATGTAAAAAATTGTCTTGAACTTGCGCTTAATCGAAACCAAACCAATTCAAACGTGCCAAAGTGCCACAATGCTTCGTGCGTCCCAACGAGGCCAAGAAAGCAGCCGACGAGGCCAAGATGCGATTCGCCCACATTGACGGGGACCACCTGACCTTGCTGAACGTCTATCACGCCTTCAAACAGAGTGAGTAAACCGAAAAGAAACTTTTGCCAAAGCATTAACTATTCCATTCGATGGCGATTTCAGGCAGTGAGGATCCCAACTGGTGTTACGAAAACTTCATCAACTTCCGCTCGCTAAAGAGTGCGGACAATGTGCGCCAGCAGCTTGCCAGGATCATGGACCGCTTCAACTTGCGGCGCACGAGCACCGAGTTCACCTCAAAGGACTACTACGTGAACATACGCAAGGCCCTCGTTCAGGGCTTCTTTATGCAGGTGGCCCATCTGGAGCGCACGGGACACTATCTAACCATCAAGGACAACCAGAACGTGCAGCTGCATCCGTCGACATGTCTGGACCACAAGCCCGACTGGGTCATCTACAATGAGTTTGTGCTGACCACCAAGAACTACATCCGCACAGTCACGGATGTGAAGCGTAAGTAGAACTGCATGGAATTCAGTTTTTAGAACTATATATTAATTATAAATCCCAAATACAGCTGAATGGTTGTTCACCCTGGCGCCTCAATACTACGACCTGAACAACTTCCCACAGTGCGAGGCGAAACGACAGCTGGAGCTGCTGCAGCAGCGGATGGAGACCAAGCAGTACCAGAAGGGTTTCTAAGTCCCTGAGCAAAGGCTAGGTGTAATATTGGGAGGGGATCATGGATATGGATGTGTGAATTTTAGAAAGTTCAGAGATAATTGTTCTAAAAAAGATAAAAGTTTCGCTTTTTATTGTTTGCTAAACTAAAACTTAAGCACATAGACACTTTAACAGATCAATATTATCCAAGAACTCCGTTTAGTGAATAGTGTTAATAAAAGAAGCCACTTTTTATATGTCTAACAACTGCTTCTGGTCCCTAGCCGTTGGTCCTTTGGAACTGAATGAGTATCACGAGATAGGTGGCTATGGCCGAGGAGAACTGAAATAATTAAAAGTAGTAGATTAAATATTATGGTCTAGACATCAGGATCATTACCGATGTTAGGATGGTGCGATTGACGCGACACAATCCGCAGGCGGAGAAGTCGGCATCGACCACGAGTAGCTGCTGCCAAAACTTCTTCACCGCTTCCGCAAGGATGGGCTCGTGCACTTTCCGCTCGATCTCACAAACGATCTGAATGGTCTTGCGCGACTCCCGGGCAGCCAGGTGACACGGCTCCACCACCATGAGCAATCTCAGAAAATGAAAGCAAATCCAGAGCATCTGTACCCACAGGTAGCCGTTGTCCCGCTTGCTAAGCAGTTCCAAGAACAGGAAGTAGGCAGTGGCCACCAGATGCAGCAGGCAGGAGACCAGGATGAAGAGCACCGCGACGCCAAAGGAGCTATTAAAAGGGGGACAGATTAAGAAGCAATCGTGCATAGGATGCGGCAAATTGTACTTGGACAGGAGGTGGACACACTTGCCCAGCGACTCGTGACTGTCGGCCAACGACTTGAGGAGCAGACTTCTGTTCTTGGCTGGAAAATAACCCAATTTGAGTAACTCCACGTTGAGGA